>NC_066529.1:12932505-13037505 GCF_024679095.1 Eriocheir sinensis
TCCGTCAAGCCGTCGTCCAATCAGCGACTTACTTACTTAAACAGCGATAGGCCCCAATTGAAAGCAACGAACAGAGTCATCCGAGAGTGTAGCACCAGCAGCACCCTCTCCACCCACGCTGATGCCCCTCCCCCCCTCCTCCTCCCTCCCAGGTCGGCCATGGAGGCACACTGACACTAACTAAAAGCGGAAAACACCGAAGAGATTTTCCCTGTACGTCCCCCGCGCCACTCCATAACACCTGCCTTGGCCATTGCCGGTGATAGCAGGTGAGCGCTCCCTCCTCCGCCCCCCTCAAGTTCCCCCCTCGTCCCCCCCTCCCCTCGCCAGGTAAATCCCTCCTCCCCCGCTGATAGCAAAGTCGTACCTGGGTTTTATTGGTCGTTACAACGCCTTCCCTCTCCCTCCTCCTCCCTGCCCTCCCTGCAGTACGTGCCTCTATCGCTCCTCTCTCCCTCTTTCCTTTTTCCTTCTTTTTTTTTTCTCAGTGGTCTCTTTACCTCCTTTATCTTACCCCTTCTCTCTCCCTCCCTCCCGTACATACCTCTTTTGCGTTTTTCTCCTCTCACTCTTTCGTTTTATTTCTTCTTTTCCTCGGTGGTCTCTTTACTTCCTTTATCTTGCCCCTTTCCTCTCCCTTCCTGTCGTTCACATATACCTCTTTTGCGTTTTTTCCTCTCCATCTCTTTCCTTTTTCCTTCTTTTTATTTAATTTCTTTCCTTATATCCCTTCCCTCTTTCTCCCGTCCATACATACCCCTTGTGCATTTTCCTCCTATCCTCCTCTTTCCTTTTTTCTTCTTTATTCTCTGTGGTAGATTTAATCCCCTTTCCTTACCCCTTCTTCTTCCTTTCCACTCTCACCTTACCTCTTTCCCTTTCCCTACCGCCCCGCTATCTTCCTCTCTCCACCTCTACCCTTTTTCCTTCCCCTTTCTACCTCCCTTTCCACTCACCTTTCCTCTTTTCCTTTCCCTTCCGCCCCACTATCTTCCTCCCTCCACCTCTACCCCTTTTCCTTCCCCTTTCTACCTCCCTCACCTTTCCTCTTTTCCCCCTTGCCTTCAACCCCCGCTATCTTCCTCCCTCCACCTCTACCCCTTTTTCTTACTCACTCACTTTTACCCCTTTCCTCTTGCCTTCCGCCCCGGCAACTTCTTCCCTTTTCCCTTTCCTCTACCTGGGTTTACCTTTATGGACTGTGACGTACCTGATCTGAGCACTAAAATGGGTTCAGGTTTTTGAGATGCCTGAGGGAGAAGACTATATCTGATTCCTTTCCTTTTCCTATTTTTCTGTATATGTAAAGGCTCAGGAGACTACTCGATTCCTTTCCTTCTTTTCTTCTTCTGTATATGTTTAAAATGAGAAGAGTACCTGATTCCTTTCCTCTTTTCTTCCGTATACATGTAAAGGATTTGAAGACTACCTGATCCCTTTCCTCCTTTTCTTCTCCTCTATATGTTTAATATGAAATTGTCGAGTTCTTTTCAGGCTGCTTTTGAAATATTAATCTTATTGGCATTAATGTGGGTTCTTTTGATTAGATTTTCGGCGTGTTTGTTTGTTTGTTAGGGAAGAATGAGAAGGGGGTGGTGGTGGTGTCTCGTGTGCGTGTGTGTGTGTGTGTGTGTGTGTGTGTGTGTGTGTGTGTTTCTATTGTATGATGATTACGTACCCTAGGCAATCTTGTGTTGGTAAAAGGAGGAGAGGTAAAGAGGGAAGGGGGAGGGGGTGTAAGGGAGGGGAGGGTGTGGAGGGCGTCGTGGAAGGAAGGAATAAGTGTGTGTGTGTGTGTGTGTGTCATTGTGTGTATGGTGGTGGTGGGGGGGCAGTAGCAATAGCGTTGAGAAAGGAGAGAGGAAGCAGAGGAAGAGGAGGAAAGGGAGAGAAGAAAAAAAAGAGAAAAGGGAGGAAATCAATTCGTTGACACACACACACACACACACACACACACACACACACACACACACACACACACACACACACAAACAAACAAAAAATATCATCCCAATCTCCCTCGTTTACATACATAATTTACCTTCCCTTCATTTCTCGCCGTCGTCGCCTGCAGCAAATTGAATACGAATATGAGAAGTGAAAATAGGAATATATTCACGCAGCATAAAAAAGAAAAAACATAAAAAAACATATACGGACTCCGGTGCTTCGAATCGTTCCGTGAAGCGTGACTCGAGACGCTTCGCTCTACGGGTCCCGCTTTTTTATGCACCGATATACGCTCACGACACATGCGAAGTCCTGGCTGTTTGTTGTCCTTGTTTCTTTTATTGTGTGGCGGGGCACGCGGATTGGCTGGCAGAAGGAGGAGGAGGAGGAGGAGGAAAAGGAGGAAGAAAAACGGGGAGCAGCACACTAAAAAAAAGAAAAAAAAGAGAGGAAACGAAGAATATGACGACAATAATGATGGTGACGATAATGAAGGAAAAGAATGATGACAGTGAAGAAAAAGGAGGAGCATGTGTGATTATTCTGATGTAGAGGAAAAGGAAGTGAATAATGCTGAGGAGGACGTGAAGGTGATGAAGATCGAGGAGGAGGAGGAGGAGGAGGAGGAGGAAGATTGGGTTGTCAAGCAGAACGGGGAGGTGATAGAGGTCGAAATGTTGAATGAGGGAAGGTGACGAAGAGAAAGTGGAGGAGGAAGAGGAGGAGGAGGAGGAGGAGGAGGAGACGGAGGCAGAGGAGTAGGTGGAGAAGGAGAAGACAGAATTAAGATAAATATGGGGAAAAAGAAGAAAAAAAAGAAAATCAATAAATAAGCACAATAATAGTAAGAAAAAAAGGAGAAAAAATGTAGCAAAAATATTATTGAGAAAGAAAACGAGAGGAAGAAAATATAATGACGTGGATAACACACAAAAAACATGCGTCATCATCATCATAATCATCATCACCATCATCACATCTCGATAATGGCGGTGATGGCCCATTAATACCTGTCATCACCACGCCGCCTCACCTGGACCATCCATCACCTGGGCGCCCATCAGCTCGAACCAACAATTAATATTATCATTATAAGAGACGAAACAGGGAGAGAGGGAGGACCGCGGACACTAATTAGGGCAGTATTACTAAACATTTCGTCACCCAAGTACACATATTTGACAAGGCTTTCGTAGGAGTTGTGGAGAGTTTCAGGAGTAGTGTGATGACCCAGGTGGTAGTTTGACCCTTCTTCTGTACCGTGAACCTAAAGAAACACACATAGAACCCGATTGATCCTCTCTTTGACCTTTAGAAATAGCTGATGTGAGAACCGAAAGTGTCATAATACCGACCTTAATAATCTACCTGTTCAGCGGCCCCTAAACACCTGAGACGCCGAGCAAAAGAAAATGGAAGTTAGAGTGATGAGAGAGGAGGAGAAGAAGGAGGGACGGCGGGGTAGAGTAATAAATATCTTAAATTACACAATAACCAACTAATGCAACTCTTTAAGCAATATAAATAATAATCTTGAGCAACGCCTAGTCTGCCTGAGTTAATTTTGCTCTCATAATGACCTCCATAAGGGAAACAAAACTCTCACTAAATAAACTATTAACTAAACAAGGCACTAAGTAAACATAATGGGAGTGACAGTAAATAAAGAGGGAAGATTTGCCTAAGTAAGTGACGTACAAACAAAAGGAGAGGAGAAAGATTATTAAAGTTGAATGATGTAATTGACAGACTTTTCTTTTTTACCCCTCAACACCAAGACCTCCTCCTCCTCCTCCTCCTCCTCCTTTCCCTTTTACTGTTAATCTCATAATCTCCTTTCTTCTTTCTCCTGGATCTTCTCCTTTCTGTCAAATCCAATACCTGTTTTCACCTCGTTCTCTTCATCTCTTCCCTCCTTCCCTCCCATAGATTTACTTTCTTCTCTTTCCTCTTATCTCTTCCCTTTCATATAACCTGCTTCTCTTCTTTTCCTCTTCTCTTCCTTTCTTCCCTCCCTTATACCCGCTTTCTCCTTTTTCCCTTCACCTTTTCCCTCCTTTCCTCCCAAATACCATCTTTCTCCTCTTTCCTCTCATTTCTTTCCTCCTCTCCCTTCTACTTATCTCTTTTCCTCATCTCTTCCACCGTTCCCTCCCTTCCACTTGCTTTCCCCGTCCTCCTTCTTCCCTCTCCTTTCTTCCTTCCCACTTACCACTATTATCTGCTTTCCCTGTCCTCCCTCCCTCCCTGTTCGCCTCCCTCCCTGCCTGTATCGCCGGGGGAGTCAGGCATTTGTGGGTTAGCTCAGTAATTGTAAGAAGTGGCGGACAATAGTTGGCTAAGACGTGACTTCATCGCTCGCTTCCACATTAAAAGCTCCTTCTTCTCCCTCCTCGTCCCTGTTGGTCCCGAATCCCCCCAGACGTCGCCCCCTCCTCAAATATTCCTCCATTACTCTAATTAAAGGACACGATCTCCCACTCAGTGTTTTATTTATTTATTTATTCATTTTTTCTCTCATCTCCTCGTCCCCCTCCTTGTTGTCGTCGCCCTCTTCCTTCTCCTCCTTCTCCTCAACTTCTGATTCCTACTCCAATTCTCCTTTTTCTTCTTCTTCGTCTTCGTCTTCGTAATCGTCGTCTTCTCCTTTGTCTTTGTTTTTGTCTTCGTTTTTGCCTTCGTCTTCTTCTTCTTCTTTTTCCTTCGATTTTCTTACCCTCCTCCTCCTGTTATTCTTCGTTATAAGCCTCCTCCTCCTCCTCCTCCTCCTCTTCTTCTTCCCATTTACCTCGGCCCCCAGGGAACCCTAATTAGCCTGAAAAGTTCTTAATTAACATAGAGACTTAATGAATGTTGTGGCAGGTGTTTGTGTTCTCGTGTGTGTGTGTGTGTGTGTGTGTGTGTGTGTGTGTGTTGTCAGGTGTTTCATTTAACTGCTCAAGATGAAGATAATTAAGGTGGTAGTGATGGTGATGGTGGTGGTGATGGATGATAATGATGGTGTTGTGATGGTGAGCATAATGATGGTGAGGCAAGACTAATGGTGATGATGAAAGTGATCTGTGGATGATGGTGATGGTGATGACGGCAGTGGTGATGATGGTAACGAAAATGATAACAATTATAGTGATATGGAAGGGTAGCGATAGATTAGGGGAGGAGGGGAAGTTACTCGGTGATGGTGATGGTGGTGGTTATAGTGATGATACAGAAATGGTGATGCAGAAGATGATGATTGGTAAAAATAGTAATGGCGGTTGTGATAGTAGCTACTGATGGAGATGGTGTTAGCGGATGTAGTGATGGTGTTAATGATGGTGGTGAGAGTTATGATGGAAAAAGTGATGGTGGTGGTGATCGTGCATGATGATAAAGATGCGGTTAATGGTGGTGGATGTGGTGATGGTGGGTTATGGCAGTGAGGATAGTAATAAAAAAGTGGTGCTGGTCTTAATTTGTGGTAAAGGTAATGGTGATGAGGATGGTCTTAGTCTTGGCGATGCGGTTAGTGTTGGTGATAGTGGTGATATTGTTGGCGTTGTTGTTGTTGTTGGTGGTGGTGGTGGTGGTGGTGTCGGCGGCGGCAGTCAAAGAGTGGTCGGTATACTCGGTGGGAGGTGCGGAAGTACGGAAGAACAGGCTTAATTAGGGCCAGGTATGCATACAGGTGTGGCACTAACCCAGCGTGGCACCGCGGCGGAACACACACACACACACACACACGCACACACACACACAGTATCTAGTGTGTGACAGGAATCTAAATTATGTAATTTCTTGGAAGACTTCGTTGAGAGTAAAGCAAGGAAGAAAGGAAGGAAAGAAGAAAGAAAAAGAGAAAGGAAGAAAGAAAGAAGGAAGAAAAAAGGAAAGATAGGTAAGATAAAACATGGAAAAGAGAAAGTAAGGCATGAATGCTAGATAATGGGAATGACAAAAAGAAAGAAAAAGAACGAACGAGAGAAAGGAAGGGAGAGTAATATGGCAAGAGGAAAGAAAAGACAAAGTAGTAACAGCAATACCCGCACATTACTCTTTCACCTTAACATTGATGATTGCAAGGAGAAAAAAAGAAGGAAAGAAAGAATGGAATATAGAAAGGCAGTTAAGGAAAGAGATGAGCTAAGGAAAGCAGACTAATAGTTATCACCAAACATCACTATTTTCTCCTAGCATTAAAGATTGAAAGAAGAAATGTGAGGCAAGAAAATAGGAGGGTAGTGAATGAAGAGCGAGAGATGAGGAGTAGCAGCACTGAAAGGAAAAATGGAAGGAAGAAATATGTAAGAAGGAACCGAAGGAACGACAAGAGGAGATTAAATCAGGCAGTCATCAGTCATCGCCACACATCCCTATTTCAACCCAGCACCGTGTCAGGGAGGAGTGAGGCGGCGGAACGGGCGCGACGGGCGAAGCGGCGGGGCGTGGGTAAGGGTGGAGCAGCGGGGCGTGGGTAAGGGTGGAGCAGCGGGGCGTGGGTAAGGGTGGAGCAGCGGGACGGGCGGGCGAGGCGGCGGCGATGGCAAGCACGAGGCGGGGCAAAGTTTATTAATTACGGAGCAGCGCGCGGAACGTGTCTTGCCCCGCGGCCGCTGAATTATGCTTCGCGCCGACCCAACATTAAGTGACCCGCGCTGACTGACTCGCAGAATGACTAATTAACTCACTAACTGACTCACTGAAGGACTGGGTGACTATTTGACTAACGCGCTGAATGACTAATTTAGCGTCTGACTTACAGAATGACTAACCAATTGACTGAGTGACTCGCTGAATGACTAGCGAATTGACTGACTGACTCGCTGAATAACCAACTATTTGACTGGCTGACTCGCCGAATGGCTAAGTAACTGACTGAAGCACTCGCTGTAAGACTATCTAATTGATTGACTGACTTGCTGAAAGACTGATTGACTGACTGAATCACTGACTGCCTGACTAATTTACTGACTAACTAACTGGCTATTCTGACGACTGACTGGATGGCTTACTGCATGATTGTCTGAGCACTTGGCTGACTGACTGACCGACTGACTGAGTTGCAGTACCTGGCTACTAGAGTGGACTGACTGACTGAATAATTGCTGGATTGCCTAACAGAATGACAAATTGCTTGACTGACTAACTGACTGACTGACTGACTTACGGACGGACCGAATGATTCCTATACTTCCTGACTGTCTGAGTGATTGCCTCCCTCCCCGTCTGCCTGCTGGCGCTGCGTGTTCTGGCGCGGGGAGCAGAACATTAGCCCCTTAAGCCTGCTAATTAACTGCTGGCGAATATTTTTGAGTCTTTTTCTCCCTGTGTCCTCTTGTCTTCATAAGCCTCGTCCGCCTCACAGACTCACCAAGGCGGGAAATGTAAGGATGACGCGTACGTTATCTCGATGCACAAAAGGCGGAGGGCGTGAGGGGCAAAGGGACGTGAGCGGCGGAGTGGGGAGGGGAGGGGTGAGGGGCGGAGGTGAGGGGAGAGGGGATGATGGGGTGTGTGACTGCTCACCTCGCTTCCCCTCTCCGGCACGCACGCCACCACCTCGCTGCCAATGGAGGGGTGAGAGGAAGGGTGAGAGAAAAGGGTGAAGGGAGGAGTTTGGAAAGGGAGGAACACGGTGGCTGCGTCTCCCGCTGAAAGAGTTGATTAGGTCCATCTTCACGCCTCCTCCTCCTCCTCCTCTTCTTCTACTGGCCCCTCTTTTCTCTCATCCCTTTCCTCTTTATTTTAATCCATTTCACTACTCTTGTATGCGCCTCCTCCTCCTCCTCCTCCTCTTTACTCATCTATTTTCTCCCTTCTTACATCGCATAAGCACGCCTGATTCCCCCATCCCCCCCGTCTCTCTCTCTCTCTCTCTCTCTCTCTCTCTCTCTCTCTCTCTCTCTCTCTCTCTCTCTCTCTCTCTCTCTCTCTCTCCCCCCCCCCCCTTTCGCTCAGGTGTAAGCTGGGCAATAACGTCGTACAGGTGAGGTGTGACCAGGTGTATTTACGAGCCACGCATAAGGTATACCCAAGGACGTCAGGTGTGGGGAAGGCAGGAAGGGGAGGGAGAGGGGGGAGGGTGAAGAAGAGCAAGAGGAGGAGGAGGAGGAGGCGGCATGAGGGAAGCAAGGGAAGGTTGAAGAGGGAGAAGAAGGGGAAGGGTTAAGGACTCAAGGAGGAGGGGGGGTGAGTGAGGAAGAGGAAGAGGAGAAGGAGGAGGCGTCATGAAGGAAGCAAGGGAAGGTGGAAGAGGGTGAAGTGAGGAAAAGGGAGAGGAAGGGGAAGGGTAAATGACGCAAGGGGGGTGGAGGAGGGGAGAGAGCAAAAGGTACGGTAATGAAAGGGTGAGGTTAGCAAGGGAGAGTGGAAGAGGGTAAAGGGAGGAAGGGGGAGAGTAAGGGGGGATGGTAAAGGACGCAAGGGGAATGAAGGAAAGAATAGAGGGAAGGGTGAGAGAAGTAAGAGAGGGTGTAAGAGGTTGAGGAGAGAAAGGAAGAGAAGGAAAGATGAGGGAAGGATCCTATGGAGAAAGAGGATGAGGGGAGGAAGAAGAGAGGGTGAGAAGAGGAAGGATGAGGGAAAGGTGAGAGAGAAACGAAGGGTGTAAGAGGATTGGGAGAATAAGAAGTAAGGAGAAGGGGAGCAAGGAAGGGTGGGGGGCGGTGAGGGGAGGGAGAGAGGGAAGGGTAAAGGAAGAACGATTAAGGGGAGAGAAAGGGAGAGAAGTAAGAAGAGGAAGGGAGAAGGACGGGAATGCTGGTAAGGGTGAGTGTGAGGGAGAAAAAGAGGGGAGAGGAGGTAGAAATGGGGAAGGGGGAAGAAGATGACGGCTTGGATATCTTTTGTTGTTGTTGCTGTGTTGTTTGTTACTGTTGTTGTTGATACTGCTGCTGTTTTTGTTGATCTTGGTATTACTTTTTTTCATAACCATCACGTAGAGAGAGAGAGAGAGAGAGAGAGAGAAAACTGCAAGTAAAGAAAATCTATCTAACTGAGAGAAGAAAAGAGTGAAGCAGGAAGAGAGGAAGTAAATGACATAAACAACGAACATGGATGGTGAGAGAAAAAAAAAGTAAAAGTCTTTAGGTAGTGAGGGGAAAGGAAGGAAGGAGGGAGGGAGGGTAGGTAGACAGGTAGACAGGTAGACAGGTAGGTTGGGAGAGAGAGTGGGGGTTATAGGAGAGATAGGTAGGAGGAGGGAGGGAAGGAAGGGGAGGGACATTACCTCAGACTGAAGGTGTTTATAGCTGGGAGGTCGACGTTATGACCCTCCATCGAGGTGATAACTTGGGAGGAGGAGGAGGAAGGGGAGGAGAAGACGTTAAGGGGGAAATTGGAGATGAGAAGTTGAGAGAAGGAAGGAGGAAATAGTCAGAGAGAGAGAGAGAGAGAGAGAGAGAGAGAGAGAGAGAGAGAGAGAGAGAGAGAGAGAGAGAGAGAGAGAGAGAGAGAGAGAGAGAGAGAGAGAGAGAGACACGATAACCTGGGAAATGATAAAGAAAAGTAGTAAAATATATTCCTATACAAAAACGACAAAAAACAACAGTAACAACAATCACTACTACTACTACTACTACTACTACTATCACCACCACCACCACCACTACCACCACCACCGCCACCATCACACACAAGCTCCCCGTCGGCTTTGTCATAATGGCCTAAAAGTCTTTGTCTCCTGAGCCTTTGGTGTTATTGTGGTTGTGGCGTTTTGTGAAGGAGGAAGGAGGAAGAGGATGAGCCGGAGGAGGAAGAGGAGGAGGAAGGGAAGGAGGAGGAGGTTGAATAGGTGGATAGGTATGCGTATGTTCTGCTTTCCTTTTATTTATTTATTTATTTATTTATTTTTTGCTTCGTTTTTGTTGTAAATTATGATGTTTTACCTTTGTTGCTTAATATTGTTGATAACGTAATTCTTGCCTCCCCTTTTAAAATGCTTGTAACAATTCTATTCACTCATTTTACTTTGTGGATAATGATATAATTAATTAATGCCTCTTAATAAATTCCCTCACCTCCTCCACCATCACGAGCACCCCGTCACCACCACCACCACCACAACTATCACCACCACCACCACCACCACCACAACTATCATCACCACCACCACCACCACCACAACTATCATCACCACCACCACCACCACCACAACTATCATCACCACCACCACCACCACCACAACTATCATCACCACCACCACCACCACCACCACAACTATCATCACCACCACCACCACCACAACTATCATCACCACCACCACCACCACAACTATCATCACCACCACCACCACCACAACTATCATCACCACCACCACCACCACCACAACTATCATCACCACCACCACCACCACAACTATCACCACCACCACCACCACCAAGCCTTCCTCTTTAATCTTCCAAATATAATAAAAAAATGAAAACCTCATCCTTTTAACTCTTCCATCTAAGGAACGGAGGTGCTTTAAGCCTTTTGTGGGGGAACCTGAAAAAAAATCCTCTTTATTCTTCTAAAAATATATATATTAGAATAATGATCCCTTTGTGGCTCTTATTTTGTATTCATATTTTTATCATAATTAACTACTCGTCAGATATTACTGTGAATAGGCTCGAGGGTTTCTTTCTTTTTCTTTTTTTTGTCTGTTTTTTTTAAGGGTCTGTGAGTAGCTAGTTGAGAGGGATTGCGAGGAGCTGTGTATAGTGTTGCGTGGAGCTCTCTCTTTGTCGTGTTGTTGTGTTGTACGAAAGGCCGGTCTCGTGTAATCTTGTCAGCGTTGATGTTTTTTTTTTTTGTTAGCATTGGTTGTTTTGCTCTGGAGTGTTGCGCTGAAGGGATGTTGCGGGGAGCTCTCTCTTTGTCGTGTTGTTGTGTTGTACGAAAGGCCGGTCTCGTGTAATCTGGTCAGCGTTGATGTTTTTTTTTTTTTTTTTGTTAGCATTGGTGGTTTTGCTCTGGAGTGTTGCGCTGAAGAAATGTTGCGTGGAGCTCTCTCTTTGTCGTGTTGTTGTGTTATACGAAAGGCCGGTCTCGTGTAATCTTGTCAGTGTTGATGTGTGTTTTACTTATTAGCATTGGTTGTTTTGCTCTGGAGTGTTGCGCTGAAGGAATGTTGCGGGGAGCTTTAGTATTTGTGTTGCGACGTGTTTTTTGTGTGAGGTTGTGTTGTGATCGGAAGACCGTTGTTGTGTGTACTTGTTAGTGTTGATGTGTGTTTCTGTTTTTTTTTTAGCGTTGGTTGTTTTGCTTGGGAGTGTTGTGTTGTGCTATGTTTTTTTTTTTGTGTGTGTGTGTGTGTGTGTGTGTGTGTGTGTGTGTGTGTGTGTGTTGGGGGTGCGTACGGGGTCGTGAAAGGCCGTCCTCTGTGTATGAGTTTGTGTTGTTGTGTCCATGGTGTTGTAGCATAGTGTAGCGAGGACTTCGTTGCTTTACGGTTCAACTCTGGAAAATAAGGGCGCATTAGACCTTCCTTGCATCCTTCCTTGGAGAGAAAGACTAAGCTAAAAAATACATAAAAGAGTTTAGGCAGGACGCAATGGAGGAAGAAAAAGAAGTTAGTGGAAGTGGAGCAGGAAGAGCAAAGTAGGAGGAGGAGGAGGAGGAGAAGGAGGAGGAGGAGAAGAAGGAGGAGGAGGAGGAGGAGGAGGTGTTTTGCTAGTTCAACCATTACCGTTGTGGCCAGCTTCCCTTCAGACACTTCATTGCTTCCTCTTCCTCTTCCTCTGCCTCTTCCTTCCCTTCCTCTTCTGGCGCCTCTATGTGTGTCTTTCTGTGTCTGTCTGCCTGTCTGTCTGTCTGTCTAACTGTAAGTCGGTTGAGTGCTCTTCCCTTTCTTCCCTTTTCTCCTCATGTATCTTTATCTCCTCTTCAGCTCCCTTTCAGTCCGTCTTTTTCTGCTGCCCCCTCATCGTCTCTCTTATCCTCCTACTTCATTCTCTCTCTCTCTCTCTCTCTCTCTCTCTCTCTCTCTCTCTCTCTCCAATTCGTAAGATAATTAAGAAGTTTATTTTTGGCTTACCTGTGAGGCTTAAGTAATTAATGATGACCTTCTTTTACAGGTAAGAATTGGGGAGGAGAAGCTGCCCACCGTATACGTCTTGTTGGTAAGTGTGTGTGTGTGTGTGTGTGTGTGTGTGTGTGTGTGTGTGTGTGTGTGGTGTGTGTGTGTGTGTGTGTGTGTGTGTGTGTGTGTGTGTGTATGTGTGTGTCGTATCTTTCCTTAAATATCTCTCCCTTTCCTTTAACTTCCCTTTCATTCCTTTCCTTTAACGTTCCTCTCCTTTAACGTTCCTCTCCTTTCTTTAAACTCTTTGCCTGGTGCCCTTTCTTTCTCTTTCTCGATATTTTCCTTCTCTCTCTCTCTCTCTCTCTCTCTCTCTCTCTCTCTCTCTCTCTCTCTCTCTCTCTCTCTCTCTCTCTCTTTAACCCTTTCTCCTGTATACTCCCCCCAGCCCCCCTCACTCAATAACACCCTTTATTCTCCTTGTGTTTTCTCTCTATTCCATAACACACACACACACACACACACACACACACACACACACAAACAGGACTCTTAAACCAGCCCTCTAATACCCTTTCACCCTTTAGGCTCAGTTTAGACTCCAGGTAAGGTAGGGTGGTCCGCCTCGTGCCAGTCCAGGTAACACGAGGTCATTAGCGCGAAGGTTTGCACGGGAAGGAGCACCAAGAAGCCTCCCAAACACACCTGGATTGGCTTTTGATTCTCCTCCTCGACTCATTGTGAATTCAAGTCTTGCGTTCGCCTTCCGTTGCCTCAAGCATCTCATTGATTTGTCTTTTTGCTGCTTTGGGATTGGTGTTTGTGTGTTTCCTTTTGTAATTTCCTAAAGTAATGATGAATGATTCTTTTTACTCGGTCCCATTGTTGCCAGGGAGTATTAACGCACTCCACTTCTTTGATATAGATATTAATGTCTTTTTGCTGCCTGGGATTTGGCGGTGGTGTCTCTGTTTTATTTCTGTAAGGTAATGATTAGCATTTTTTCTTCTCCTTCTCAATGTTGCCAGAAAGTACTGATTCCTTCCACTTCATCGACATATTGATTTGTCTTTTTGTTCTCTTGGATTTGGCGTTGGTGTGCCTCCTTTTCATTCCCTTTCACTCTTCATCACTGTTGCCAGTCATTACTAACTCACTTCATTGATATAATTATTGATTAGTCATCTTGCTCCCGTAGATTTCCATATCCATCTGTGACTCGGGAAAACTTACATCGTTTCAAGAAAAATTATGAACTTGAGCACTTCTCCATTGTTCGAAAGATGGTGTAGGGAAAGAAAAAGTACCTTAGGAGTGAAACATCAAACACCACTTCAGCAATGATCAAAGGGAGTGACAAGGGCGGAAAAAGAGCCAAGTAATGCCAGCCTGTAACAAAGGGGGTTGAAAGAACTTAAATACCACTTAAGGAATGATCAAAAGGGAGGTTAAAGGGAAAAGTGCCTTGTAATACCACCGCGAGGCAGATCAAAGGGAGGACCAACGGGACTAGGCTGCTGTAAGGGCCTCTTTTGACAATGGTGGAGCAGCCGTGTGTTTGTCCCCGATG
This sequence comes from Eriocheir sinensis, assembly GCF_024679095.1. Lineage (NCBI taxonomy): Eukaryota > Metazoa > Arthropoda > Malacostraca > Decapoda > Varunidae > Eriocheir > Eriocheir sinensis. The sequence goes on from NC_066529.1 coordinate 12,946,008, forward strand.
CAAGATGTGCTGGGGGTGACGGCAGCGTTCCCAGATTATCGTACTCAAAACATTGCATTTATCAGTTCCAGGGCTCGAAACTTTCCTACCCACACAGATAACGAAATTCCAGTTAAAGTTATCGTTAAAAGCATTACTTATTGGTGTTTGTTTGCGATAGCTGTGAGGCAGAAACCGGATAATACGATGTGCTGAGTGTCTGAGTACGATAATTTGGTAACCCTGGGTGATGGTCGCGGTGCTGGTGTTGGTGTGGTTGTGGTGTTAGTGGTTGTGGGGGTGGGTCTTGCGCTTCACTCACTCAACCTACCAACGAACCAGTCTCTCAACCACTTCCCCTCAGCCTGCAACCACTCACTCAGCCAACCATCAAACCAGTGAAGCAGCCATCCAATCAGGTCATCCAGCCATCCAAACCATTCATCAAAGCATTCAACTAGTCTCTCATCCATTCAACAACCATCAAACCAGTAAAGCAGCCATCCAATCAGGTCATCCAGCCATCCAGTCACCCAACCATTCATCAAAGCATTCAACTAGTCTCTCATCCATTCAACAAACCAATCAACCTTCCAGTCATCCAACCAGTTTTCCAACCAGTCACTCATCCAACCTTTCACCCATCCACCCATTTACCCAGTCTCCTCTTTAGCCTGCAACTTCACCTACCTACCCTTCCTTCCCCTCCATTTCCCTTCCTTCTCCTCCCCCCCAGTCTAATACCCAAGCCTACCAGTAGCGACAGTCAGCTTATGCCCCCCCCCCTTGGAAAAAGAAACCCTACCATGTGTCTGTGTGTCGCCCGGCTGAGTGGGTTTTCCGGGTCCTTCTCATCACCTCTTCACTGCACTCACTAAGTTCTTCCTCATATATGTCTTTAGGTCTATCCTCACGCCTCAGCCTCCATTCAGTCCTCCGTTTTTCTCACCTTCGCCGCCTCCTCATCCTCCCTCACCCTCTCTCTTCCTCTCATTCTCTCTTTCTACATTCGTTACCCCTCTCCGTGCCCTCCATCACCCCCCCCCCTCCCCCCATCCTTCCCCATCAACCAGTTTATTTGTATTGTCTCCCTTCATCCTCTCCTCTCCCCTCTTTTCTCCTTTCCTCGCTCCTCTCCCCCCTTCCCCATCCTTATCTCCCTTCCTCCCCCACCTCTCTCTCTCTCTCTCTCTCTCTCTCTCTCTCTCTCTCTCTCTCTCTCTCTCTTGGATGCGTTTCAAGCTTTTGTTCGTGACAGCGGAGTGTTTAGGGGGGAGGGAAAGAAAAGGGAGGAAGGAGAGGAGAGGAGAGGAGGGAGGGAGGGAGGACATAACATTGGGCCAGGAAGGGAGGTGACGTGTGAATGAGAGGACGAGGAGATAAATATAAGAGGAGAGAACTGTTTGAATATAATATTTAGTGAAGAGAATAAAAATAAACGGAAACTGCCTTAGAAAAGTGAGTGAAAAGAATGTAAGAGGGAAGAGGAAGTGTTCTGTGTGTGTGTGTGTGTGTGTGTGTGTGTGTGTGTGTGTGTGTGTGTGTGTGTGTGTGTGTGTGTGTGTGTGTTTCTTTGTGTATTTATGTGGAGGTGAGGAATAAAAACTCGAGAGGAGAGACAAGGGAGAGGTATGGAGAGAGCCAACTGAAGAGGAGCAGGAGGGAGAGAGAGAAGGGAGGAAAGTGGCTGAGAGGGAGGGGATGAAGGGGCGGAGGGAGGGAGAGAGGGAGAAGGGGTTGGGATCTAGGTGGGAGGGAGGGAGTGTCGAGAGAAGTGAATAGAGGGAACCAAATAGGGAGAAAAGAGGAGGAGGAGGAGGAGGAGGAGGAGTTAGAGTTGGTATTGCAAGACACACACACACACACACACACACACACACACACACACACACACACACACACACACACACACACAGGTCCTTAGATGGGGTCATTTGCATTTTTTTTATTTATTGTATTCGGAAGGTAAATCATAAACATCGTCTTTGACTCCTTAGTATTTTGAACTTTTACGCGTATATCTTTTTTTCTCCTCTTGGAATTCCATCTTTATCTTTTTCAGCAAGATTAACTGAACCGATAACCAATAAAAAAATAAAATGTACTTAAAGTCATTGTTATTGTGTTGATAATTCACTTTTTAATGAAACAAAACCAGAAAAAAAATATTTTTGAAGCTAAAATAAAACCGTTTCTGAGGGAGGGTACCAGGGAGTGAGACGTAGAGAAATAAGAGAGAAGAGAAATAGACAGGGAGGTAGAATAAGAAGAGTAGCAAAGGGTAAAGGAAAATATGACAAGCAGGGAGAAAGGAAGAGAGAGGAATAGACGGGGAAAGATAAACGATGTCGGAAGAAAGGAAGGAAATAGAGAAGGTAATTGGAGCAGCAGGAAATATAAAAAAAAAGCAGAAGGCGGAATTATGGGTAGAGGAGAGAGAGATAGGAAGAGAACAATGGAGAGGGAAACAGGAAAAGATGAATGAAGAAAGGAGGGATAGAGGGTGAAAGAAACAGCAGGAGGTAGAATAAGAATGGAGACAGGAGGAGAGGAAAAGAAAAGGAAAGATAAACGATGCAGAAAGAAAGAAAGGATGGAAGGAAGGAGAGAGAAAGTATATGTAACAGCAAAAGGTAGAATAAAGAGAGAGAGAGAGAGAGAGAGAGAGAGAGAGAGAGAGAGAGAGAGAGAGAGAAGGTAAGGTAAAGGGTATTGGCGGGAGGGGAAACAGGACTCGTTATCTCCGTGTGTCAACAAAATGAGGCCGCAGGAGATAAGACGGCGAACAGGAGTGATCGTGTTCAAACCTGACTGGAGGAGATGGAGGAGATATCACCAGCCTCCTCGCCTTATCTCCTCATCTCAATTCATCTCATCTCCTTACCTCACCTCACTTCATCTCACCTCACCTCATCTCATTTCAGTCTAAGTTTTATTTCCATCTTTCATCTCGCCTCTTTCCTCATTGTTATCTTTTATCACTTTACACACACACTCTCTCTCTCTCTCTCTCTCTCTCTCTCTCTCTCTCTCTCTCTCTCTCTCTCTCTCTCTCTCTCTCTCTACTACTACTACTACTACTACTACAACTACCACCACCTTTCCTAAGCTCTCTCTGCCTCACCACTCACTCCCCACCCAACACCAAACTTGGCTATACTCCCCCCAACCTCTCCATCCACCCCCAGCACCTCCACCACCACGTCCACCCCACCCCCAACAAAAACCACCACCTCGTTGCCCTCGCCACATCGGGTCTGCTTATATTGCCTTAATTCCGACTTTCTTGGCCTCAATCCGATTAGTGTCTGTACCTCATTTGCATGTATTGTTTGTTTTTAGGTTATATGTTGTTCATTTAAGCTGAAAAGAGGGTGTGCATGTGTGTGAGGTCGTGTGTGTGTGTGTGTGTGTGTGTGTGTGTGTGTGTGTGTGTGTGTTGGCGGGTGGGTGTGGGTGTTTGTATGCGCATATTATTTTCTGATCGATCCTAATTATTTTAAATATTTTCTAAAGAATATTTAAAACTCGTCGATTTTTCCCCTGACCTTTAATTAATAAAATTTTAGGGTCGGGTGAGCAATGGATGCATTTTTCTTGTGGGTTCGAAGAAAAATTAAGACAAGTTTGACATCCCCAGAAACAGGAGGAGAAGGAGGAGGAGGAGGATTAATAGGGGAGGAAAAAAGAAAAAAAAAGCTGAGGCACTTATTTGTCCATGTAGTCGGTATCATGGGGAGGAGGGGGGGGGGGTAGGAGGGATTCGAAGTGGGATGAGGCTGGTGAGGTGAGGCTTACCTAGTGAGGTCACCTGCCGACTCACCCAACCATCCAACTCACCACTCTGCACCACTTTCCCACTCACCTGGACGGCTACACCTACACACAATCAGGCGAGGTAGTCATCATCATCATCATCATCATTAACATTATCATTATTGCTTCACTGCAAAACAAAGGCCTTCCCAAACGCTGCCCACTTCCATGTCTAATGCCAGCCCGCTCATCCTGCCTGTCTCGACGAAGGTTCTAATTTCTCTCCAACTGGTTCTCCGTCTGGCCTGACTTCCTACACTGGGGCGCCGCTCTTTGCTTTGGGTGTCCGTCGGTGCTTGGTTAAGAAAATGACTGTTAAGTCATATTCTTAAACATTTCGGAGCCCAAGCACGCGTATTCAACAAGGCTTTCGTAGGGATTAGGGACCTTTCAATGGGTAGTTTCATGACCGTGGTAGTTTAACGAAGCTTCTGTACCATGAACGTGGAAACACACTCATGAGACCCCGATTAATCTCCTTTTCGGCCTTTGAAATTTGTGGAGCGTCTGTGAACCTCGCTCACAGACACGAGGGGAAGATGGACTGGAAAAGGAGACACAGAGACTGACAGACACAGAAACACAAATGGTTAAGCAGATACACAATCAGACAAGAGTAAACGGAAAGCCAGCCGAGAGAGAGAGAGAGAGAGAGAGAGAGAGAGATCTTGAACCAACTTGTTTGTAATTGTACCGTGTGTGTGTGTGTGTGTGTGTGTGTACCCCTCACCACACCCTGCCCCACCATCTCCCGCACAAACATAACAGGTTGGTGATAGAGGAAGGAGAGAAGGTGGACGGTAGGGAGTGAGGGAGGGAAAGAGAGAGATAAGAATGGAGGAAGGGTAGAAGGGAAAGGTGGAAAGATATATATTCTTGATACACACACACACACACACACACACACACACACACACACACACACATACACACACACACACACACACAGGTGGCTGATGACCGTGACAGAGCGTCTTCATTGGCTGGCATTACGTGTGTGTGTGTGTGTGTGTGTGTGTGTGAGAGAGAGATCAACTTCATGGAGAGAGAAACTGACCCGCCCACGAGTGACCTTTTAGGAAGAGCAGGTCAGGTTACTCACTGGCCAGGTCATGCAAGTAATAGCCACCAGAGTAAGGCTTGGGGGGAGAGGGGGGGATCAGGTCAGTGTCAGGTGTGTGTGTGTGTGTGTGTGTGTGTGTCTGTCTGCCTGTCTGTGTGCACGTCCTAATTAGCTCAAGTGTCAGGTTTGGAGGTGGTGGAGAGGAGAAACGGAGATAAGGGTGGTGGTGGTGGTGATGGTGACGGTAGTGGTGGTGGTGATGATGGATGGGTCGTTGGCGTGGTAGTGGTGATGAGTGGCATGTAAGGATGATAAGGGTGACGGCTGAGTGGTGTTGGAGCCGAGGGAATGGATGAACGGGTGTGGGGAGTGACGGATGACTGCCCAGCGTGGAGGTGTCTCAGCCAGGTAAGGTGTGGTGAGGTGAGTCAGTCCAGATCTCGTTACAGGTAGTGTCGTCAGGTGAAAGGGAGAGAGGCGGGAAATGGCAAGAGAAGGAGGAGGAAAATGCGGCCGAGGAAGATGGGGAGGAGTGAAAGAAGGAAAGGAGATAAGAGGGGAGAAAAGAAGGAAGGAGAAATATATGACCGAGTAAGATGAGGAGAGAAGGAAGGAAAAGAGATAAGAGGGAAGGAAGGATGACGAAAGGAAGGAAAGACAAAGAGGAAAAAAAGAACGAAATCAAAGAAATAAAAAAAGGGAAAGAGGGTAAAAGGGACAGAGAGGAAGAAAATGGCAGGAGAAGGAGGAGGATATACGGTGAAGTAAGAAAGGAGAAGGGCAATAAGGAGGAATGGAGATTAAACTGGGGAGAGGAAGGAAGAAGGAAAGAAAGAAATAGAGAAAGAGAAAGAAAGCAAAGAAATTAAAGAAAGTAAGGATGAATGAGGAGCTAGAAGAGGAATAGAAAGAGCAATTGGAGAGAAGAAGAAAGAAAGGAAGGAAGGAAGAAGGAAAGAAAGGAAAGAAATAGAGAAAAAAAGAAAGAAAGCAAAGACATTGATGAGGAATGGTGAGCAGGAAGAGGAATAGAAGGAGTAATTGGAAAGAAGAAGGAAGGAAGGAAGGAAGATGGATAGGAATGAATGAAGAGGGAGAAAATAAGGAATGGAGAAAGTTGATTTAAGGGGGGGGTTGTACGAAAGGAAGAGCAAGATGAAGGGGAAGGAAGGAAGGGAGGTATGAAGGAAAGAGATTCACAGTGGCAAGGGGAGCACCAGGAGAAAGATGTGGCATGAGAGTGATTAACAGAGCATGGTATAGACTACTCAGGTGTAGATTAATTAAAGGGTGACTCAGGAAAAGGTGAAGAAGTTGTGGGAAAAGTGAGTGAGTAATGAGTAAAGACCTTTGAGAGAGAGAGAGAGAGAGAGAGAGAGAGAGAGAGAGAATGAGAGAGATTTACATAGATTTACATAGAAAATCAGACCACACAGACCCCATGGTCCAGACTTGGTGGTCTGTCCTTAAACCTAAGTGATTTTACATTAATCAGAAGACTCCAAAACGTTGCATTTCTACTCTAGTTGATATTAAGTTGAAGGAAGTGACGGTCGAGCTTATTTTTGAAGGAGTCAATCGTGTTACACTGGACCACTGACGGTGGAAGCTTATTCCATTCTCGCACTACAACGTTGGTGAAGAAAAATTTGGTGCAGTCTGAATTTACTTGTCTACATCTGAGTTTTACGCCATTGTTCCTCGTGCGCAAAGTGTCATCGATCATAAACAATGTTGATCTGTCTACATTCGTGAAACCATTAAGTATTTTAAAACATTCGATCAGTTTTCCTCGGAGGCGACGTTTCTCAAGAGAGAACATGTTAAGGGTAGAAAGCCTTTCTTCGTAGGATTTGTTGCGCAAGGAAGGGATCATTTTCGTTGCCCGACGCTGAACACCTTCTAATTTAGCAATATCCTTTGCATGGTGGGGAGACCAAAACTGTACCGCATATTCCAAGTGGGGTCTGACTAAACTGTTGTAGAGCAGGAGTATTACATCTTTATTCTTGAATACAAAGTTTCTTTTAATGAAGCCCAACATTCTGTTCGCTTTATTTGCTGCATCGATGCATTGCTGTGAGAATTTGAGGTTTGACGCGATTTTGACCCCAAGTCTTTGACGCATTGAACGCTTTTGAGTTTAACGCCGCGCATTTCGTATTCGAACTTCTTATTCCTCGTTCCAACTTGAAGGACCTGGCACTTGTCTACGTTAAAGGGCATCTCCCATCTATCCGACCAAGCTGAAATTTTGTGCAAATCCTCTTGGAGGCTTTGCCTGTCTTCGTCAGTGAGAACCGAGTTGCCAATCTTTGTGTCGTCTGCAAATTTACTAATGCGGTTATTGAGTCCAACATCCACGTCGTTGATGTAAATAATGAAGAGCACTGGGCCAAGGACCGAGCCCTGAGGAACGCCACTAGTGACAGGCGCCCACTCTGAGTTAAATCCGTCGATCACTACTCTTTGTTGTCTGTTGCTCAACCAATTCGCGATCCATTGGTTTACTTGACCGTCAATACCTATTTGCTTTAATTTGTAAAGTAATTTATGATGCGGGACTTTATCAAACGCTTTCTGAAATCAAGATAGACTACGTCCAGTGATTTGGTTACGTCATAAACAGTGAAGAGGTCGTTATAAAAGGTTAATAGGTTTGATAGGCAGGATCTTTTGTTTCGGAAGCCATGTTGTGAGTCCCCAATCAATGAGTGGCTTTCAAGGTAATTTTGTCTCTAATTATGCCCTCCAGTAGCTTACCTACAACCGAAGTTAGACTAATGGGCCTGTAATTACCTGGTACTTTTTTGTCTCCTTTCTTGAAAATCGGTGTCACGTTAGCCTTTTTCCAATCTGAAGGGACGATGCCTTGTCGCAAGGACATATTGAATACGGTTGTGAGGGAGGAGTATTTCGCTCTTTGTTTCTTTCAGCAGAGTTGGATATACTTTGTCAGGTCCAGGACTTTTATTTGTTTTAAGTGAATGGAGAGCTTTAAGGACTTCATCGGTTGTTATTTCAAAATTAGGCAATGCATGCTCGAGATTTACAATAGTACTGGTGTTGGTGGTAGCGAGAGGAAGACTGTTAGTATTAAACACCGAGGAAAAGTAATTGTTTAAGAGGTTTGCAATGTGTTGGCTGTCAGTCACTAGTGCACCGTCGCTGTTTGTTAAAGGTCCAATACCACTTTTGATCGCCTTTCTGTTGTTTATGTAACTGAAGAAAGATTTCGGATTATTTTTACAGTTGGCTGCAATATTTTCTTCGTATCTACGCTTTGCCTGACCTACTAGTCTTTTTACTCGTCGCCTGGCATCATTATAAAGTCTAATGTTTTCGGGCGTGCTTTGTTCTTTCTTTAACCTGTAAAACAATTTTCTCTCATTGACTGATTGTTTAATTTCGCTATTAAACCACGGTGGGCTTTATTAGTGTTAATTCGCTTCTCGCACAAGGGGACGAATGTGTTCTGCTGAGTGAGTAAGTGATTTTAAGGCTTAGCCAGGCTTCCTCTACGTTGCCGTCATCTGATAGTTGTATTTCTGTTAGTTTTGTCGGATTTCTACGAAGTTAGCTCTTTTGAAATTGGGCACCTTTACTTTATTTTCAGTCACTGATGATTGAGCTTTAATGTCGACGCGCACTAATTTATGATCGCAAGAACCGAGGTGTTCTCCTACCGTGACACTACTGACTAGGTTATCTTGGGTTGTTATAACAAGGTCAGTATATTATTTTGTCGAGTTGGCTCAGAAACCATTTGGCTTAGATAATTTTCTTCTAGAAATTCGATCATTCTATGTGACTCGCCTTCTGTACCTGACAGTGTCGCCCAGTCGATATGGGGAGGTTAAAGTCTCCTAATATCAGTGAGTCGCTGTTATTAAGTGACTGCCTTAAGACGCTGTACATTTCAAGGTCGTCATCAGTGATTGCCAGGAGGTCTGTAGGTGACAGATATATTTAAGTTGACTTTGCAATGTTTACTCGCACGCACAAATGTTCAACGTTACTGTTTCCCGGTGTTTTGTCAGTGGGTTGCAAATAGCTTTTGACATAAAGGGCGACGCCACCGCCTCTACGGTTTACACGATCTTTGTTGAAGAGTCTGTAGCCATCTATGTTGTATTCGGAACTTAAATCAATATTTGTGGTGTCGATAAATGTTTCGGTTATAGCAATTATGTCAAAATTTTCTGTTAAAGCAAGACATCTCAGTTCATCAAATTTGTTTCTTAGGCTACGCGCATTGAAACTAAGGATTTTTAAGTTATCTAGAGGCCTGGTAATAGAGGTGGTGGTACTTGCGGGATCACGGTTACGGGTTTGTTGTGATGCACGGCGTCTATTTACACGGGCGGGGTGGAGGGACGTGGCCGTGACTCGTTTTTTGTTCGGATGACACGCACTGCTTCGTTGAGGAGCCTTCCGAGTCTGGCTGCCCCGATGGGAGAAAGGTGCAATCCGTCCCTGTGAAAGAGTTCATTTTGTCCATAGAAATTGTCCCATGCGTTTAGGAACTCCACGTCAAGCTCCCTACAAAGAGTCTGTAAGCGGTTGTTTAGGCTGAAGGCCTTACTGAAAAAGTCGCTCTCCGCCCAAGTCCGTGGTAGAATTCCTGAAATCAAAATGTTAGGGGATTTAGTCTTATACTGCTGGATGAGCCTACGGTACTTCTCCAGGAGTTCCTCAGACCGGGTCGTGGTGACGTCGTTCGTACCTGTGTGAATAACAAACAGTGAATCATTAGTAGCCTGGGGGGAGATCTCCTCAAGAGCAGCAGTTATGTCGTCGATCCCAGCACCAGGATAGCAATAGTTCCGTCTTCGACGAGGAACTCTGCCGCAGAACTCAACGACCTGCTGGCGAATCATGGAGTCACCCACCAGGAAGGTGCTCTCCTGCGAGAGAGAGAGAGAGAGAGAGAGAGAGAGAGAGAGAGAGAGAGAGAGAGATCACCTGAAGCAAGGAAATGAACGTAACAAAGGAACGAAGAAGGAAGAGATTGAATGCGAACACAGAAAACAAAACAAAAATAACAAGGAAAGCGAAGAAGAAGAGAGGTGGAAAAGTAAAAAAAAAAAAGAGGAAAGGCAAGAAGCATGGAATAAAGGAAGAAAGGACACCTGTGATTTTTTATTTTTTTTTTTTTTATTTTTTTTTTTTTTTTACCTTATGGAGATGTTTTCGTTTCTCAGCTGCAACAGAACCCCAAAAAATCTGAAATAAGAAACAAGAAAGAAATAGCGAAATAAGAAGCTATGCAACGTGTCCTGTGTTAGTTTGTTTGTCAGTGTTTCTTTCTTGGCCGCCCTCCTATGTAGTGTTCTTGTATGTACTCCGTGTGTTGTTTCTTTTCTTGTTTTTTGTTTAATTCATATCTTCGTCGAACTTTCTTTTTTCCTTTCTCGATATGCTTGTCTTCATCGTTGCTGTCCTCGTCCTTTTCTTCCACCTCCTCCTTCTTCCCCCTTTATTTTACTTCCTCCACCTCCTTTTTCTCCTCCTCCTCCTTCCCCCTTTCTTTTACTTCCACCACCTCCTCCTCTTTCTCCTCCTCCTCCTTCCCCCTTTCTTTTACTTCCACCTCCTCCTCCTCTTTCTCCTCCTCCTCCTTCCCCCTTTCTTTTACTTCCACTACCTCCTCCTCTTTCTCCTCCTCCTCCTTCCCCCTTTCTTTTACTTCCACTACCTCCTCCTCTTTCTCCTCCTTCTTCTCCTCCTCCTCATCATCATCACCCTTCTACTCTCACTTCCTACTCCTCCATCTCTTCCTCTAGTCTATCACTTACTCCTCCTCTTCCTCCTCCTCCTCCTCCTCCTCTCTCTCCTCTTCACCCTTGTTAAACGACTAGATTTACATAACATTTTCTCCTCTTTCTCCTCGTCCACCTCTTCTCGCTTCACACCACCGCCCATCAATCACTCTCCTCCTCCTCCTCCTCCTTCTCCTTGTCCTCCACCTCCCTTTCCTCCTCCTCCTCATGAGAGTCACAGTGGAATACATCATGAGAGCAGAGGGGGGGAGGGAGAATGAGGGGAGAGAAGAGGAGGGGAAGGAGAGTGAGGAACACAGTGGTAGCTGCTCCCCGTATCTCGCAGTGTAATGGGATATTTAGACCAATTAGTCGAGGCTAATTGGTCGTTATCATTAGGCGTGGGAGGAGGTATGCGGCCCCGGCGACGACTTACCGATTGCAGGAGAAGTAATCAAGGTAACCCCACAGGTAATGAGGATTTATAAAGGCAATTGCGTTTACCTGGAGAATGCCAAAGAGTTAGTGTTGATCCCCTAGGTGTGTGTGTGTGTGTGTGTGTGTGTGTGTGTGTGTGTGTGTGTGTGTGTGTGTGTGTGTGTGTGTGTGTGTGTGTGTTTTGTATTCCCTCATGAGCTCTTAAATCGCGTGCTGTGTCTCCCTGTCCTTGTTAGTGTTTCCTTTTCTGTGTGTTGTCTTGTTTATTTGCTCCGTTTGTTCCTTAATTGTAGTTCATCCTTTGTTTATTTATTTATGTGGTGTTTTGTTTCTTCTTTGCTGGTATTTATGTGTCGCTGTTTACGGTTCTGTAGTCCGTAGTGTTTTTTTTCTTCTTTTCCTCTTTCATCTCTGTCTTTTCCTTCAGACAATACTCGGAAACAAGGACATCATAACCACCAACAACACAAACAACAACAACAACAACAACAAAATCAATTAAAGAAAATAAATAAATAAAGATAACCACCGCCACTAAGGTAACAATTCATGGGCAGATATTAATTTAATTTCCACTTATCAAATAACGAGAGAGAGAGAGAGAGAGAGAGAGAGAGAGAGAGAGAGAGAGAGAGAGAGAGAGAGAGAGAGAGAGAGAGAGAGAGAGAGAGAGAGAGCAGGTGTGCAGAGGTTCAAGCACCGATTAATTAGAGTGCAAGCAAACAGGTGTGTACGAGTGGGTGTGTTGAGAAGCAGGTGAGAAGGTGTAAAGGGATGCAGGTGTGTGTGTGTGTGTGTGTGTGTGTGTGTGTGTGTGTGTGTGTGTGTGTGTGTGTTCAGAGGGAGTCAGATATGTAAAGCTGCAAGGATGGGTAAAGGAGCAGATGTGTAAGGGGGTATGATGGCAGATGTGTAGTGTGAGTCAGATGTGTAGAAGTGAGTAGTGTTGGATAGGTGGTAGATCAAACACATGTACAGAATAATGTCGTAGTTGGTAGATTAACAGGTGTGTAATGGGATAGGCAGATGTGTATTCGGATGTAGTGGTAGGCAGGTGTGGCAGACAGGTATATAGTAGTGTATAGAAGGAGGGCAGGTTTATTACAGGATGGGGTAGGTTCAGGGGCAGGTGTGTATGCGGTGGGGGGGCAGGCCGGTGTGGTAAAAGTGAGAATGGGAGGGGGGAGGGTTGTAATGGACAGGTGTGTGGTATGATTTGTCTCCACATAATGTGCTGATAATTAGGTTTAGAAGAGTAATTATCTCCGGAGGGTTTTTTGTGGGGGTAATAGAGAGAGAGAGAGAGAGAGAGAGAGAGAGAGAGAGAGAGAGAGAGAGAGAGAGAGAGAGAGAGAGAGAGAGAGAGAGAGAGAGAGAGAGAGAGAGAGAGAGAGAGAGAGAGAGAGAGAGAGAGAGAGAAGAGGGGGAAAAGTTTAGTTTAATATTGGATTTTCTTCCTCTCTCTCTCTCTCTGGAATGGTCATTGAAAAGGTTTTGAACTTAATTAAATGGAGAGTTACACCGCATTCTTCCCTGAGGCTTAGAGAGAGAGAGAGAGAGAGAGAGAGAGAGAGAGAGAGAGAGAGAGAGAGAGAGAGAGAGAGAGAGAGAGAGAGAGAGAGAGAGAGAGAGAGAGAGAGAGAGAGAGATGGTCATACTAATATGGAAATAAAGAAAAAAATGACATAATAATAAGAAAGAAAAGGTGAACAAAAAAAGAAAGGATAACGAATGAAAAATAAATAAAAAAGGAAAAAAAAAAAAAGGTCGGTAGTACACATCGCACACCTGGTCTGGTCACGTGGTAATTAACATCTTTTAGAGCAGGTGAGGAGCGGGCAGGGCTGTCACTTTGCTTCCTGCCCATTCATACAGAAGATAATGAAGAGCAAGAAAAAAGAAAAGGTTACTTGTAAGACTTTTTGTTCCTAACGAGAATGAATCGAATTGTGACTTAAATAGGATAGGAAATTAGAGTGAAGGGGACGAGGGAGAGATGGAAGACGAGGAGGAGGATGAGAAGAAGGAGAGAGAGGAGAGAATCGAGGGTATGTAGGGAGAGTAAGAGAGAGATGTGATGTGGGAGGATGGAATGTTAGGATGAAAGGTAAAAGTGATATAGGAGAAAGTGAGAGAAACAGGTGAAATGAAAAAGAGAGAGAGAGAGAGAGAGAGAGAGAGAGAGAGAGAGAGAGAGAAAATGCTTAAACCTATTGTAATTTTGGTGGTCTTATGCTTCCCTCTTTCCTCCTTAATTACCTCCCTTCTCTCTTCCGCATTTCCGTCCTTCCCTCCATCTTTTCCTCCTTCCTTTCGTATCTCCATCCTTCCAACCCTCACTGCAAGTCTTAATATTCTCTCCTCCACTTATTCGCTTTCTCCATCCTTCCTTCTCCCTCGCCTTGCAAGAACGAAAAATGCAGGAAAGAAAAAAATGAGAGTAAAATATATCTTCAAAGGAGGAGAAGAGGTAAAGAAGAAAAAAAAGTAACGTCAATATATTAACTTTTCTGCACATGAAGGAAATGTAAAAAAAAAAAAAAAAAAAAAAAAAGGACGTAAGTGAAGCCGCAAGAAATTAGAAAACCGATGGCGCGAGCTATTACGGGCCTGAGAGAGAGAGAGAGAGAGAGAGAGAGAGAGAGAGAGAGAGAGAGAGAGAGAAGAGGAGGAATTTGAGAAGCGAGGAGGAGGGGTGATGAAGAAGGAAGTGGAGAAGGACGGAATGCAAGGAATAGAAGGAGGAGGAAAAAATGGGTTCATGGAGGAGGGAAGAAAGGAAAAAAGTAGACTCGAGAGATTAATGAAAATATGGCAAGACTAAGGGAAGGAAAGGAAGGATGAGGGAGATAGGGCGAGCAGAGAGAGAGAGAGAGAGAGAGAGAGAGAGAGAAGGAAGATATAGATGGAAAGAAGACGGATAGTGAGAGAGGGGAGAAAAGAAAGGAAGGAGGAAAAGAGGCTCAGGAAGGAGATAGAGGAACAACAATAGAGAGATGGATGACCGGAGGAGGGGAGCAGGGGAAAGGAATGGCCAGAAGAGGGGTGTCGGCAATCTCACACACACACACACACACACACACACACACACACACACACACACACACACACACACACACACACACACACACACACACACATATCGGCTGTACTTCCGAAGTCATGTTTTTTTTTCTCTTTTATTTGAGGACTGAAGTGGCTCACTTAAGGCTAGCACTAATGAATGATTTTCTCAGAATTAAATCTTTAAAAGAAGTTTCCTTATACACAATTAGTGAATGTAGGCCTACTTGTATGTAATGTCAGGCGATGGTTCATTCGGTATCTTCTTATCTCAATTTTTACAGTTTCTCCCAATAATTATATTTTGGTGTATAAAAATAAACCAAACAGTATCCTGCGTTAATACCTCCACGGGTGTAGGCAAGACAAGAGGGAGGGAGGCGGGGAAGGGGTCACCAGCGCCTCGCCATCACCGCCGCCGCCGCCAGGTCTGGTGAGGGAGTGTCCCAATAGGAAGCTTTCCTCGCCCGCCGCTCCTCCGCCTCACTTGCTCTCCACCGGGTCGCCTCCCTCTTCTTCCTCTCCTTCTACTCCAACACGTAACCCTCCCCTCCTCCTCCTGACCCTCTCCTCATCCCACGCGCCCTCCCCGCCCCTCCGCCCCTCAGCCTTCCTCGGCCTCGCCTTCTTTCCCCACCCCTCCTTCTCCCCAGCCCTTCCGCTCCTCCTTTTGAATAACACGATGAATGAGCTCTGGATGGTCGCTTTAGGGCTTTCAAAGTCGTGTGTGGGAGGATTATATATATATATATATATATATATATTATATATATATATATATATATATATATATATATATATATATATATATATATATATATATATATATATATATATATATATATATATATATAGTGATGTCGTTACATCCCGAAAGTTCATACTCCTTTATTAACGACAGCACCAGAGGCAGCAGTTGTGGCGGTGATGCTTGTGGTGGTGGTGGTGGCGGCAGGGAGGAGGAGGAGGAGGTGGTGGTGGTCGTGGTGAGGCAGGTCGGAGGTCGAGTCTGATGGTCTGACTTAAGACGTGACTGACTGAATTAATCGGAGGAGAGAGAGAGAGAGAGAGAGAGAGAGAGAGAGAGAGAGAGAGAGAGAGAGAGAGAGAGAGAGAGAGAGAGAGAGAGAGAGAGAGAGAGACACACACACACACACACACACACACACACGCCCCCATGTAGTAATCAACACCTGCGACAATCATTCAATTCCCCGTAACGAGCGACAACGAGCGGGAGACACCGGTGCTAACGAGGAAGGTGCTCGTACGTCACCGCCCCTGTGTGTGTGTGTGTGTGTGTGTGTGTGTGTGTGTGTGTGTGTGTTTTAATGATTGGTGAGAAACTAGCTTGTTGTCTGTTCTTTGTTTTTGTTGTTGTTTATATTTAGTGATGAGTAACATATTTTTCAGCATTTTTTTTAATTTGCTTTTTTTTATTTTTTTCCTGTTACTTATCATCATCTCCTCCTCCCCCTCCTATTCTCCTCCTCCTCCTTCTCCTCCTCCTCCTCCTCCTCCTCCTCCTCCTCCTCCTCCTCCTCCTCCTCCTCCTTCTTAAGAGGATCAAGTAATTTAGTCGATGATATTAACCTTCTCTCTCTCTCTCACTCTCTCTCTTCTTTCGCCTGTTACTTCCTCTTGCCTTTTTTGTTTCTTGTTTTGATTTGTATTTTTTCCTTCGCGTTGTTTTGTTTTCTTTTGTTTTCTATCATTTTGCTTATCATTAGTAACTTTTTTTTATCACTTTCAGTATTTATTTTCTCTCGATCTGATATATATATATATATATATATATATATATATATATATATATATATATATATATATATATATATATATATATATATATATATATTGGTTTCTGTCTGTCTGTCTGTCTGTCTGTTTTTGTATACCGCCTTGTCAATGTGTCTTTTTTTTTTGTTGTTGTTTCGGTTTGTAAATTGGTCTCTTTTATATCATGCTCTGAATTCTCATCATCATCATCATCATCTTCGCTTCCATCATCAAAACCGTCATCCATATTCCACCTCCATCTGCAGCTAATTATCTTCCCTGTATGTGGTGGTGGTGGTGGAGGTGGTGGGAATGGTGGTGGTGGTGGAGGTGGTAGTGGTGGTGGTATTTCTGTTTTGTATGTCATGGTGGTCGCATCTCCTGGTGTTCTCGCATTAGGGATGGTGATGAAGGTGATGACGGTGATGATAGTGTTCCTTGTGCGTCTAAGGCTGCAATTACGGTGATGATGGTGGTGCTGGTGACAGATGGGCGGGGTGGTGATGTGTTTAGGCGAGGGAGAGCATGAGTGGGCGGTTTTCGAGTCTGGTGGAGGTGGGTGGAGGTGATGGTGTAGGGAGTGGTGGTGGTAGTGATGCTGACCGGTGGGGGGGTGGGGGGGTAGTGGTGATGGTCTTATTTAGTAACAATGTAGTGATGACCTTATGATATTGGTGACTGTGTATTAGGTTATGTCGGGATCGTGGTGGTGATAGTGGTGGTGATGGTGGTGATAGTGATGATAGTGGTGGTGATGGTGGTGATAGTGGTGGTGATGGTGGTGATAATGGTGGTGAGATGGTAGTGTTTGACTGTGGTGTGTGTGTGTGTGTGTGTGTGTGTGTGTGTGAGAGAGAGAGAGAGAGAGAGAGAGAGAGAGAGAGAGAGAGAGAGATGTTGCTGCTTCTTTTGTTATTCTTGTTTGTTTGTTTGTTTTCTTATTTTATTCAGGCAATATATTCTTGGATTTCCATTTAATTGTTTTAGTTGTTGTCTTATTGCACGGGAGCAGCATCCGTTAGGTCACAGTCTTGCTCTCCCTTCCTCTCCTCCCCTCTTCTCTCTCTCTCTCTCTCTCGGATAATCTTTTTTTCAACGAAACCTCCTTATAAAACACACACACACACACACACACACACACACACACACACACACACACACACACACACACACACACACACACACACACACACACACACACACACACACACACACACACACACACACACACACACACACACACACACACACACACACACACACACACACACACACACACACACTCGTTACCTGGAGCTTACCTGGATCACACTCACCATTACCTGGACTCAAGGGGCGCCATTCAACACCAGGATTAACTCCCTATCATCACCACCACCATCACCACCATCACCACTACCATCACCACAGGCAACAACAATAACAACAACCTCTCGCAATATATTGATGTTGATTTTTTATATTCTTTGATATCGGTTTCGTCCGTTTATTTTTTTTTATTTTTATTTTTGTATTTTGCTTCACCTACGACTTTCTTTGTTTACATTCTCTGTAATATTATATGAAGTCCTGAGTTACTGTTTTACATATTATTATTGTCATTTTTATTATTATTATTATTATTATTATTATTATTATTATTATTATTATTATTATTTCACATTATTATCATTAGTAGTAGTAATTATAGTAATAGAAGTAGTAGCAGTGGTAGTAATAATAGTAGTAGTAGTAGTAGTAGTACTAGTAACAGTAGTAGAAGTAGTAACTGTAGTAGTAGTAGTAGTAGTAGTAATATTATTATTATTATTAGTAGTAGTAGTAGTAGTAGTAGTAGTAGTAGTAGTAGTAGTAGTAGTAGTAACAGTAGTATCAACATTTCCTGTTTACCTGTTTGTATATAAAAGTATCATCATCATCATCATATCTACGAAAGAATTATTACTGCTCATCATTTCGTATACAACTCTGAATCCCAGTTAACATATACTCGTTTATTTTCGTTCACCCTCATATGCTTTTAACTATTTTTACTCTTTCCCTTTGCACTGCTTTTATTTATCGTTCTTTGATCCACCTTCCTTGCCCTCCTTCATCTTCCTGAGAATTTTGACCTTTGACCTTCTTGGTGCGCCCTTTGATCTTGTGAGGTAGATAAGGGTGAGTTAAGTTAGGCAGGCAACATAGGTAGGCAGGTAGACAGGCTGGTATGTGGATATATAGTTGGGTAAAAGTATAGATAAAGTGAAGTGTTTTGTTTTTTCCTCGTCCCCTTTACCATAGATAGATAGATAGATAGATAGATAGATAGACAGATAGATGAATAGACAGGTTGATCCCTCACATTTTTCTCCGTTTTAACTCTTATTTTTGTTCCTTCCCTCCCCCGTTTCCTGCGTAAAACACACACACACACACACACACACACACACACACACACACACACACACACACACACACACACACACACACCTCCCTCCACACCTCCCTCCCCACACACAACCCCCCACATCCCCCCCAAAAAAAATCCCCCACCCCCCACCCCATGTTGCTAATAACAAAGGATGGAGCGTCGGGGTGGTGCTGGCGGGTTGCTGAGGGCATACTAAACAGCACTCAGCACCGTGCAATGGGCGGGGCGGGGCAGACGCTGATTACTGGCGTTGCTGTGTTATTAGGCCCCAGGGTACTGCATGGACGGTGGGCGGTGGGTGGGGGATGGTGGGTGGATGTGGTGGTGGGAGGATGGAAAGTTGGGCAGATGGCTCTTGGGATGGGGCTAGTGGGTTAGTGGGCGGGCTGGTAGTGGGTGGAGAATGCGGGAGTGGGTTCGTTGGGGCTGACTCGTGTCTGAGTTTGGTTGAGGTTGGTTATGTGGAGTAAAGTTTTGGGTGTGCGATTTGTGGGTTACAGTGGGAGAGATGCTCTGAGTGGATGGGTGGATGAGTGGTTAGGTTGCAGAATGGAGAGAAGATGAATAGCTCCCTAGATTAGCTGGTGAGGATTTAGGTGCATGGGGGGACTATTGGTATGTTGGTGGTGGGAGAATAGGTGGGTTGATTAAGGCTGGTTGGTGGGGAAAAGGTGTGTGCTTGTAGGTGGGTGGGTGGGAGAGACGCTGTGGGATGCTGGTGGTTGGGCAGGCGAGGTGGTTGGGTTGTTGGCTTGGCTGGAGGGGCGAGGAAGGAGGGACCGAGGGATGTAATTTCTCTCTTCACCTGTCCACCGAAGAAGCAGCCTCAGGGATGTGACCAATTAATTACACGGTTATAAATTTGTCTGTGCAATGTTACCTGTCATCACCCACCTCCTCTTCCTCTTATTTTTCCTTCGTACCTGCCCCCTCCTCCTTTTTTATATCCTCTTCTCTTACTACTCATCCTTCTCCCTCTTCGTATCTGCCCCTTCCTTCTCCTCCCACCCCCCTTCTCTTACTCCGTGTTCTCTTTCTCTACTTCCTTCTCTTCCTCCACCTTCGTACCTGCCCCTTCCTCCTTTTTCTATCCTCTGCTCTTACTCCTCATCCTTCTCCCTCTTCGTATCTGCCCCTTCCTTCTCCTCCCACCCCCCTTCTCTTACTCCGTGTTCTCTTTTTCTACTTCCTTCTCTTCCTCCACCTTCACACCTGCCCCTTCCTTCTCTTCCTATCACCCTCCTCCTGTATACTTCGTCTTCTCCTTTTCCACGTCCTTCTCCTCTTCCTCCTCCTCCTCCTAATCCTCTCCTCTTACTCTGATTTCTCTTTCATCTCCTTCTCATCACCTCCTTCTACAACTTCTCTTCCTCCTCTTCCTTCGTACCTGCCCCTTCCTTCTCTTCCTATCACCCTTCTCCTATTTCGTCTTCTCCTTTTCCACTTCTTTCTCCTCTTCCTCTTCCTCCTCCTATTCCTCTCCTCTTACTCTGTCTTTTCTTTCACTTCCTTCTCTTCACCTTCTCCACCTCCTTCTCTTCTTCATCCTTCGTACTGCCCCTTCCTTCTCCTCCTATTACTCTCCTCCTATTTCGTCTTCTATTTTTCCACTTCCTTCTCTTCCTCCTCCTCCTTTTCCTCTCCTCTTACTCCGTCTTCTCTTCCGCCTCCTTCTCCTTCTACTCTCCTCCTCCTCCTCCACCTGCTCCTCCCCGGTCAGTGACGCCAGCTCGGGAGTTCACCTACGCCGTAATAGAGTAATTAAGGGATCCTGCGACCACCAGGGAAATTAACAGATGACGTCAACCATCACACCTGTCAGGTATTCACAAGGGAGCATTTTACCTTTTGTTCCGGTGAATAGTCGACTGTATTGCGTGTCGACGGTTCTCCGCCACTGATGAAGGATTGCTGGTTACCTGGTGGAGGGAGGGGAAGGGGGGCGGGGGCCTGGAGAGATGGATGAAGGCGCCGGGAGATGAAAGGGACGGAGATGCAGGAAAAGAGATGCTGTGTTTGGGATGAGGAAATAAGTGGTGTGAGATAAAGAGGAAGTGATGCGGTGTGGTTTAAGGGATGCAAGGTGAGTGAGTGAATATGTGTGAGTGAATAAGTGGACGAGTATATAAGGTTACGTAGCTATTGCAGGCCGTGTGAATGGGCACTGTTGGTGGGCTGAGAGGGTGAACAGTCATGGCTAATGTTGATGGTGGTGGTGATCAAGGAGAGTGGTGATGATGGTGGTGATGGTTATGAAGGAGGGTGATGATGATGGTGGTATAAAAGGCGAAGATGGAAGTGGCGTTTGACATGAGTTACGGCAATGACATAGGCTTGTGGGTATTAAGAGTGAATTGAGCAGGACGAAAAAGGAATGCAGGATAATAAGTGTTTGGGTCTTGATGAGAGAGAGAGAGAGAGAGAGAGAGAGAGAGAGAGAGAGAGAGAGAGAGAGAGAGAGAGAGAGAGAGAGAGAGAGAGAGAGAGAGAGAGAGAGAGAGAGAGAGAGAGAGAGAGAGAGAGAGAGAGAGAGAGAGAGAGAGAGAGAGAGAGAGAGAGAGAGAGAGAGAGAGAGAGAGAGAGAGAGAGAGAGACGAAGGACTTTGGAATTAGGTGGTGAGGGAGAAGGAAATGGAAATGGAAATCCGTAAGCTGCGTAGTCGAGGCTGGATGTGCATTAGCGTGGAAGGATGTAGGAGTGTACGGATGTAGGGGGGGGGGGGATGAAGGCGGGGAAGTGGAGGTCTGAGGTAGGAGTGTAGGAATGGGTGGAAGGACTTGATTGTGGGTTTAAGGATGAGTGAAAGGATATGGAATTGAGTGTAAGTAAGAAGACCCACCCAACAGGAACTAAACGATTCCAGGCCGGAGGCAGCAGAACGCTTAGCCTCAGACCTTACTATTATATCCGATTGGGGCAAGAAGAACCTGGTGTCCTTCAACGCCCAGTTTCTCCACTTATCCACTCGACACAATCTTCCAAACAACTATCTCCTATTAGCTATTTGACAACACTCAGCTATCACCTTCTTCAACATTAAACATCCTCGGACTATCCTTAACTCAAAATCTCAACTGGAAACCTAATATCTCTTCTCATACTAAATCAGTTTCCTCGAGACTGGGCGTTCTGTACCGTCTCCACCAGATCTTCTCCCCCGCACAGTTGCTATCCATTTACAGGGGCCTTGTCCGGCCTCGTATGGAGTATGCATCTCATGTGTGGGGGGTCTACTCACACAGCTCTCCTGGACAGAATGGACTCTAAGGCTCTTCGTCTCATCAGCTCTCCTCCTCTTACTGATAGTCTTCTACCTCTTAAATTCCGCCGCCATGTTGCCTCTCTTTCTACTATCTTTTATCGATATTTTCATGCTGACTGCTCTACTGAACCTGCTAACTGCATGCCTCCCCTCCTCCCGCGGCCCCGCTGCACTAGACTGTCCATTCTAGCCTATCCCTATACTGTCCAAACCCCTTATGCAAGAGTTAACCAGCATCTTCACTCTTTCATCCCTTACACTGGTAAACTCTGGAACTGCCTTCCTTCGTCTGTATTTCCTCCTGCCTATGACTTGTCCTCTTTCAAGAAGAGTGTATCAAGACACCTCTCCACCCAAAATTGACCTCTCTTTTGGCTACTCTTATCAATTTTCTGTTGTGGGAGTGGCGAGTAACGAGCTTATGTATATATATATATATATATATATATATATATATATATATATATATATATATATATATATATATATATATATATATATATATATATATATATATATATATATTTTGTTGTAAAAAAAAAGGATGGGTGGAAGAACATGACAGGGAGTATAAGAATGAGTGGAAGGACATTGCAGTAGGACATGACAGGGTGGAAGGATAGGTCGAAGAACGCGGTTTGGATGTAGCTATGGATAAAAACTTTCGTAGGTGCGCGTAACTATGGGTGGAAGAACATGACATAGGGTGTAGCGAGTGGTGAGAGAACACGATATACCAAAAGCAGAGGCCCTTATAGCTTGGTGATCCGGAGGTGAGGCGTCAGTGGGCGGCTCCAGTGGCTCATCTCTCGCGCCCCCTCCGTCCGTGGATCCCTGTCCACCCTCAGGAGGTCCGTCGGTATGCTCCAAGGGCGCCGCAGGACACCTAATGGAAGAATGTGTTTATTAAAGGCAAGAATGTCCTTATTAGATGCTGGAATGTGCGTCGTATTGCAGAGGGAGGAAGAAGAGGAGGGAGTAAGAAGAGGAAGAAGAAGGAAAGGCAAAATGGATAAGAAGGTAAAGGGAGAGGAAGGGAAGAAGGTTATCCCCCATCTACTCAAGGGCGTTCTACTTCCCTTCTGCTGGTTTTGGCGAGGATGGGAACAGGGAAAGAAGGACTAGGAGGAACTTTAGGAAGGGTGGAAGGAGATAAGGAGTGGAAGGAGAACTGTAACGATGGAAGAAGGGAAAACACGATGAAATAACGAGCAGTGAAACGAGGGACTGGCAGCAAGGGGAGAGGAAAGAAGTGGAAAAAGAAGAAAACGAGGGAAGGAAAGAAGAAGCGGAAGTAGATAGCGGAGAAAGAAAAAATGCAGAGAGAAAGAAAAAAAGAGGCGGAAGAAATGGAAGGAGGAAGGAAGAGTGGGAGGAGTGGAGAGAGAGAGAGAGAGAGAGAGAGAGAGAGAGAGAGAGAGAGAGAGAGAGAGAGAGAGAGAGAGAGAGAGAGAGAGTGAGAGAGAGAGAGAGAGAGAGAGAGAGAGAGAGAGGAGAGGGGAAGAGAGAGGCGGGCGAGGCGGCAGAACATCAAAACACCATCAAAACGAAAACTCACCAACTTGGAAACATGCAAAGAAAAACTCGCGTGGGCTTCCCGGCTACTTAGAGGGAGGCGAGTGTGACTTTAGCTTTAATTCCGAGCTCGGCGGCACCACGTCTCCTCGGTCCGGCGGCGGGAGGGGAGGCAGGAAGGTACGCAGGTATTTAGATAGGTGGGCAGAAGATTAGAAAGGCAAGCAGGCTGGAAGACGAAGAGGATAACAGGAAGGAAGGAAGATAGGAAGGCAAGCAGGCTGGAACACGTAAAGGAAAACAAGCAGGAAGGGAGACGAAAAGGAAAACAGGAAGGAAGGAGGATAGGAGGGCAAGCAGGCAGGAAGACAAGAAGGTAAACAGGTAGGCTGAAGATAAGAAAGGCAAGCAAACTGGAAGGCGAAAAGGAAAACAGGAAGGAGGGAAGATAGGGAGGCAAGCAGGCTGGAAGACGAAAAGGAAAACAAAAAGGAAGGAAAATTGGTAGACTAGAAGAAAGGAGGAAGGAAACAGGTAGGCAAGCAGACAAGCAGGAATGTATGGCAAACAGATAGGAAGGATATTAGGAAGGCAAGCAGGAATGAAGGCAGGAAGGCAAGCAGACTAATAGGAAGGTATGGAGAAAAAGGAAAACATGCAGTAAGATCCGTAGTGAAGAGAAAGCAGGAAGGTATCAGTAAACAAGTAGGCAGGAGATTAGGAAGGCAAGCAGGTTGGGAGACAAACAGCAAAACAATCAGGCAGGAAAGAAGGAAGATGGGATGGCAAGAAGATAAGCAGGAAGGTATATGCATAAACATAGGAAAGGAAGCAGGTGGGAAGGTCAGTAGGAAAGAAGGCAGGACATTAAAACCAAATCTCTAACTAGGATTAAAACGTGCAATAGATAAAGCAGGCAGGTAGACAAGTGGATAAAAAAGCAGACAGGGGAAGGAGGTAAGCAGATGAATCCCAGCGCGTCACCCAAACCAAACCAAAGAAAATCCAAAACCTCCAACTCGACTAAATAAAAAAAACGTGCCGTGAAGAAAAACGTGTTGGACTCTCGCAGCCTTTAGAGCCCCGAGTGGCGAGTCTTTGCATGTCATTACGAGCCTCCCAGCATCGCGGTTCCGGCTCCTCATCACCGCCAGGCCACAGGCATCCCACACCTAAGGGCCCCACCTGCCACACACCTGCCCGCCGCCGCCACCGCTACCTGTCGTGGTGGGAAGGGCGGTGGTGGTGGCGGTGACTGGTGGTGTCTTCCTCGCCTTTAGTGGGACGAAACGGAGGTGGGAAAGGAGGTACTAAGAATAGGGAAAGACAGAAAGGAGGGAAAATAGGGAGGTTCAGGAGTAAGAAAGGAAGAGAGAGGAAGAAGATGAAAAAAGAAAAGAGGAGAACAAAATCTCACCTTTATCGTAACGTGTGTGTCCATAGAAGATGTTAAGGAAAAGGAGGAGGTTGGAAGAAGAGGAAGAAAGGGGAATATGCCGTACGAATAGGTAAGGAAGAAAAAGGACAAAGGGAGACGAATGAAGGAAAATAGAAGAGAATGGAAAGAGAGAGAGAGAGAGAGAGAGAGAGAGAGAGAGAGAGAGAGAGAGAGAGAGAGAGAGAGAGAGAGAGAGAGATGACCTCCAAAGAAACGTGAAAGAGGAAAATAAGTAACTGGGATAATAACGGGTTTCATGTGTTTAGCCGAAAAGGGGAAGAGTAATTGTAGAGACGCTGGGCAAAGAGGACCTCGGGGGGGGGGGAGAGAGAGAGAGAGAGAGAGAGAGAGAGAGAGAGAGAGAGAGAGAGAGAGAGAGAGAGAGAGAGATCAAACGGCCTACCATTATCCCATGATCTAGGAAATAAGTCATGGGGTTAACAACACAAACATTATTATACCCCACAGCATGGAAGCTACAATCGGGAGAAGGAGGAGGAGGAGGAGGAGAAGGAGTAGGAGTAGGAGGAGGAGGAGGACGAGGAGGAG
Source organism: Eriocheir sinensis (assembly GCF_024679095.1). Taxonomy (NCBI): domain Eukaryota; kingdom Metazoa; phylum Arthropoda; class Malacostraca; order Decapoda; family Varunidae; genus Eriocheir; species Eriocheir sinensis. The sequence continues at coordinate 12,971,086 of NC_066529.1, forward strand.
AACAAGTAAATTAGGAGGAAGAGAAGGGCAAGTAAAAAAATAATGATAAAATTTGTGATAATATAAGATGAAGAAGAAGAAAAAGAAGAAAACACACACACACACACACACACACACACACACACACACACACACACACACACACACACACACACACAAGACAATTTCTCAGTGTCGTCGGAACACCGCACTTAATGATCCGTAATGACTATATTTTCTCCTGGGCGGCGGGGGGGAGGGGAGGAGGAGGAGTTGGAGGAGGAGAAGGGAACAGGAGAGGGAGGCGTACTTGACGGATAAAGGGCGGAAGGTTGGAGAGAAGAGTTGTAAGAAAAGATGGAGGAAACGAAGGTAGGAAGGAGGAAGGTAAATGAGGGGATGGAGGGAAGGGTAAGGCAAGGGAGACGGAACTGAAGGAAGAGGAAAGTGAAGAGTAGGAAGGAAAAGGAAGGAATAGAGGGAGGAAAGAAGAAGGTAAATGGATAAATAGAAGGAGGAGGAAGGTAAAAGAGGGAATGAGAGTAGGAAAAAGGAAAGTAAGGGAGAGGGAACGAAAGGAGGAAAAGGAAGTGAATGGAGAGGAAATGGCGGGAGGAAAAGGAAGGTAAGGGAGAGGGAATGGAGGGAGGAAAAAGAAAGGCAAGGGAGAAAGAATGGAAGAAGGAAAGAGAAACATATAAAAGGGAATAACGATAGGAAAAAAGAAGGTAAAGGAAGGAATAGGGAATAAAAGTGGAAAGTAAGGGATTGAGTCGAGGGTGAAAGAAGGTAAGGGGAAGAGAATGGGAGGAGGAAAGGGTGAATTAAAGGGGGAATAGAGGGCCGGAAAGGTAAACAAGGGAAGGGGGGAAGAGGCACAGGGAAGGAAGTGGCAAAATAGGGGACAGGAAGGGGTTGAAGAGGATGGGGTAGAGGAGGGGGTTAGTGGGGTGAAGGGGAGGGGTGAAGGGAGAGGGGTCGGTGGGGTGAAGGGGAGGGGATAACGGGAGAGGGGTCGGTGGGGTGAAGGGGAGGGGGTAACGGGAGGGGAGTCGGTGGGGTGAAGGGAAGGGGGTAACGGGAGGGGGGTCGGTGGGGTGAAGGGAAGGGGGTAACGGGAGAGGGGTCGGTGGGGTGAAGGGGAGGGGGTAACGGGAGGGAGTTCGGTGGGGTGAAGGGGAGAGGAGGGGGGAGGGGGGGAGGTAAGGAGTCGTTAAGAGGATATTTTTGTGTGTTTTTGTGATAATTGTCGTCGCCTTACTTACTGGAGACACCCTGAGGAGCCACACACACACACACACACACACACACACACACACACACGGTTCCCTCTGTCTTCCTAATTGTTTTTCCCCTCCCTCTTTTCCTCTTCCTCTTCCTCCCTTTGTCACACGCCTCACGCCCTATGTTATGTTCTCTCCCTTTGTAGCTTCTCATTATGGACTTGTTTTCCTACTCCTTATCACTCTTTTTCTTATTCTGACATTTTACCCTTGTTTCCACTTTACCTTTTCCGTCCTCCTACTCGCCTCCTTTTCCATTTTCCTCCTCCTCCTTTATTCTTTCCTCTTCCTCCCCTTATGCTTACGTAATAATCCCATGTTCTCCTCTTTTATCTTGTCTCTCTCTTATTCATCCTGTTCTTATCTAGGCTATTCTCTCTTTTATCTGTTTTTGCTCCATTTAATCCAAGTTTTGCTCCTCCATCAACCTCGTCTCTTTCTTCTTAACTTACAAACTCCTCCACATTCCGTAACTTTTTCTCCTCCATTCTTCAAGTTTCTCTCTTCATCCTTCTGTCTTTATTTCTCTTGCAAAGCTCCCCACTCCCCTTACCTCCCCTCCCTTTCTTCTCCTCTACTCCTTCAAGTCTCTCTACTCTCCCCAGATCTCTCCATTCCCCTTATTTCCTCTCTTTTTCCTCCCAGCATGTTTCTCTCCCCTTTAGGACTAGTGTGCTTCCCCCTACATCTCATTTTCCCTCCCTCAGGCCCTTATCCTCCTCCACTTCCTCTTCTTCTCCTTCTCCTCCTCCTCCTCCTTCGCCTTCTCCGCCTCCTCCTCCTCCTCATAAGACGGCCCCTCCAGCCTAGTCCGCCCTCAGGGAACCACAAAAGAAACTGAGCCGGAAAGAAAAATTAAAATAAAACTTTCTCATATGGTTCTCTCTCTCTCTCTCTCTCGTTTCATTTTATTCCTTGTTATATGTTTTCGCTTATTCCTTATTCATATCCACTGACTCATTTTTCTTTCTTTCACTCCTCCTCCTTCTAATCTTTAATATCTTTCTCCTACGTCTCCTTTTTTGTCCCTTTCTCCTCCTCCTCTTCTTCCTCTTTCTCTATAATATATTTCTCTACGTCTCTTATTTTCCCATTTCTCTTCCTCTTCTTCTATAATATCCTTCTCTACGTCTTTTAATTTATCCCTTTCTCCTCCTCCTCTTCTTCCTCTTCCTCTATAATATCCTGCTCTACGTCTCTTGTTTTCCCCTTTCTCCTCCACTTTCTCCTTCTCCTCTAGTTTATTGAGCTCTTCTTCCCTTTTTCTTCCACCCTTTTCCTATCTACCTTCTTTTCCTGATCTTTTTCCCTTCTTCTCCTTTATGTTTTTCTCTTCACTATCCCATATTTTTTGCGTCAGTTTCTCTCGTTTTTTTCAGCAGTCATTCTTTAACATCCTCCTTACCCCCGAAGACTGATTATATGGTGTCTGTTTTCGTAATATATTTTTGTCTAATATTTCTTTCGGCGATGCTTATTATTTGGGATACGCGTCGTTTATTTTTATCTCCTTTGTGTTTTTATTTTTTATTTTTTTCTTCCTAATTCCCCTCTTCTCCTCGTCTTCCTCTTCTTCTTATTTTTGGTCTTGTTCTTCCTTTTCTTGTTCTTTTTTAAGCTGTCGTTGATGTTCTTGTTTTTCTTGTTCTTGTTTTCTTGTCTTCTTCTTTCTTCTTATTCTTTTTTTGCTGCTTCTTTTTCTTTTTATTATTCATCTTCCTTTCGTCCTCCTCCACGTGCTTCTCCTCCTCCTCCTCCTCCTCCTCCTCCTTGTTTTCTTGTCTTCTTCTTTCTTAATTTTTTTCTTCTTTTTCTTTATATTATTCATCTTCCTTTCGTCCTCCTCCACGTGCTTCTCCTCCTCCTCCTCCTCCTCCTCCTCCTCCTCCTCCTTGTTTTCTTGTCTTCTTCTTTCTTCATTTTTTTCTTCTTTTTCTTTATATTATTCATCTTCCTTTCATCGTCGCCTCCTCCTCCTCCTCCTCCTCCTCCTCCTCCTCCTCCTCCTCCTCCTCCTCCTCTTCCTCTTCCTCTTCCTCTTCCTCTTCCTCCTCCTCCTCCTCCTCCTCCTCCTCCTGTCGCCGCTAATCTCGCCACATATTCGGCAGGTAAGGTCGCTTTTTACCTGTAGAAAACTTGGGTGATTAAACTTGCGAGCGACTTTCCGGAGCGAGATTGTAAAAGCGGGGCGGAGTTTGTTGCTTCGGGCGGCGAGGACGAGGACGAGGACGAGGACGAGAGAGAAAACGAGTCTTCTTCAAGTCTTCTTCCTTCTGCATCATCTCTTCCTCCCTCACCCACCTGCTCCTGGCCTTTCCTTAACTTCTCTTTACCTTCTTTTCCCTTGTTTGTGTGTGTTATGGATCCCTGAGTGTGTGGTGAGGCGGGGCCAAGTTTTCCCTCTCCTCCCCTCGCCTAACTTTACCGTCCTTCCATTTATTTTCCCTTACCTGGCCCTGCTGTACCTGTCCTCTCCTCTCGTGGCCGGGGTAGCCTCTTCTGTACCCTTATTTTTATTGTGATGATTATTTAGTGAAGCATCCCGAATTTCTTTACATTAACAAGCGCCAGACCACCAGTAAGGAAAGGGTGTTGTGTTGTGGCCGCCTCCGAGGCCCGCCACACCTGCTTGCCTGCATAAAAGCTCATTTTCCAAGATGTTTTGTCGGCCACGTGTGTCGTAAAGTGCCCCCGCATTCTTGGACCTATTTTTTTCCTCGGAGGGATAATCGTGCAAGTTACAAGAGGTTATTCATATAATGTATATCTTGAATGGAATGTTGCCTAATCATGGGCTTTGTGTGCATAAAAACTCGCCGCGCCCTCCTCGCTGCGGCCCTCAGCATGACGGACTGTTCATGGTCTGTTCGCGGCCCTGGATGAACGCAGGGATACTCGGCGGCCCGTGTGGACCTGCCCCGCCCCTCACCGCTACCATGCAGGACTCGCCGCCCCGCGGCCTAGCGCAACCTGCGGCTCACCAGGAAAATGTTTTCAGTCTTAGACAAAAGGACAAAAGCCACAGCGGACCGGTGGCTGATGGCTGTTGGCAAATACAATTCGGTATTTAACGTTTTGTACCTCCTGAATACCTTCTGTTAAGTGATTTCATATTTCGTTCAATCTTTTCGGTAATCAGTGAAGGAAGTGCCTTTATGCACCGTGCCGCTGGTGTGTTGTGGATCATCCCACGGAAGGCTGCAACAGCCAGGCCGTCGCTGCCGCTGGGTCACCACCCTCAGTGTGGCCAAACCCCGCCGCTGCCCCACGGCCTCCCGCTTCTCGCCGCGGCCTGCTCGTTGTACCTCGCTTCGCCCCTCAGTGCCTCGCTGGGCCACGACCGACGACGACTTAGCACTCGTTGCTAGCATAATTATATCCATGAGAGAGAGAGAGAGAGAGAGAGAGAGAGAGAGAGAGAGTATATGTGTGTGTGTGTGTGTGTGTGTGTGTGTGTGTGTGTGTGTATGCAACGGCGCGGCAGGAGCAAACACGCTGCTTGGCCCCGCGCGGCAGCATGCCAGTCCGGCGGCGCGTCTGATGGTAACTTGAAATATTCGCATAAACTATCTTTTGTATTTATTTATCGCATCAGAGAGAGAGAGAAGAATGTACTGGCGTTCGAAAAGACTCTCGCAGAGCCCTCAGCAGGGTGGCGGGCTGCGGGGCGGGGAGTTTAGCCTGGCATCCCTCCCCTCCGCCCCAAGCTTCCCCTCCCCCTGCCCTGACACTCCCCCGCAAGCCGCCGCCTCACCTGCCATGCGTCGGCGGCGGGTCGGCCGCAGTCTGGAGCGGCAGCCACCCCTGCAGGAAGGGAGGCCGACGCTGCCTCCCAACACGCGGGCTACCGGGACGGGCAGCAGCCTCGCCAGTCTGCTGTCCTCCCTGGTGCAGTCCGTCCTGGGGTTGGGTCGGCAGGGGGTGGCATCTCTCAGGGACTTCTTGCTTCGGGTTCCGCGGCCCCAGGTCCCCAGCCCCCCCTGGTGCTTGTTGTGAGGCTCCTCGCCGCCAGCGGGGCTCTGTCCGGGAAGCCCCCGCGTCACTCACTGTTTACTAGCCATTGTTTTGCCCCGATATTCTGACCCGACACACCATCCCCTTGTTGTGGCGATGCCTGCCGCCCTGAGTTAGTTATTGGACGTGTGTGGGCGGCGCGACGGAGATTGCCGCCACTTTAAACATACACAAACACTCTCTCTCTCTCTCTCTCTCTCTCTCTCACACACACACACACACACACACACCTCCAGCCCTTCCCACGCCTGCAAGATTTATATTTGTCTTGGAGCGCTAAAAGTTATGTTACTTGGGCGCGGCGACGCTAATGATGGCTAATTAGCTTATCAGGTAATACGTGCTGCGAGGGACCGATTGCCTTCCGCCGGGTAGTGTTTCGCATTGATGTAGCAAATACAAATAATGGTTATCGCTCACTTCATTTTCTTCTTTGCTTTAGTTTTCATCGTTCACTTTATTTTCTTCTTTGCTTTATTTCTTTTACGTTCACTTTATTTTATTTTTTTGCTTTATATTTTATCGTTCACTTCATTTTCTTCTTTGCGTTATTTTTTTATCGTTCACTTCATTTTCTTCTTTGCGTTATTTTGTTCCTTCACTTCATTTTCTTCCTTGCTTTATTATTTTTCGTTCACTTCATTTTCTTCTTTTCTTTGTTTTTCATCGTTCACTTCATTTCTTCTTTGCTTTATTTTTTTCCTTCACTTCATTTTCTTCTTTATTTTGCTTCTTTATCGTTCACTTCATACTTTTCTTTATTTTTCTTCATATCCTTGTCTTGCCTTCTTTGTGACCTCTCTTACAGTTAACTATTGCTGCCTTTCCCATCAATCCACTTCATTCACAACATTATCCACCTTATCTCTTCCACACCCATCTCACAATGCCTCATCCTTCCACTCATCCCTCCTTGGCCTCCTCATTTTCCCTTCCACACCTATTCCACAACCCTTCCTTCATCCGTCCACCCATCCCTTCATCCAGCTCCTCATTTTCTCACCCCATCACATCCACATCATCCTCTCCACACCTCCACCAGCCGATACACCAGATCCCATCCTTCCCTTCCCTTTCTTTTAACCTCCCCATCTACACATAACACCCCTCAACATGATTATCCCCTTCTCCCCCTCCCTCTACATCTCCCCTCCATCCTCCACCTCCCTAGTAACCCCAATCCTCCTAAGTAATCCCCAATCCTTGTAGCTTGCCTTCCTCACCTTCCGTAGATCAATAGCAGCAGCAGTAGCAGGAGGAGGAGGAAGAGGGTGAGAAGGAGGAGGAAGAAGAAGAAGAGCATGAGGAATAAAGGAGGAAAAGGAGGAAGATTTAAAAGTGGTAGGAGTAAGATCTCATACACAGCAGCTAAAGGGAGGAGGAGGAGGAGGAGGGTCTGAGATTAGATGTGAGTGAGAGTAAACGGCTCGGATGGAAAAGAAGGAAGAAAAACAAGGTTGGCGCCAAAACAAGTTAAAGAGACGCGCGTTCTCGCACCCTGAGCACGAAGAGGGAGATAAGGCGGAAGAGGAGGAGGAGGAAAGAAGAGGAAGAAGGAGAAGTGAGGAAACCTAGAGAAGAAGGAAAAGTAAGGAAAGAAAATGAAATGAAGAGAGCAAGAGGAAGAAGTGAGGGAAGAAGAGGAAGAAATGAGGATAACTAGAAAAGAAGGAAAAGTAAGGAAAGAAGATGAAATGAGGAGAGCAAGAGGAAGAAGTGAGGGAAGAAGAGGAAGAAGGAAAATTAAGGAAAGAAAATGAAATGAGGAGAGCAAGAGGAAGAAGTGAGGGAAGAAGAGGAAGAAGGAAAATTAAGGAAAGAAAATGAAATGAGGAGAGCAAGAGGAAGAAGTGAGGATAACAAGAGAAGAAGGAAAAGTAAGGAAGAAGATGAAATGAGGAGAGCAAGAGGAAGAAGTGAAGGAAGAAGAGGAAGAAATGAGGATAACTAGAAAAGAAGGAAAAGTAAGGAAAGAAGAAGAAATGAGGAGAGCAAGAGCAGGAGTAAGAGAAGAGGAGAAAGGAGAAATGAGGGAAGAAGACAATGGATAAGTGAAGAAAGAAGAGGAAGAAGAAGGAGAAGACTAGAGAGAGAGAGGAAAAGTGAGGGGAGAAGAAGAAGAAGTGAGGAAAGAAGAGGAAAAAGAAGGAGAAGACTAGAGAGAGAGGAGAAATGATTGAAGAAGAGAAGGAGCAAGGAGAGCTAGAGAGGAAGAAGTGAGGGAGCTGGAGAGGAAAGAGGAGAGGAGAGAGATAAAGAGGAATAAGTGAGGGGGCTTTAGGAAGAAAAGAGGAAACAAGAGGAAGGAGAAGTGAGAGGACAAGAGGAAGGAAAAGGTGAGGGAAAAAGAGGAAGGAGAAGAGAGAAAACCAGAAAGAAGAGAAAAGTGAGGGAAGCAGAGGGAAAAATAAGAATAAAGGAAGTTAACAAAAGACGAAAGAAAAGTGAGAACAAGAGAGAGGGAGAGAATAACTAAGTAAGGAAGTACAGGAATAAGAGACAGAGAAATAGAAAGGAGCGATAGAACGAGAAATATCAAGAAAAGAAAAGAAGAGTAATTAGTAAGTGTGAAAGAAGAAAGAGGAGGAAGAAGAAGAGGAGGAGGAGGAGGAGGGGGAAAATAAAGTTAAGTGATAAGAAAAGTTAAGGAAGAGTGGGAGTCAAATAGCGTTGAAAAAGGGAAATGGTTACGTGTCGACCATTTTGTTCATTACTTTTGTTCTTTCGAGTCTGAGATGCTGGTCACGTCTCTCTCTCTCTCTCTCTCTCTCTCTCTCTCTGCCACAGCTATTCTTTGCCACATCACCCTGAATCTTTTTTTTTTTCGTTCGTCTGTCTGTTTAGGAAAGCAACACAAAATGGATGTTCCCTACCGTGTTATTCTTAGACTTTAGTAAATAATGGCGAAGAGATGGATGTGGTGTTGGTGCTAGTGGTGGTGGTGGTGGTGGAAGGTGGTGGTGGTGGTGGGGATAGTGAAGAGAAATGGAAATTGGTAACATGAGAATTGGTAAAAAGGAAAGTGGTGGTGGTGGTGGTGATGGGTGGTGGTGCTGATGATAGTGAGGAGAGAAACAAGAGATGATAGTGAATGAGAATAGGAAAGGAAGAAATTATTATTAGTGGTGGTGGTGGTGGTGGTGGTGAACATTATGGAGATGAGTATGTGTTGTAGATGGTGGGTTGGTGAAGGTGGTGGTGTTGGTGATGGTGGTGGTGAAAGCAGAAGGACAATTAAGGATGGAGGTGACTTGAAGTGGTGAAGACGTGTGTGTGTGTGTGTGTGTGTGTGTGTGGTACGAAGAGGTGACGAGTGGAGAGGTGACACTTTGTAATTTGCGACATCTCCCCCTTCTCTCTCTCTCTCTCTCTCTCTCTCTCTCTCTCTCTCTCTCTCTCCTTTCTTCACTCTCCCCTCTCACTCACGCCCTCACTCACACGTCCATGCAGCTTGTCAACACCTCCACGCAAAAAATGAGCAGAAAAAGAAGAAAAAAAAGTCAGGCGCGCTACGAAATAGAGAAAAAGAAAGAAAAAAAGTTAAATCACAATAAACGGACGACGAAAAAGAAAGAAAAGAAATCAATGCAGTGTAAGAAAATAAATACATTAAAATAAGAAAAATAAGCATGAAATAGAAAGAGAAATAAATATACAGAAAACGAACAGAGAGAGAGAGAGAGAGAGAGAGAGAGAGAGAGAGAGAGAGAGAGAGAGAGAGAGAGAGAGGTGGCACTATTATCGGCCAGTGTGTCAAGGCAGAAAGGTATAAATAAATAAAAAAAGTAAGGAAAGGAAGGGAGACAGGGAGGGAGACAAGAAAAAAAAATAGGAAGAGAAGTCAGTCAACCTCTTAGAGAGAAAAAAAAAATACTAAGATATATTTTCCTAGGCCTCTTCGGAGATGTTTATTTCCCAAGAGCATTGATATCCGTTACTGCGAGATCAATGACGCCTCTCTGACTAAAAGAAAAAGAGGGAAAAAAAAGTCGTATTTACTACCTTTCCTTGAGTCGGTACGGAGATGGAGGGGGGTGGAGGGGGCGGGAAGGGTGAGAGGAGGAGGGAGGGAGGGGGAGGAAAGTCAGAGGGGGCGGGGGGAGAGAATACGCATACGAGAGAAGAGTAGTTGAGGTAGATAGATAGGTAGGTAGGTAGGTAAGTAAGTAGGTAGGTAGGTAGGAAGATAGGTGGGTAAGTTCGGAGTTATAAAATAAAGAAGAGAAAATATTGTGCAGGTAAATGATGACGTGGAGGAGGAAGAGAAGGGAGGAGGAGGAGGAGTAGAGAGGGAGGGAGAGAGGAAGAAATTGAGCGAGGGAGGGAAGTCTTTTTGGTGGATTTGTGGTGGTGCTTGACGGAACATGACTGGAGGGTGCTTGGTGGTTGTGGCGGTGGCGGTGGTGGTGATGGTGATGCAGGAAGGAGCGTGGTGATGGGGTGAGGAGGAGGAGGATTAGGTGGAGGAAGAGGAGAACAGGAGACTGAGGAAGAAAAATGTGGCATCATGCTCAGTGGACGAGGTTTACTGTGTGATGTGGAGAGTGGATTTACAGTTTCCTCTTACCGCCAGAACCACCACCACTGCTACCCTCCACCACTTCTGCTTCCCCGCGCTCCTCCTCCTCATCCGTCTCCCGTCTCCTCTCTCCCTCCTTCTCTCCCGCCTCTCCAGCCCTCCCGCCGCTCTCCTCTCCTGAAGGCCTGGGTCGGGAAGGTAAACAAGAGACTTAAAGCTGGCTTCCTCAGACTTTTTACCAGCACGCAATGCACTCGCTCGTCGCATGCAGTCATTTCCCTCTTCCCGCCGCCTCGCTCCTGCTGCTGCTTCTTCTTATATGGGGAAACTTGGGTCGGGAAGATAAGAAGGAGGAGGAGGAGGAGGAAGTAAAAGATGACGATGGGTGATGATGGGTGATCTATCGGGGTGGAGGAGAGGGAGGGGAGTCTGTGTCCTCTCGGGTGAGCTAGGTGTAGGTGGGTGAGTATATTGAAGGTGTTCCTGCCGTGGTGGGTGACTCGCCGCGGACTCCAGGAGCTTGCAAGAGAGGGATGAGTAAGTAAAATGTGGTACTGAAGGCGTGTGTGTGTGTGTGTGTGTGTGTGTGTGTGTTCACGTGACTCGGGTTTTTATGAGGGCTTCAGAGTGCCTTGCTTGACCCCACTCTTAGTCCCCACCCTCAGTCCACACACTCAGCCCTTCTCCCTTCCCCAGCCCTCACGTCGCAGCCCCCACTCCTTGTTCCGGTAGGTCCTCTGCTCTTACTTGCTACCTAGCCTGCAAATCCAGACCCAGCCTCCCCTAACCTTCAACCTGTAGCCCTAGCACATCCCCACTCTAACCTGCACTCGCTCTTCCACCCATCACGTAGCCTGCAAACCCAGTCCACCCCACCCCCAACCTAGCCTGAACTCACTCTCCCAGTCACCATCATCCTACAAATCCAACCCACCCTTCCTTCAACCTGCATCCTTAGCACGTTCCCAACCTGACCTGCATTCACTCGCCGTCACCATCTAACCTGCAAATCCAAACTCAGCCTCCCCCAGCTCCAGCCTGCAGTACATTCCCACATTCCTTCCTCTTGTACTCTCGCCGGGACTCGCAGGACAGAGTGCATGAGGCGCGTCAAAGCTTCTGAGGGAGGGCTCTCGCGGGACGCCCAGAAGCCCGGGACGCGTGTGTTTGTGCTCTTTCGACGATTTCACTGACGCTCCCTAAGAGATGACAGAGCATGCATCCTCCGTTTGCATCTCTTTATCCTCCTCCTGCTGCTGCTGTTGTTGCTGTTGTTGTTCTTCTTCTTTTTCTTCATCTTTTTTCTCCATCTTCGTGTTATTTTTCCTTCTTCTTCTTCTTCTTCTTCTTCTTCTTCTTCTACTTCTTCATCTTCTTCCTCCTCCTCCTTCTTTTCGTCTTCGTGTTATTTTTCTACTTTCTTATTATTTTCTTCTTCATCTTCGTCTTTTTTCTTCTTCTTTGTCTTCTTCCTTATCGTCTTCCTCTCCGAACTTTACCACTCCCTTCCATTCCTCTGCATACCAACCATTGCTTACCTTCTCTCCCTTCCCTTCCCTTCCCACTCCTTCCCTTACCCCCCTCCTTTTTTCCCCCTCTGCATCCCCCTCTTCTTATTATTCTTCGTTTTCTTCCTCCTCTCCTCTTAACTTTAGCACCTCCTTCCATTTATCTGCATATTAACCACTACCTACCTCCTCCTACCCTTCCTTGATCCCCTTTTTTCCCTTTCACATCCGCCTCCTCTTCTCTCTCTTCGTCTTTATTTCTTCTCTTCCTAACCTCATCACTTTCTTCCATTTCTCTGCGTGCTTATCTCTACCAACCTCCTTTCCATTCTCTTCTCCCCTTTTTCTTCGTTTCCTTATTCCTCTTCTACTTTCTTATCCTCCTAACCTCATCACATCCTTCCATTTCTCTGCATACTAATCTTTACCTACCTCCTTTCCATTCTCTTCTTCCCTTCTTCTTCGTTTTCTTCCTCGTCTTCTACTTTCTAGTCTTCCTAACGTCAGCCCTTCCTTCCATTCCATATTTCCCACTCCATGTCTCCACCTCTTCCTCCCTCCCTCACTCACTCCGTTCCTTCCCTCACCTTACCTTCCCTCTCTTCCTCCCTCCCCTTCCTTCTTCCCACCACAGCCCCGTCTTTCGTCGCGTCGTGCCGGTGATACACATATTATTTTTTCTCCCACATAAAAAAGATAGTTCCCACACTGCCTAAGGGATTATAGTTGTTTGTTGGGAGGTCGGTGCATCGTAAGCCGTCCACGGGATTGCATTAGCGGGTCACTGAACGTTTTATTGGACACGGTTTGGTGGACGCTTTGTATTTTTCTTTCTTGCATGATTCGATATGGACGTGTTCAAAGTGCAGCTGTTATGACGCACTGAAAATAATGTGAAAATATGGATATCAGTCATACAAAAAAATCACTGTGATATTATGTTATGCTTTACTGTTATGTGAGATTCTGTGATTATCTTGCTTACACTTGTTTAAACTGTATTTCTTATGACGTAACGACAGTAAAGAAAGTGTGAAAATGCGGATGTGTGTCATAAAGCAACACCGTGTTATCATGTTTTGCTTTACTGTTGTGTGAGATTATTTAATTATCTTGGGTATGACTTGCTTCCACGGAGGGTTGTTTTATTAATAAGACGAAGTAAAAAAAAAAAGTATGCAGGTGTTGTTGATGGTGATGTGCTGTAATGGTGGTGGTGGTGTTGGTGGTGTTGGTGTTGGTGGTGGTGGCGGTGGTGGTGTTGGTGTTCTTGTTGTTGTTGTTGGTGGTGGTGGTGGTGGTGGCGATGGTAGTGGTGTTAGTGTTGGTGTTCTTGTTGTTAGTGTTGGTGTTCTTTTTGTTAGTGTTGGTGTTCTTTTTGTTAGTGTTGGTGTTCTTGTTGTTAGTGTTGGTGTTCTTTTTGTTAGTGTTGGTGTTGTTGTTGGCGGTGGTGGTGACAGATCGTTCGTGCATGGGTAGTGGAAACCTGTGGCGTGGCGTGGACTCTGAAAACTCGTCGGAACTGTATTTTTTGTTTTGCTGTGTTTCATTTTGGGCTATCAGAAACCTTGACGAACAAATTTTCTTTTCTATTTTAAACTATTCCTCTCTTTTTTTTTTCTTCTATTCCTGTACATTTAAACTAACCTTTCTTTCTTTGTACTAGCTTTCTCTGTTTCTGTTTACCTGGGAAAGTTTGTTGTTGGTCCACTATTAACTGTTTGCATGTCCAGTTATATTCTGTTAAACTATTTCACCACATTTTTTTCCCTGTACATTAAAATAACCTTTCTTCTATATGCTCGTTTTATTTGTTTTTGTATCTCCGAAAGTTTGCTGGTTTTTTTTTTTTTAACCACTTCCTGTTTGCATGTCCGGTTATGTTCTATTAAACTATTTCACTCCCTATTTATCATTCAGTAACTTTCCGTCATATTTACTCGTTTTATTCGATTCTGTTTATCCGTGAAAGTTTGTTGTTTGTTTGCTATTCGGTGTTTGCATGTCCGGTCATATTGGACATTTTAATTGGACGCCGTTGCAGTGCGGATATACGTATATCACGCGGGAACTCACAGCTGCGCGCCTCGCCTCCACACGCTTGATTGATACTCGTGGAATAATAAAATCGCTCTTTGACACGCTGGAATGGTTCGCCGCTCTCTGTTTTTCCACTCGGCGTCTCTTTAGATGACTGTGTGTGCGCTCATCTCCAAAACTCGATTACCCTTTGTTTCGTGAATTCCCTTTCTGTCCTGCCTCGAGCGTTCATTGAGTATTTCAGTGACGCTGTTTTGTACAATCAGGCCAACGCTTTGTGATTCCTCCTTCCACGTATCCAACACTGGGGAGGCGGTGGCTGGGTGCTCAAGTATGCGGGCGCGGTGCCCTGGAGGACCCGATTTCAAGTCACGTCCGCCGCGATTATCGACCTTTCTCGATTGTTTTATATTTTTAGCTGACTTGTTCATTTTTATACATTATTGAAATAATATTTCGAGCATATTATTATGTTTTTTTTAATTATTTATACCCATGCTTAGTAAAAAAGAAATAATAAGCTGTCTGCCTGTCCATGAAAAGAAAGCATTGGCCGAGTATTTTCCAGCCATTATATTTTACCAACCTAGGCCTACCTCCGGTAAATGGTTAGAAAAAAGTAAGAGTAAGCCTTCTGGCCGGCCGTTCCCCGATGACCTCAGCGGAGCGGACGAGAATCACAGCTGACGTGAGCCTCAATCTTCTCGAATTGGACGGATGCGGAGCCGCGGCAGGAACGAGAAATATTTAGAATGCTAGGACAGCCCCAGGGAAGGAGGCGTCGGGGGGCAAGGGTAGGCAAGGGGGACGAGGGGGGAAGGGGGGCGCGCACAATGACCTGAGGCACGAGATTGGTCAAGTTTGCGGATTGTTATCACCGACTTGAGCGAGCGAGGCCAGAACTTCTTTATTGGGTGAGGTGCTGGCGAGGCTAGACGCTAGGAGAAGGAGGGAGGAGGAGGTTGAGGAGGAGGAGGAGGAGGGACTGAGATGGAGGGCGGCAGACGTGAATGGTGGTGATGGTGGTGGTGGTGGTAGGATGAAAATGGGGTGTACGTTGAGGTGAGTGGAAGGGGTGGTTGAGGGAATGGGTAGGCTGTGGTGGAGATGGGAGATGATGGGGAGGATATACGTTGTGGTGGACGGAGGGGCGGTAGAATGGAGACTGTCAGGGATGGGGGTGAAGGAGAATGATGAGGAATGTTTTTGAGTGTGATGGAGGGAACAGGAAAGTAAGAAAGGAAGGAAGGATGTTGTGGTGTTGATGGAGGAAAAAAAGAAGAAAAGAAGAAGAAGAAAAGAAAAATAGATAAATAAAAAGAAGAGGAGGAGGAAGAGGAAGAAAAAGAAAAAGAAGAAGAAGAAGAAGAAGAAGAAGAAGCAGGCTGTTGTCGGTATTATTAAGAGGACGAGGGAAGCGAGGAGAGGAGAGGGAACCGTCACCTGATATTAAAGAAACGAAATTCCGTTACCAAAATTTGCTCACCCAAAGAGAAATTTTTCATCAAACTTTCTGCCGCGCGACACCTTTGCAAAGTCACCGCAGGAGGGCGAGTTCCCGACCTTTTGACGCGACCCCAAAACCGTGTATATACCTACCCACCCTCACCCAACCCCCTCTCCACCCCTCTACCCACCCACCAACCCTCAATCTTCTCTACCAAATTTCTTTCATCTAAACTTCATCCTTCTTCCCGTCACCTCATTCGTTTGCCGTTAAGTCACATCCCTCAACCTCTCCTCTATTCCTCCTTTATTCCTTTATTCTTTTTACATCTACCGTCTCTCAATCTTCTCTATCCAATTGCTTTCCTCTAAACTGCATCCCTCTTCCCGTCATCTTATTCATTTCTTGTTAACTCTCATCCCCCAACCTCTCCTCTATTCCTCCTCTATTCCTTCATTTCATTATTTTTCACTCATCAACGCATCCGTCCTCTCAGCCTCCACACTCTCACCTTACTCAACCTTTACCCCTAACTTACCAACTTCCTTCATCCTTCATCCTTAAACTTACTCATCTCCCCATCCTTTTTCCTTCTCCTCTCCTCCTCTTGCTCCCCCTCCCCCTCCTCCTCCTCCTCCTCCTCCTCCTATAAGATATGCCCAATTATCTCGGCAGTATCATCTCCCTGCGCTCACCTGCCCTCCCTGCCCCTCCCCCAACCCTTTGCCCTCTGTAAAGCACGTAGATGTACCCGACTTCCCGCCTCCTGCACCCTCACGTATGCTCCACAACCCTTTACTGTCTTCTGGGGGGGTTCTGGGGGTGGGAGGAGCCTTTTCTTGCTGTCCTTCTTCCATAGTTTTGATTAGATGATAGTAGCTGTAACTTGTCACAAACAACTCTACCAGACCAGGTTCCTGGTGTTTTGTTCTCCTTTTGTGTCTTTACTCCTCCTCCTCTTCTTTCCCCCTGACACCGCAAGCATTTTACCCTTCCCAACGTTTAATCCGTCTGTCTGTGCTCCATATCTTTAACTCCCTGTCGTCCTCTTTCCTCCTCATCCTCCTCATCCTCTTCTTCTTTTTCCCTTGACACAGTAATTATATCGCCTTCCTCAACTTCTACTCTGTCTTTACTCCATACTTTCCACTCCTAGTCTTCCTTTCTTCTTCTGTTCCTCCTCCGCATGTATATAACCTCCCTCCACCTTTACTCCCTTCGCCTCTACTCCACACTCCTTGCATTATTGTCTCCTTCACCCCCGAAACCACAAGCATATCACTTCCCCCCAGCCTCCATGCTATCTTCTCCTTGACTTCCTGGCTGCTCCTCCTCTTCCTCCTCCCTCGAAACCACGAGCGTATCACCTTCGCAACTCATCGATTTATCGGGCGGCAAAGAGGAGAGTGTTCATGCGGCCGATTGGAGCGAGGTGACCGGAAGCTGATAGACTGTGGCGGGGACTTGTGGTGTATCGGGGAGCTGCGGCTGAGTCCCCATTGTCTTCCGGACGCTAATACTCGAGCTGACGTGGCGAAGAGTGGCGAGTGATTAGGAAGAAGGCTGCGTGATTTGGAAAGCGAGCGAGTGAGCGGGGTTGGGAAGTGAGAGGGAAAGAGATAGGACCAGGGAGATGGATGGTCGGTTGTCTCTGGTTGTAGGGTAGGATGGGAGGGGTGCAGGAAGAGGAGGAGGAGATAAGGGACAAATTGGCGGAAAAAGGATTGAATTAGGAAGTGTGTGAAGCTGTGAAGGGCATGAGAGGAGGTGGAACTGTGTGTGTGTGTGTGTGTGTGTGTGTGTGTGTGTGTGTGTGTGTGTGTGTGTGTGTGTGTGTGTGTGTGTGTGTGGAGGGTGGCGGGGATGTGGGTGGAGATAGTTAAAAGAATGGTCAAACTGTGTGTGTGTGTGTGTGTGTGTGTGTGTGTGTGTGTGTGTGTGTGTGTTATTATGTGCATTGTTTTACTAGTCACCCTCATTATCTTCACCTTGTTATCTCGTCACCTTGCATTTCTTCATCATTTATACCTTCCAATTTTCCTCAGCAATTTTCATATAATCTCAGTTCTCTTGTATTAATATTGAGTTTTCCCTACGTGTATTTCAGTTCAGTTATATTATATCGAGAGCGTTCAAGTATTTTATTAAGATTATTATATTATATATATATTATACTTTGCCGGATTTCAGTACTTTATTATGCTTGGTCTTTTATATTTCTCATTGTTTTTTTTCTGTGGTCTTCAAGCGTGTAAGTCTCGCCTCCCAGACAGACAGGTTCGGACTATCATAAACATATACACACTTAAAGCCGGCAGCCTATTAGAGGTGAGTAGGTAATAACAGGTCCTTACCGTAATTGTTTTCATCGTCTAATATCGTTCGTGCTGCTGTAACGCCCTTCAGCCTCTTATTATCGACCATAAAACAACAATTGAAAGACCCAAGCAAACGATTTTGTCACGTTTTAATCGGATCAGCTTATATTTATGGTTTGGGTTGGATGTGTGTGTGTGTGGTGGGGGGGGACAAGGTAAGTAGATAGGTAGGTGGGTAGGCAGGTGGGTAAGGGGGTGGAAGTGCGGTTACGATGTTAAGTGGGTTAGATTAATGTGTGTGTGTGTGTATGTGTGTGGATTAGGTAACAGGCAGGTGCATGAGTGAATAACTGACAGGTATACAGGTGAAAGGATAGATGGGTGGTTGGGTGGATGAATAGCTGGGTGGTGGGTGGGTGGACTAGGCTGAGTGTGGTGGTCGGTGGAGAGGCAGGAGCGGTGATGTGGACTGTGGCATGACGGGGCTGAAGGGACGCCGTGGCATGAAGGGAGCTCCGTCATTAGTAGGCGAGACACACGCTCCGGCGGCTGGCTTTGTGGGCGCCGCGTGTGAGGGGAAACATCGAAGAGAAAAGAAAGGAGAGAAAAATCTGAGCCTCTTTCTTCTGCTCGTCCTTCATCTCCCCCGTCGACTGATGCTGCTGATGATGATGATGCTCCCTCTTGTTGTTTCCGCGGCCACGACTCGAGAGAATAGGGGAAAAAGAAGAGAGAGAGAGAGAGAGAGAGAGAGAGAGAGAGAGAGAGAGAGAGAGAGAGAGAGAGAGAGAGAGAGAGAGAGAGAGAGAGAGAGAGAGAGAGAGAGAGAGAGAGAGAGAGAGAGAGAGAGAGGAAATGAAATGATAAGAAAGTAAAGGAAAACGAAATAACTACTAAAGGAGAATAAACGGCGGAAAAATCTCAGACTATAACAGAGAGAGAGAGAGAGAGAGAGAGAGAGAGAGAGAGAGAGAGAGAGAGAGAGAGAGAGAGAGAGAGAGAGAGAGAGAGAGAGAGAGAGAGAGAGAGAGAGAGAGAGAGAGAGAGAGAGAGAGAGAGAGACCCAGTAACCACCATTGTTCCACCTTGAACTTTACCCTTCCATACACAACCTAAATCCGTCCCTTTCGAGGCCGCACATGACATAACCATTTGCGGCCAGACTCCACCGCTCATTAACCTTGTCCTCGGTGCCAAGGTAAGGGGGAGGAGGAGAAGGGATGGGGGGGGGGACTGATGCCTGTGTATGTGGCGCGGCACGTGGCTCTCTGTGGCACTAACTCTGGCACTAACGCGACCTTCCTGACCATTACCTTGCACGCTAACTATTTTTGGCCCCTTCCTGCTGGTGGATGGTTGTTTAGAGAGAGAGAGAGAGAGAGAGAGAGAGAGAGAGAGAGAGAGAGAGAGAGAGAGAGAGAGAGAGAGAGAGAGAGAGAGAGAGAGAGAGAGAGAGAGAGAGCGAGAGCGAGAGAGAGAGGTTGATCTGTATTCCTGTAGAGACGAACTGGAAAACGTGTGGTGGCCCAAAGTAATGGAAGGAAGGGCGGCCGACAGGTGGCGCTGGAAATAGAAAGGAAGATGAGAGAGGAGGGTAAAGAAAGAATGCAGGGAAAGGAAGATGAGAGAGGAGGGTAAAGAAAGAATGTAGGGAAAGGAAGAGGATGAAGCAGGATAGAAAAAGAATGGTAGAAAGGAAGGTGATAAAGGAAGACATAGAAAAGTGGATGAGAGGAAGAGGATAAAGAAAAGATGGAAAAAAGGTAGATGAAATAAAAAAAGTGAAGAAAGGAAGATAAAAGAAAAGGATGGGAGAAATGAAGACGATTAAGTGGATAAAACAAAGAATGGAAGAAAGGAAGATAAAAGAAAAGAATGGGAAAAAGGAAGACGATTAAGTTGGATAAAACAAAATATGGAAGAAAGGAAAAGAAAAGAAAAGAATGGAAGAAAGGAAGACGATTAAGGTGGATAAAACAAAGAATGGAAGAGGATAAAGAAAGATAAAGGAGAATAAAGAAGGAATGGAAGAAAGGAAGAGGATCAAGGTGGATAAATAAAGAATGGGAGAAAGGAAGAAGAAAAAGAAGGATAAAAAGGATTTACGAAAGAAAGAAGATAAAGGAGGATAGCAAAGGAATGAAGGAAAGGAAGAAGATGAAGGAGGGTGGAAAAAGAATGGAAGAAAGGAAGATAAATAAAGAAATGGAAGAAAGGAAGAGGGAAAAGGAAAATAAAGAAAAGAATGGAAGAAAGGAAGATAAATAAAGAAATGGAAGAAAGGAAGAGGGAAAAGGAAAATAAAGAAAAGAATGGAAGAAAGGAAGATAAATAAAGAAATGGAAGAAAGGAAGAGGGAAAAGGAAAATAAAGAAAAGAATGGAAGAAAGGAAGTGGATAAAGAAGGGTAAAATAAGAGAATGGAAGAAAAGACGAAAACCCCAGAAACGTGGATAATAGAGATTTATTCAGGAAGGAAGAGAAAAGAAAATTGCTGACGGAGAAATGAGGACAATGAAGAAGGAAAATAAAGGTGGAAGAGATTTTTTTTTATAGAATTTCAAACATTTTCTACTTTTAAACGTTTTATTTTTAGAGGTCACACTAAAATGGTTAAAAATGTGGCGTTTTCAAGGTAACTTTTTTTCCATTATAAATATCTTGAACTTTCACTTTTTTTTTTAAGGTTGATTAAATACGATCAGAAATGTGGTAGTTTTTTTTTTTTTTTTTTTTTCAAGGTAAGGGAAGATGAAACAAAGAAGGGAAGAAAGGAAGATGATAAAGGACGGTAGAAAAAGGAATAGAAGAAAGGAAGAGAATACAGGAAAATAAAACGAATAAGGGAAGAAAGGAAGAGGATGAAGGAGGTTATGAAAAATGAAAGAACGGAAGAGAATAAAGGACAGAAAAAGAATAAAGAAAATGTAGAAATCGTTGTTTTAGAGACATGAAAACAGATTTGAGGAACGTGTGTGTGTGTGTGTGTGTGTGTGTGTGTGTGTGAGAGAGAGAGAGAGAGAGAGAGAGAGAGAGAGAGAGAGAGAGAGAGAGAGAGAGAGAGAGAGAGAGAGAGAGAGAGAGAGAGAGAGAGAGAGAGAGAGAGAGAGAGAGAGAGGAAGCCTAGTGGGTTGGCCTCTCGATTGTCATGGTAAACATTTAATTCTTCACTCTAAACATTTTCTCTTCTTTCCACAGGTAGGAGCAAACACGACCCGGCGGAGGGGGCTCGACACACACACACACACACACACACACACACACACACACACACACACACACGCACGAACACACACACGCATGAACACAAGGACGAGGAATAAAAAGGAGGTAAGACTTCCGCTGTTCTCGCACACACGCAAAAAAAATAAAAATGAAAAAGGCGTGATTGTTCGTGATGTTTATTATTAGCGCCTTTTAGTTCTTCCCCGGGTTGGAAGGTGAGAAGATTTGTGAGTTTACCGTGTGTGTGTGTGTGTGTGTGTGTGTGTGTGTGTGTGTGTGTGTGTGTGTAGCAGTGGTGGGCACTTCCACTAATTTGTCCGCAAATCCGCAATAGCGGAAGTTCCATTTCATTTGCGGATTTGCGTTTGCGGTATTACTTCCGCTAACCTCCGCTAACACGTGGAGGAGCCAACCCGGCTCAGCCCGGACAGCCTCAGTCTGATAGATACTTCAAATATTAAAATAAAAACTGATTAACTTTAAAAAAAATTTAGTTGCCTTTTCCACTTTTTACAAAAAGCATATTCACATAAACCTCTCGGGGGATCTTATTATAAACATCATAATGAGTATTTTGAAGGAGACAGAGCACAGGAATATGGGTTTGGTTGTGACAGTCGCAATCATGAACTTTCTTTGGTCCTTCGCATTAAAATTAAGTTTAAAATAGAAGCCTTTCAGATTATTACAAATTAATTAGTATGATTATAAATCGTCCATACTTGAAGTAGCAGTAGCGTATGTATGATCAGTGCCTCGCTACAGCATTACACCACAAATAGAGTGAAAAGAAATTCGAGAACTATTGATAATAAATTTTTTGTTTGCGATTTGTGTTTGCGGTGTTAAGTTTTGTGGCGGAAGACTGCAAATATTGTGTAGCTATTTGTGATAGCGGATTTGCGATTGCGATTTAAATTAAATCTCGAAATTTGCGGAATTGCGATTGCGAAAGTTATGGAATAAGTTAGCGGATTTGTGATAGCGGAAGTTCAAATTCGTTAGCGATGCCCAGCTCTGGTGTTTCGAGGCTTCGGTCTCATCTGCTCACATCCAACTTTTCTCCTTTCTCCCTCCTTCCCTTCCCTCCCTTCCTATCTCCTCCCTTCTTCCGTCCCTCCTCATGCCGTCTCTTCTCTTTCCCCACTCCTTTCGCATTTTCCTCACTCCTTTCGCACACTATTCTCAACTCTTCCTTTTATTCTCTTTCCCCCTCCTCCTCCTCCTCTTCCGCTTCCCCCAGTAAGAGGTTGTAAAGGTTGGATGAAGAGGAAGCGGGAAAACAAAGGAGGTGAAGAAGGGGTTGGAGGAGGAGGAGGAAGAGGTCGCGGTCAAAAGCAGAAGTTAAAGGGATGTAGTAAGGGTGTTTGGGGGGTGAGGGAGGATAAAGGGATAGGTGAAACGATAGGCAAAAAGGGTGTTGGGGAGATGATGGAGATGGGACGAGGGTAGAAGGAAAGGGGAGAAAGCAAATAGAAAAAAATACGAAAGGGATGAAGGAAGGCCAAAGGGAAGTTGAAGAGTTGAAGGGGAGACGGTAAGGAGATGGAATGGAAGGTAAGGGGATAGAGTGTTGAAGGAAAGATGAGGAAGTTAATAGAAGAAAAATATTAAAGGGTTGAGTGAAAGATAGGTATAGGAAAGGAAAGGAAGGGTCAGGAGGAAGTGAGGTTAAAGGGTTGAAGGGGGGGACCAAGAAGAGAGATGGAAAGGAGGGTGGGGGACAGAGGTTAGAAAGAAAGGGGAAGAAGTAAATAAAAGGGAGGCCGGAGGGAAGGGTTATAGGAAAGGGAAGGAAGGGTCAGCAGCAAGTGAAGTTAAAGGGTTGAAGGGGGGGACCAAGAAGAGAGATGGACAGGGGGGGTGGGGGACAGAGGTTAGAAAGAAAGGGGAAGAAGTAAATAAAAGGGAGGCCGGAGGGAAGGGTTATAGGAAAGGGAAGGAAAGGTCAGCAGCAAGTGAGGTTAAAGGGTTGAAGGGGGGGACCAAGAAGAGAGATGGAATGGGGGGTGGGGGACAGAGGTTAGAAAGAAAGGGGAAGAAGTAAATAAAAGGGAGGCAGGAGGGAAGGGGTATAGGAAAGGGAAGGGACAGGCGCAAGTAGAGTTAAAGGGTTGAAGTCGGGAGAGGGCAGAAGGTAGATGAAAGGAGGGGTGGGGGGTGCGGGGACCATCGTCTGACGGGATGAGTGTTACACGGGATCAAAGGGGAGCGCCGTACCCCCTCACAAGGCCAGTGCCACTCGCCTATTGGTTTCCGATGTGCCCAACTCGACCCTGTCCCCGGCACTCACACACACACACACACACACACACACACACACACACACACACACACACACACACACACACACACGACCCTCCCCCCCCAAATCCTGTAGCAGTAATCCTTTGAGAGTGTGGATATGAATAAACCACTTTCTGTCAATCCTCGTCAAGGTTTAGGATCCACCTGGTTTGTGTGATAGCTTTCTAGAGAGGTGACAGGTGTGTGTGTGTGTGTGAAAATAGACATCCAGGGCGGTACTATGCTACTTTACAAACAAAAGAGTAACCCTCACCCATCCAACTCCCTCCCACACCCTCCCTTCCCCAACACACTCATGCATATCCCGGAGTGGTCAGCGAGGGTGTGCCATGTAACGTGTTGGTGCCTATTTGGACACCACGAGGAGCAGCTGAAGGCACTGGGGACCAGCGTTGCCAGGCGGGCGTCCTCCTCTTCTCGTACGGTGCCAGACGCTGAATGTTTAACCAGCTGATCGTGTTGCCTCGTTGCCCTCCCCGCGGCGCCCTCCCTCGGCGGCCGCGACATGCGTTTTGCTGGCTCCTGTTTGCACGGGGTTGTAAAAGTTGACATGATCCTAAAGGTGATGAGGGCAGACGAGCAGCGGAGGAGGAGGAGGAAGAGAGGGAGGGAGGAAGGTGGGGGAGTAGGAAGAATGGTTAGGGAAGGAGGAAGAGGAGGAAGAGGGGAGGGAGAAAGGTGGGGGAGAAGGAAGAATGGATAGGGAAGGAGGAAGGTGGGGGAGTAGGAAGAATGGATAGGGAAGGAGGAAGAGGAGGAAGAGGGGAGGGAGGAAGGTTAGGGAAGGATAAAATTTAAGAGATATGAAAGAACAGGGAGGAAAAAAGATAGCGAGAGGGGAAGAAAGAGGGTAAAGAGAAGGGGAGAAGCAGGAAGAGCTGTTAGGGTTGGATAGACAAAACAAGTAATGGTGATAAATAAGAAATGACAGAAATGAAAGGATTGGAAGAGTAGTTAGGAGTGAATAGATAAGTGAAAAGGGATGGAAAAGAACAACGAAGGAAAGAAATATAGACCGTGCAAGATTAGAAGGGACAAGTTTAATGTGAAGTAAATAAAAAGGAGAAAGAGCAGACTGAAGAATAGCAAAACAAGGTAAAAAAAAATAACTTAATACAGCAAAAGATAAGTGAAAGGAGGAAACGAAGGAATGAAAAGATTATAGTAGATACAGACGTTGCCAAAAACAAATAGGAAACACAAATGGTGGAAAAAAATAAAGAAAGGAAGAAAGACCGGACAAGAGGTGTGGCAGGGACGTGAAAATAGACGAGGAGACACCGAGGGAACAATAAAAACAGAAGAGAAAGGAGAAAGAGATAAAGAAAGGAGACAGCATGGAGATGGAGAAGAAGAAAAAGACTGAGAGGACAAGAAATGCGAGTGAGACGTGAAAAATAGAAGAGAGGAACACGGCGGACAATAAAACAAGGAGAGAAATGTGAAGAGAGAGAGAGAGAGAGAGAGAGAGAGAGAGAGAGAGGAAAGAAACGAAAAAGGAAGAAGAAAAAGCTGGCGAGCAGGACATCCGGAGGCGCGCGGTGGACCCAAAACATTTAGGGAAGGCTGGAGAGGAATTGTGGATCAGCCCTAACCTGATTGTGTGTGATTGTTTGCGTCCACGGGTAAGCAGGAGCGGTGGATTGTGTGGCGGCGCTCTCTCTCTCTCTCTCTCTCTCTCTCTCTGGAACAATCAAAGCCTTCCAAATTTACATATACACTGATTTCTCTTTTGCCATTTTATAGATTTTAGCCACGAGGGACAAATTTTCGAATAGCAATGAGTGGTAGTAATAGTAGCAGCAGTAAGTAGTAGTAGTAGTAGTAGTGGTAGTAATAGTAGTGGTAGTAATAGTAGTAGTAGTAGTAGTAGTAGTAGTATCAGAAAATAAGTGACGTGTGTAATGTGTATAATTTTGACCAATCTTTTTTTAGGCCTACTCTTCCCTCTCCCTCACCCTGACTCTCACCCTGTCACTCACAAGCACAAACAGGTCACTTACACTCCCCTCTCCCCCCTTCCCCCTTCTTCCTCTCCCTCATCCGATCCCTTCTCTCTCCCCTCTAAAACCCCGCCCCTTCCCATCAGTCTTCCCTTCACCCACTTCTCCCGTCACTCACACGCTTATCCTCCCCTTCTCCCTTCCTTCATTCTCTTCCCTCTCCTCTCTTTCTTGTTCTTCCGCTCCTTTCACTTTATTTTTTGCCTCTTATTCATTCTTCTTCCTTTCCCTTCTCATTCCCATTTTTCTCTCTTCTCTCGTTTCCAATCTTCCTCCCTTTTCATCCTTTTCTCTCCTCTTTCTCATCCTTCAAACGTTTCCTCTCGTTCCTTCCGTCTCCTCTTCCTTCTCACGTTTCTCAGCACTCCTTTTCCTCTTTCTCTTCCATATCTCTCCTCTCTTTTCTTACGTTTTTACCATTCCTTTTCCTCCATTTCTTCCTTTTCTCTCTTCCCTTACCTCTCTCAAGTTTCCCATCACTTATTTTTCCTTTTCCTTATCTCCCTTTTCTCCCTTCTAACGTATCCCAGCACTCTTCTTCCTCCTCCTCCTTTTCCTTTCTTTTTCTCCGCGCCCTCCTTCCCCTTCTTCCTCCCTTCCCCTTCTTCCTCCCTCCCCCCGCCACACGACCGCTTTGTGTCTTTGTTGTGGTATATCCCGTCACGTGACACTCCACACGTGTTGACCCTAAACCATGACCTCCACTCCCCGTCTCTCCCCGGCTGTCACTCCCTGTTCATTGAGTCACTTCATTTGTTACTCTCCCTTCCCTGTCCCCTCCTCATGTCTTAATACTACCTCCTCACTTTCCCGCGTTCTCACATTGCAAAACAACCCCTCCCCATCTCTCTACATCACAATACTACCTCCTTTTTCCTCCTTTGTCAATATCCTTCCCCTAAAATACTACCCTTCACCTCCCTTCCCCACATTATAAAGCCAATATTCCTCTTCTCTTTCCCATATAATACTACCCTTCACGTCCCTTCCCCACATTATAAAACCACTATTCCACTTCTCTTTACGATATAATACTACCCTTCACCTCCCCTCCCCACATTATAAAACCACTATTCCACTTCTCTTTACGATATAATACTACCCTTCACCTCCCCTCCCCGCATTATAAAGCCACTATTCCACTTCTCTTTACGATACAATACTACCCTTCACCTCCCCTCCCCGCATTATAAAGCCACTATTCCCTTTCTCTTTCCCATATAATACTACCCTTCACCTCCCCTCCCCACATTACAAAACTACCATTCCCCTTATCCTCCCCATATAATACACTTCACCTTTCCTCCCCACATTATAAAGCAACTATTCCCCTTCTCTTTCCCATATAATACTACCCTTCAATTCTCCTCCCCACATTACAAAACTATTTTTCCCCTTCTCTTACCCTTATAATACTGCCCTTTACGTTTTCTTCTCATCTATAAAACCACCCTCTCCATATCCTCTCTACATCAAATTCTTTACAAGAGTTGCATCACACAAGGGGACGAGGCTGTGGCATATCTTCAAGGCTCAAGGGACTGTGATGAAGGTTGTATTTTTATTTTTTTTTTTATTTTTTTTAGTATTGTGTACCTTTAAATTTACCTGTTCCGTCATCACACACCTGTTCCCTCTCTTTCTAATGCCACACACCCTGCCCATCCCTCTCTCCTCACCTCTCCTCTCCTCACCCATACATCACTTTCCACCCTCCCACACCTCCACACAACCTAACATTAACAACTCTCTCCTGCCTACCCCTCTCCATACCACACAGCTCGGTATCCCCCAGCACCACCATCTTTACCTCTTCTCCCAGCTTATCTCCTTCCCCAGATGGTCTCTCCTCGGCTTTACTCAGTACAACGCAATGTCACACACTCACCGCCACCTCCAACTCCTCGCCAACTTATCTCTATCTATCTCTATCTATTCTATCTTCCATCTCTATCCATCTCCTTCTCCTTGTCTATCTTTCCGAAACAGTTGTCCCCTGATCCATCTCTTTCTTTGCCTTCTCTACTTCACACAGGAAAGTTTTAGCCCAGTATTCCCTCCTTTCCTTTCCACCTTATAACCAATCTCCGAGCCTTCCGTAAAAGTTGTCCCCTGATCTCTCTTATTCTCTTTGCCTTTCCTACTTTACACCTTACACTAATCTTTCAGCTCCTTGCAAGTTCTCTCCCTCATTTTGCTGCCCTCTTTCTTCCACCTTACACTAATCTCCCAGCTCCTTGCAAGTTCTCTCCCTGATTTTGCTGCCCTCTTTACTCCACCTAGCTCTCTCCCACCTCCCCGTTAGATGTCTCCCCTGGTCTCTCTCTCTGCCTCCACTCCACTGCCGCCGCATTTTTTCTTCCACCTAGCTTAGCGTTACTCCAGAATTCCCTCACCTTCTCTCCTTCTCTTCCACTTAACCCAATCTTCCTGTTCCTCGTTAGGTGTCTCCCCTGATCTCATTCTTTACCTCCCTCACCTCCACTCCGCTACTCCCTTATTTACTCCACCTATTTAAACGTTACGCCACAATCCCCTCACCCTCTCCCACCTTACCCAGTCTTCCACCTCCCCCGTTAGAGTCTCCCCTGATCTCTTTCACTTTGCCTTCCACATCTCCACTCCACTACCCCCTTCTTTTCTCCACCTGGCTAAACGTCACTCCACAATCCCCTCACCCTCTCCCCCACCTTACCCAGTCTTCCACCTCCCCGTTATATGTCTCCCCTGATCTCTTTCACTTTGCCTCCCTCACCTACACTCCACTACCCTCTTTTTTTCTCCACCTGGATAAACGTTACTCCACAATTCCCTCACCTCCTCTCCCACCTTACCCAGTCTTCCACCTCCCCAGTTAGATATCTCGCCTGATCTCTTTCTTTGCCTCCCTCACCTCCACTCCATTCCCGCATTCTTTCTCCACCTAGCTAAGCGTTACTCCACAATTCCCTCACCTTCTCATCCACTTTACCCAGTTTTCAACCTCCTCTGTTAGATGTCACCCCTGATCTTTTTCACTTTCTCTCTCTGCCTTCCCTCGCGCGGCCAACACTCGGCTTGATAGCGCAGTGAACAAGCCTCGCGATAAGGAGACAGTGCTGGAGTTTATGTTCCCCGGCGACAGTTTCTTTCTCCCTTTACTGCGTGACGGCTGTTGGCTGGCTCGCTGGTTCCTTTCACTCGGGATGTTGCTTGCTCTCTCTCTCTCTCTCTCTCTCTCTCTCTCTCTCTCTCTCTCTCTCTCTCTCTCTCTCTCTCTCTCTCTCTTTATCCTTCTTTTACTTTATCTCTCTCTCTCTCTCTCTCTCTCTCTCTCTCTCTCTCTCTCTCTCTCTCTCTCTCTCTTTCTCTCTCTTCTACCTCCAATTAAATCCGAACAAGAATTTTTTCTCATATTTTCTACCCATTTTGCGCGCGCATACTCACCTACACACACACACACACACACACACACACACACACACACACACACGTACATAGTCACAAACATTTCTCCTTCGTTCCTGCCGTTGTCTGATTGTTAAATAATTGGGTAATGAAATTGTGGAGTGGTTGCATTTCTCTCTCTCTCTCTCTCTCTCTCTCTCTCTCTCTCTCTCTCTCTCTCTCTCCAGGCTCGTTAAGCAAATCAACGGTAGTAGTAGTAGTAGTGGTAGTTGTGGTTGTTATGTTGTAATAATGACAGTAAAAACCATTGAAAACAACAACAACAGCAACACCATAACTTATACACAAAAAACATTCCTAAAAGTTGGGCGAAGAAGATGAAAAAAATTATAAATGAAAAAAATAAAGTCCTCACTTGCTTGAGTCTACCTGGAAAATAATCTGGTTTTCAGGTGAAGTCATCGGAAAGGACAAAGGTTACACGTAGTATTTAGTGCAGCTTTAATGCCGGAAACGCGCACACGCACACGCACAGGCAGGCACGGCAGAAAGGCAGGGAGGGGGGGGGAGGCAGGGAAGGGTCGGTGTGGGTGGAGGCATGTGAGGGCGGGAGGAAGGGAGAGGCGAGGCAGGGACTGAACTCTTCCTATACCAAGCAGCGGAGGAGGAGGTGTAGGTGATGATGTTGTTATTGGTGGTGGTGGTGGTGTAGGAGGAGGAGGTGTAGGTGATGTTGTTGTTATTAGTGGTGGTGGTGGTGTAGGAGGGGGAGGAGGAGGAGGAGGAGGTGGTGTTGTTGCTCTTGTTGTTGGTAGTGGTGAAGGAGGCAGAGGAAGAGGAGGAGGAGGAGGAACGATGGTGATAATTTTCATGTTAGAGTGTGTGTGTGTGTGTGTGTGTGTGTGTGTGTGTGTGTGTGTGTGTGTGTGTGTGTGTGTTCTGCTTCCATTCTCTTACATCCGAATCTTTCTTACAAATATTTTTCAACTCCCATCGCTTTAGTTGGCATTATTACGGCCATCATCTTTTCTTGCATTTATCTACATTACACTATTTTATGCATGCAGTGTGCTACGGAGATGAGCACCGAGGTCACGCGCAACTATCGTGTATGCCCCCAACTTTACCTAGTGTGTGTGTGTGTGTGTGTGTGGCGGGAAGGAAAACGAACCTCACAGCCCGGCGGACCATCCCGAGCACTTCCTGACTTCTAAATCCTCCGGGTGAAAGAATTTATTTTACCTCATATTTTTTTTTATTCATCCTGTCTGTACTTACCGCTGCGCTAACCTATCTCCTCATCTCTTGCATACAGATAAGAGAGAGAGAGAGAGAGAGAGAGAGAGAGAGAGAGAGAGAAGGGTTACCCAAGCACAAGACAAGAGAGAAAGTCGTTCATGCAAAAATATTGATCTGATGAGAGGTAAAGTTTCACGCTGCTCGCCTCTCCTCTTGCAGTGTGTCTGGGGACGAGCTGCAGGTCTTGAGGGGGGCGAGAGGGGAGTGTCTGGGTGTTATTGTGGTGGCAAGGAACTCTGGGGCTCGGTACTGGGGGAGGGAGGGGAGGAGGAAACGAGACAGGTGTGCAGGTATGATTCTGAAATGCAGGTAAGGTCAAAACACACAACACATGGCACAGTTATGAGGTAACTGTCTGGTCTTTTGTCTGAGGAGGAAGAACGAGGGCATATGGGGAGAAGGAAGCAGAGAGAGGGAGGGTGAGGAAGTGAGGGTAAGGGGAGGGGAGTAAGGAGACTGGGAAAGGGGGGGCGAGGTGACGGTTGGGGGTGTATGGGGTGGGTTGGGGGAAGGGGCGTGAGGCGGTGTGGGAAGAGTGGCAGAGAGCGTGGGAGTGTGTCAATCATCCGTGGTTAGAAAAGAGAAACAGATATAGAAAAAAAGATTGGCTCGCACACTATTTCCTCTTCCTTGTTTTTCCCCCTCTCCATTTTTCTCTCTTCCCTGCCTGCCTTTCCACCCCTCTCTCTCCCTCAAATCCCTGCCTCCCTTCCTCTCTTTCCTCACCTATTCTCTATTTTTTTTCCTTTATTTTGCACACGGAAATAAAATAAAACGTTATACTTTTCCCTGACGCTTTCTTTGTTCAAATCCACTTTTTTTCCCTTCTATTTCTATGCTTGGTGATGGTGGTGGTGAAGACGACTGCAGGAATGATAATGGTGGTGGTGGTGGTGGTGGGAGAGATGGTGATTGTGGTGGACTTGTGGTTGTGGGAGGGGGTGGGGGTGGGGGGAGAAGCTCATGGTGGTGAAGGTGGTGTCGGTGGTTGATAGGGTTGATAGCATGGTGAGGCGAGACTGGAGGTGGTGAATTGAGGTAATGATGGTGATGTGGCGCGGTGATGAATTGAGGCTCGTGGGAGTGTGGTGAGGGAAGGTTGGTCGGTAGTGACGAGATGTGGTTAGGTAAGGTAAGCATACAGGTAGATAGGTAGACTAAGGTAGGTAGGTAGGGAGGTAAGTTTGCAGGTAGATATAGGTAGGTAGGTAGGCAGTTAGTTAGGTAAGTAGGTATATATCTGTGTATCTAAATCGGTATGGAGGTGGATAGGTAAATTAACAGGTAACAAGGCAAATAGGTCAAATATTTAGGTAGATAAGTAAGCGAATAGTAAGGTAGAATGGTAGACAGGTTGGTAAATTGGTAGGTTAGCGGGTCGGTAGGCAGGTGGGCAGGTCATTTCACAGGTAACAAGGCAGGTAGGTTAATCAGGGACCCTTTTTGTTGTGGTAATGGCGGTTGGGAAGCGAAAGAATAATAAATCACTAGAAACTGGACATAAAAAAGTGAAAGTAAAGGTAAAGATATAGAAAGAAAGAAAGAATTGGCGGAGAGGGAAGGAGGGAGGAGGAAGAGGAAAGTGAGAGGATTGAAGGGAGAGAAAAAAAAATAAGAATAGAGATAAGATGAAAAATAGATAAAATATAGAAAGAAAACACGAAATATATGTAAGAATAGACAAAATGTGAAAAAAGGTAAATGTATAAAAAAAGAAAAAAAAGAAAAAAAGGTAAAAGAAAAAGAGATAAGAGAAGCGAAGATGAGAGGAAAAGAGGTGAGTGAGTTCGCATTTTCTTCCATTTTTTTCTATATAGCTTTCAATCTTTTTCCTAATCTCGATCTCTGCCTTCTCCTTCGTTTCATTCTCTCTCTCTCTCTCTCTCTCTCTCTCTCTCTCTCTCTCTCTCTCTCTCTCTCTCTCTCTCTCTCTCTCTCTCTCTCTCTCTCTCTCTCTCTCTCTCTCTCTCTCTCTCTCTCTCTCTCTCTCTCTCTCTCTCGTCATTGTTCGGTTTATCGAGATGATTGCCGTCGTAAAAATTTATCATCTCTTCTTTCTCCTTCCAGTTCATTTCTCTTTCTCTTACTCTTTCTCTTTCTCCCTCCTTCTCTCACTCTTCATACTCTCTCCCCTTACATTCTCCACACCTCTTCTCCTTTCTCTTTCTCTCCCCTTCCTCTCCCCCTCCCACCTTCCCCTTTCTCTCTCCATCCCTTCTTCACACTCCTTCCATGGCCATTCTCGACACCTCTCCCCCGTTCTCCAACTCTCCCCTTTCTCTCCCCTACCTTCCTCCCCTCTCTCCCCGTCCCTCCCCACATCTTTCCCCTTTCCCTTACCTCTCCCTCTCCTTCACACTCTCTCCACTGCTATTCTCCACACCTCTTCTCCTTTCTACAATTCTCCCCTTTCTCTCTCTCTTTCTCTCTCTCTCTCCCACTCCCCTCCCCTCCCTCTCCCCGTCCCTCCCCACCCACGCACACCTTTCCCCATTGTCCTCCCCACTTTGCTTTATTAATTATTATGCCGCTCTCTCCCCTCTCCTCGGGGCGCCATGGAACCACACTGCTCCCCTCTCCCCTCTTATTGGCTCCCCCCGTGTGTGTGTGTGTGTGTGTGTGTGTGTGCGCGCGCGTGCGTACCGAAGGCGTGTCGGGCAAACAATACGTAAGGGGAACTTTACACTTGAACGCCACTGCCTGAAGGAGGGGAAGAGGGAGGGAGGGAAAGGGGGAGAGAGGTAAGAAGAGAGGGAGGGGAGGGGGAGGTAAAGAGAGAGGGAGGGGAGGGGGAGGTAAGAAGAGAGGGAGGAGGACTGAGTGTTTATATAGAGGGGAAAGACTTCCTGGAGACACACTAGAGAGAGATGGAGAAAGAGACAGGAGAGAAAAGAAGCGTGAAGTGAGAGAGAGAGAGAGAGAGAGAGAGAGAGAGAGAGAGAGAGAGAGAGAGAGAGAGAGAGAGAGAGAGAGAGAGAGAGAGAGAGAGTCATCTGATCCCTCTATTCTTTCTCATCACATTGTTTCATCTATTTTCGTCATTTATCCCTTCTTTCCTATCTTCTTCATATAGCCCCCCTCTCTATCTGTCTGTCTATCTATCTATCTATCTATCTTTCTCCCACCATCACTCACCCTTCCCATCATCCTCTCATTTTATCATCTTCCATCTCTCCCACACACTCGTCCACTGCCCTAATCTTTTCTCCCTTTCCATTCCCTTTCCTTTATTCGCCTCCTCCCTTTCCATTCTTCTGCAGATCTCCTTTCACGCCCACCGCTGATACCTGTCACTCACTCTTTCCTCTCTCTCTCATCCTCTCCCTTCCTCTCCCCCTCTCTCCCTCTCCCTTATATAGCTATTATCCACACCTCAGTCCAGTGCTCCTCTTGTGTCTCCCTCCCTCCCCTTTCTCTCCCTTCAATCCTCTCACTTTCCTCTTCCTCCTCCCTTCTTTCTCTCGCTTCCCTCCTTCCCTCTCCGCCAATTCTGACAGCGGAAGGGATGTTAGGCCCGTGAAGGGAGACAGGGAGAGACAAGAGGGGAGGAAGAGTTGGAGGAAAATGGTGAAAAGTAGAGAGTAAAGGAGGACTGGAAGGAGAAAGGAGGAGAATAAAGAAGGAAAGAGAAGCAGAGAAAATAGGAGAGGAAGGGTAGAAGGGTAGCTGATGGGGGGTGAAGAAAGGTCGGAGAAGGAAAAATGAAGAAGAAAGGTAAAGAATTAGAGGGAAGGTAAGGAGTAGTGGAAGAATAGTGAGGTGTAGAGAAGTACGTACAGGAAGTAGAAGAAAGGGAAAGGAGGAAAGGAGAGAAAGAAGGAGAATGAGAAATAAAAAAAATACAGGAATGGGAAAATAGAGGAAGAGAAGAATGAGGGAGAAGGAAAGGAAAAGAGGAGTAAAAAGAATGTCACAGAAGGCAAAATAGTAGAATAGTAGAAGGGATAAGAAGGAATGTGGGAAGGAAGGGAAGAGAACAGGAAGAAGGAAAGAAGGGAAGGAAGGAAGGCCTGGAGGGAGGGAGGAAGGGAGGTAAGGACGGAAGGGCCGGATGACGTGTAATGGTGAAGATAATGGTAATGGAGACTCAGGTAAAGGTTCAGTCTGTCAGGTGGCTCATCCAGGTAATGGGTTAGAGAGAGAGAGAGAGAGAGAGAGAGAGAGAGATGACAAAGGAGGAGGGAAAAGAAAGAAATGGATGTCATTAAGCATTCCTAGTCAGGTTTGTAGTATTATTCTCTCTCTCTCTCTCTCTCTCTCTCTCTCTCTCTCTCTCTCAACAGCAGCAAGAGAAGGGGGGAAAAAGCTTCACACGACTTTTTTTTTTTTTCTGTTTCCTTTTCTCTCACTTGACTCCTCCTCCTCCCTCATACTCCACGCATCCTCCTTCTCTCCCTCTCTCTCACACCTCTCTCACCTGACTCTTCCTCCTCCCTCTTACTCCACGCATCCTCCCTTTCTCCCTCTCTCACACACCTCTCCCACACCTCTCACTCACGCCCTCTTCCCTTCCCCTCTCCGTCATGCCATCTCCCCCTTCCCCCCTTCAGAGATCTCAAACAACCCTCCACCCTTTCTCAACCATTCCTCACCATAGCATTATCTTTCCTTTCCCTTATGTTCACTTTTCATTCCTGTCTTCTCCCTCCCCCTCTCGTTCTTTCCCCTCCCCCTCTCCTCTCTTTCCAATTTCTTATACCCAACAAATCCACCTTCAACATCTATTCTCATTTCAAGTCATTATCGTTTCTTTTCCTCTTTACCTTCTTCCTCCTAAGGTCTATTCTTTTTCTCCTCCTCCTCCTCCTCCTCTCCCATACACGCAACTGGTCATAAGGATACACTGTGTTGCCTAATCCCCATACGATCTCGCTTCTAAAGTTGTCTGGTATAGATGTGAGCAAGGAGAGGAGGAGGAAGATAAATAAGAGCACTTGAAGGACGTAACCTAACCTAACCAGTAACACCAGAAGAGCAGAAGACACTAGCGCGGCAGTATATATATTTTTTTTCTCTCTGTTTCCCCGTCCTATAACTCACGCCTATATAAACAAAAACGAGTCACTATATTGAAGGCGCAGCAGTTGAAGGACCTAACTTAACCAGTAACACCAGAAGAGCAAAAGACACTAACGTGGCAGTATATATATTTTTTGTCTCTCTGTCCCATAACTCACGCCTATATAATAAAAAACGAGTTACTATTGAAGGCGCAGCAGTTGAAGGACCTAACCTCTCCTAACCTAACCTAACCAGTAACACCAGAAAAGCAAAAGAGACAGTGCGCCAGTATCTATTCTCCGTCTCCCTGCTCCTTAACTCATGCCAATATAAACAACAGACGGACACCGAACCACTACTGAAGGCGCAGCTCTTCAACCTAACCTAACCTAACCAATGACAACAAAGGAGCAAGATAGACTAGCCACTATTAATTCTTCTCTCTGTCTCCTTGCTCCTTAACTCATGCCAATATAAACAACAAACTGGCACCGAACCACTACTGAAGGCGCAGCTCTTCAACCTAACCTAATCTAACCTAACCTAACCTAACCAATGACACCAAAAGAGCAAGAGAGACTAGCCACTATTAATTTTTCTCTCTGTCTCCTTACCCCGTGCCTGTATAAATAAGCATGATTCACTGTTAAGGCGCAGCAGTTGAAGAACATAACATAACCTAACCTAACCAAACCACTGAATCCCCGAAGAGCAAGAGACAAGCGCTCCAGCCAGTCAGTATCTATTCCCAGCCGCGTCAGTCAGAGGGCGGGGCTGTGAGTCACGGATCCAGTTGCCGTTTTCGGGCTAATCGGGCAATCTGTGAGCCCCTGTTTTTTTGCGCCGTGACCTCATCCCTTAATTAGTCTCACCTGTAATTAGGACGCCCACGTGTTCGATCACCTGTAGGCTATTTCAAGGTCAGCCGCCAATTTATTACGCTGTCTGTCATTGTAATTAGGAAGAGGCTGTAATTGTGATTGTTGTTGTTGTGGTGGTGGTGGTAGTAGTAGTAGTAGTAGTAGTAGTAGTAGTAGTAATAGTCGCAGGTGTTGTTCATGTTGTTGCAGTAGGAGTAATTGTAGTAGTAGTAGTAGTAGTAGTAGATGTTGTTGTTGTTGTTGCCGTTGTTTTTCACTCTGGCAAATTGGCGACGCGTACGAAACTATTGGAAAAAATGTGTTATGTTTTTTTCTCCCTTGCTCTCATATCTCATTCCTCCCTCCCTCCCTCCCTTCCCTCTCCTCCTCCCTTCATCTTCATTTCCTCCCTCTTTTTCTGTTCCTTCTCGTCTCTTCCGCTCCCTCTCCGTCTCCCTTTCCTCCCCTCCTCTTCCCTTTTATTCCCTTCCCTTTAAATTACCCTCTGCCATAGCTCTTTTCCTCCCCTCTATCCCTCCCTCCCTCCCTCTCTTTTCCCCTCTCTTTCTCCCTCCTTCCATCAATGTCTTTCCCCCATGATCTCTCCCCTTGATGTCTTCTCCCCCCTTTTTTTTTCTCTCTCTCTCTCTGACTCATTTTGCAAGGAGAGAGAGAGAGAGAGAGAGAGAGAATACACTTCAATCAAATTATTCCCTCGCCCTTATATGTAACTCTCTCTCTCTCTCTCTCTCTCTCTCTCTCTCTCTCTCTCTCTCTCTCTCTCTCTCTCTCTCTCTCTCTCTCTCTCTCTCTCTCTCACACCACTCTTATCTCCCACTTCCCATCCTCCTCCTCCTCCTCCTCCTCCTCCTCCTCCTCCTCCTCCTCCTCCTCCTCCTCCTCCTCCTCCTCCTCCTCCCTCAGGATCAACAATATTACACGCTTCAGGGATTTGTTTTAATTTAGGGAATATCCCCGCTGGAGGCTCCCCGTTTAATCCTCAAAACCTTAACATTTCCCCTTTCTTCCCCTCCCCTTTCCCTCCCCTCCCCGCCCGTCCCCTCTCTACCCCTTCCCTTATCTCTTTCTCCTCTGTCGTGGCGGGACGGGGCGAGGTGGGGGAAGGGGTCGGGGTGGGAGGATGTGGCAGAGACTAGGGAAGGGGAGAGGGGAGGGAGAGAGGAAAAGGGGGGAGGGGAGGGGAGTAAAGGGTAGGACAAGATAATTTCCCGTTGATTGTTGCCTTGATTTTATTTTAACGCTTCTTGTCACGGAAGGAAAGATACGAGGAAGTAAGGATAGAAAGAAGGTAGGAAGGAAGGAAGGAAGGAAGGAAGGCTGTGGTATTGTTGTTAGCTGCTCTACTCTGCTTTTTATCCTCCTTCTCTTCCTTCTTCTCCTTTTCCTCTTCCTCCTTTTCCTCCTCGTCTTCCTGCTTTCTTCCTCCTCCTGCTATATTTCGTCCTCTCCTCTCCTCTTCCCCTTATTATCATCCGCTCCTTCATCTTCCGCCCTCGTTCTACGCGTCTTCTTTTCCCCGTTATCCTCATTCTTTTGTTTATTCATTATCTCCTGCCTCATCTTTCGGCCATCGTTTACCCTCATCTTTCATAAATTCGTTCCTTCCTTCCATCATTTCTTTCTTATTTTCGGTCTTTTTAATTTTTTATTAGTTTTAGTTTTTATTCGTATTATTCTCGTGTAGGCGTGTATCCATGGTGTATTTCTCTCTCTCTCTCTCTCTCTCTCTCTCTCTCTCTCTCTCTCTCTCTCAGACGATGGTTCCTTTTCCTGTTGCTGTTTCGCCGACGTTAAAAAGACACTTATTGCTTCGGTGTGTCGTTCTGCCTCCCGTCTCTTCCCCTTTCCTTCTCTCATCTCTCCTCTCCTCTCTATCCCCTTTGCCTTTCCTTCCTTCATCTCCCCTCTACCCTCTATCCCCCTCTCTTCGCCTTTCCTTCCCTCATTTCTCTCCTCTCTATTCCCTTTGCCTTTCCTTCCTACATCTCCCCTCTCCCCTCTATCCCCCTTGCCTCGCCTCTCCTTCCCTCATCTCCCTTTTCCCTCCCCTACCTCCATCTCCCGCTCTCCCTCCCTCTGCCCCTCCTCGCCTCCCCATCTGCCTGTCACGATTGTCACTTTGATCGTCACCGGAGCCAGATTAATATTCACAGCCCACTGCCGCTGGTGCTCCCTTCAGAGGCTCCCGTCAGAGGCCCATTTGTGTCCCTCGCCTAGGCTTAAAGTCCATATTGTTAAACGTATATCGGGCTCCTATTACGACGATTTTCCAAGGCCACAGAGAAGAGTAACCGGGTCCTCATGGGTGATGTTCCTGTTGAAGGTGTAGAAGGCGGGTAAAACTATATCACTAGGATTAGAAAACAGTCAATGAAAATCCCTGAAAACTTATACGAGAGGCTTTTCCAACAGGCGGATAGAGGCACCGATACGTTAGGGAATATGAAACTTTATCCCTTATCCTAACCCTTCCTGCTGCACCCTCCTCCTCCTCCTCCCCCTCCTCCTCCTCCCCACGGGGCCCCACATTCAGGGAGGCCTTCAGGATTTATCGAGGAGATTCAGGGATTAGTTAAGTGTTGTCGCGCAGTATTACGTGAGGATATATCTCCCAGGGCGGGCCGGGCAGTGTGCGAGGCGGTGCTGCGGGTTTGTGAAGGTATTATTGTGATCGCCGGCCTTTATTCTTCCCTCTCTCTCCCTCCCCGTTCCTCTGCCTCACGAGTTGCATCCCTTCCTTCCTCAGCAACAGCATTCACTCCCTCCTTTATGAGATCTGTTTTTTTCCCTTTCTTCCCTCTCAAGCTTCATCCCTCCACCCCTCCCTCACAAGCTTCATCCCTCCCCTCCTTCCCTTTCAAGCTTCCTCCCTCCCTTCCTCCCTCACGACCTTCATCCCTCCTCCCCTCAGCAGCCTTATCCCTCCCTCCATCCTTCCCTAACAAGCTTCATCCATCTATCCTACCCTCAAAAGTTTCATCTATACCTCCCTCCCCCACAAGCTTCATCCCTCCAACCCTCCCTCACAAGCTTCCTTCCTCCCTCCAACCCTCCCTCATGAGCCCTCCCTTCTTCATCCATCCGCCTCTCCCTGGATTGGCGTGATCTGGGGGGGGGGGGGTGCAAGGCAAGACTAAGGCTACATAGTTAATCAGAGCAAAGTACATAAATAATTGTTTCTGTTCATCTAACTTCGCAGTGATGGGAGATTTTAAGACTCTGTGCTTGTCAGGCCCCCTAATAAAAAAATCCGGGGTTCATATTCCTAAACATTTCGAGGCCTACACACCCAAATCTAATGAGACTTTCCTAGATGTGAGTATTTCCATGGCTAGTTTTTTGGGAAGTTTGCAAGTGAAGGAGGAGAGGGATGAAGATCGTGAGGGAGGGTTGGAGGGATGAAGCTTGTGAGGGAGGGTTGGAGGGATGAAGCTTGTGAGGGAGGGTTGGAGGGATGAACCTTGTGAGGGAGGGTTGGAGGGATGAACCTTGTGAGGGAGGGTTGGAGGGATGAAGCTTGTGAGGGAGGGTTGGAGGGATGAAGCTTGTGAGGGAGGTTTGGAGAGATGAAGCTTGTGAGGGAGGGTTGGAGGATGAAGCTTGTGAGGGAGGGTTGGAGGATGAACATTGTGAGGGAGGGTTGGAGGGATGAAGCTTGTGAGGGAGGGTTGGAGGGATGAAGCTTGTGAGGGAGGGTTGGAGGGATGAAGCTTGTGAGGGAGGGTTGGAGGGATGAAGCTTGTGAGGGAGGGTTGGAGGGATGAAGCTTGTGAGGGAGGGTTGGAGAGATGAAGCTTGTGAGGGAGGGTTGGAGGGATGAAGCTTGTGAGGGAGGGTTGGAGGGATGAACCTTGTGACGGAGGGTTGGAGGGATGAAGCTTGTGAGGGAGGGTTGGAGGGATGAACCTTGTGACGGAGGGTTGGAGGGATGAACCTTGTGAGGGAGGGTTGGAGGATGAAGCTTGTGAGGGAGGTTGGAGGATGAAGCTTGTGAGGGAGGGTTGGAGGATGAAGCTTGAGAGGGAGGTTAGAGGATGAAGCTCGTGAGGGAGGTTGGAGGATGAAGCTTGTGATGGAGGGTTTGAGTGATGAAGCTTGTGAGGGAGGGTTGGAGTGATGAAGCTTGTGAAGGAGGGTTGGAGGGATGAAGCTTGAGAGGGAGGGTTAGAGGGATGAAGCTCGTGAGGGAGGGTTGGAGGGATGAAGCTTGTGAGGGAGGGTTGGAGGGATGAAGCTTGTGAGGGAGGGTTGGAGGGATGAAGCTTGTGAGGGAGGGTTGGAGGGATGAAGCTTGTGAGGGAGGGTTGGAGAGATGAAGCTTGTGAGGGAGGGTTGGAGGGATGAAGCTTGTGAGGGAGGGTTGGAGGGATGAAGCTTGTGAGGGAGGGTTGGAGAGATGAAACTTTTGAGGGAAGGATAGATGGATAAAGCTTATTAGGGAAGGATGGAGGGAGGGAGGGATGATGCTCATGAGGGAGGAAGGGAGGGAGGAAGCTTGCAAGAGAAGGAGGAGAGGGAGGAAGCTTGTGAGGGAGGGTTGGAAGGATGAAGCTTGAGAGGGGAAGAAGGGAAAAAAAAAATCACATAAAGGAGGGAGTGAATGCTGTTGCTGAGGAAGAAAGGGATGCAACTCGTGAGGCAGAGGAACAGGGAGGGAGAGGGAGGGAAATATAAAGACCGGCGATCACAATAATACCTTCACAAACCCGCACCCCTATAGTGAAAGTTTGACAAGGCCTCTGCACCATGAACGTGAATAATAGTCATGGGAACCAAACTAATATAATATGTGGCCTTAGGAAATACCTGTTGTGGGAGCTGAAACCGCCTGAGAGAACGGACACTGGTTATTCTGTTGCCTCTCCCTGCCTCCATACCTCCTTCCCTCCCCACGTCTCCCCAGCTTCGTCTGTCCATACCTCCAGAGTTCAGTTTCTCCATCCATCCCATCCCCCTTCTTCCCCTCTGCCTCCCTGTTTCCTTTCCTCTCGTGAACTCCATCCATCCTTCCCTCTTTCCCTCCCACCCTTCCTTCATCCCTCTCTCCAAACCTCCATCCATCCTTCCCTCTTTCCCTCCCACCCTTCCTTCATCCCTCTCACCAAACCTCCATCCATCCTTACTCCCAAGCTTTATCCGTCTATCCTTACCGCCATCCTTCCCTCCATCCCTTCCCTTCATCCAGCACCGCCACCGCCGCCGCCGCAGGGACCAGCTCGCCCACACGTCGGATTTCAATATCTGAGAGAATCCCTGTGGCGCCCGTACCCCCGCCCTCTCCGCCCTCACCCCTCCCTCTCCCCAGCCCTTATTCCGCCCTCTCCCTACCCATCTCCCGGCCCTCTCCCCAGTCCCGCGCCGCCCTGCCAGCACCTCGCCGCGGGAATTTAGTGTTTCTCTTCATGTTTTATCGTTTCGACTTTGGTGGAGGTTGGAAGGTTGTGACACGAAAATAACGATGCGCTGCGTGTCTTTTCCTCTCGAAACGTCAACGCCAGCGACTCTTTTAGGCAAGGACGGAGGGCAGGGAGGAACATGCACCTGCCCGGATTTGTGTGTATTCTCTTCACTGGAGGCACGCGACAAATACATGTGCATATATAATACAGTAAAAACACTCCGGGAAAGTAAGCACCGGGGTTCGGAAATGAAGCGTGGCTTACAAAAGCAAAATCTCACCGACACGGAAATGCTACCTCGCGCAAAAATCGCAAACATGCCGAGCGTTCAACGTCATCTGCGGCGCCCGGCATTCTGTACAGCCTTCGCGAGCCAGCACAATGGGCCAGCCTCTTCCATTATGGGGCCGAGGCGGGCATGCATGTACCCCTGGCAGGCCTGTAATGGCAGGGGCGGGGAGTGCTGACTTGTTCTAGCGAAGGGGAGGGGGGTAGAGAGGGGCGGGGAGGGGTCGGGCGGGGTCCACCTCCACTAACAATGATGTGTAATGTAGGAGGTTCCCTGAGTCGCGTGGTGGCAGCGCGGGCAGGGGCCGAACAAAAGGCCAAGTGAGAATAAAGAATAAATGTTGGATTTTTTAACGGGGAAAAGTGCCAGAAAGTAAGTAGACGAGACGCAGTGTGGAAAATGAGAACAGGAGGGAAGGGACAATTAAGACAAAGGGCGGGAGGGTGTGCAAGGGGCAGAATGAGCGAGGTGGAGAGTAATAATGAAGGAAGGGAATGTGTTGGGCGCTATGGGGAGAGAGAGAATGAGGTAATGATGGGAGGGAGACGAGAGAAAGGATGCGGGAGGTAAGCGATAATGGCCGAGAGAGAGAGAGAGAGAGAGAGAGAGAGAGAGAGAGAGAGAGAGAGAGAGAGATGCTTACCGACACACACACACACACACACACACACACACACAGGGCCGTCAGCTGCCGTCGTGTGTAGGCCTGGCCACGCTGCACCTCTCGAAGGACCATTAGTGCAGCGTGTCGCCCCGAGGAGAGGCGGGGAGGGAAGGGGAGAGAGATGGGAAAAGGGAGAAAAAATGATGGAGGAAAGATAGGATAAGAAAACAGAGAACCATTATTTTTTTCCTCCTCTTTTTCCTCCTCCAGAATGTGTAAGCGATATCATCCTTCCCCGTGAGAGAGAAAAAAAATGTCATGCTTATACAGATACGCCACGTGTGTGTGTGTGTGTGTGTGTGTGTGTGTGTGTGTGTGTGTGTGTGTGTGTGTGTGTGTGTGTGTGTGTGTGTGTGTGTGTACGTACCTAGTTGTATTTACCTAGTTGTGGTTTTACAGGGCCTGGGCTTTACGCTCGTGTGGTTCCGTCTCCGTATCTGCATTTATCCAACTTTTCCTTAATTAAAGTAGTGCGTGTGTGTGTGTGTGTGTGTGTGTGTGTGTCCATATGAGTGTCCTGTAATGATACATATAAATACACATTCCACACACTCCCGTCGTAACCGAAGTACCTCCTCCCTCACATCCGTTCCTTCTCATCTCATCCGTTTTCTTCTCCATCACTTTCTCCTACGATTTTTTTTCTTTACGTTTCTTATTTCCACTGCAAAACGTATAGGACCATATTACTAAACAGTTCGTCGCCCAAGCACACACATTTGACAAGGCTTTCGTAGGAGTTTTGGGCAGTTCCAGGAGTAGTTTTATGACCCTGGTGGTAGTTTGACCCTTCTTCTGTACCATGAACCCAAAGAAATACTCATTAGAACCCGATTGATCCCCTCTTTCACTTTTATAAATAGTTGATGGGAGAAGCGAAAAGGTCTTATATATAATACCGACCATAGTATCGCCACCATTTTATTTCCCGCCATATTTCCACCATATATATTTTGCGCCTTGTTTATTTCCCTACACTCCCTACCTTTCTGAGTGGCTGGCTCTATGTATTTTTTCTCCTACTTACCCCGCTTGTTTTCTTTTCTTTTCTTTTTCACTCAAATCAATAAGGCTGCAGACTAAGATTTAACCCGGTAACAGCGACGGGCCAAATTTGTGGCTTTACCGTGTAGCAGCGACGGGCCAAATTTGTGCCATGATATAAACCCCCCAAATTAGATGATACATAAACTGATCACAAAGGCTTTGATATATATTATGAAATGGTTTGTATGAGTGATGATTTTTTCTGATTTTTCTCGCTTAGATGGACCATTAAGAAACAGATCCCCGCTGCTACCAGGAAAGTCTATCTCATCTTTTTCCCCCTTCAAACTTTCATCGCAGGATACAAGACTCTCCCATGCTGCGGCTTCATCCATTCATCCACCACTCTCTAAGCTCGGTATTCTCAGATGCATCCACCTCACACACCAACTATTTCCAAAGTACAGAAAGAAGGTCAATAGGGTTCTCATGGGTGTTTTTTTGGATTAATGGTACAAAGGAATTATCAAACTTCCACTAGAGTCATAAAACTACCTCTGGAAATTCCCACAACTCCTACGAAAGCCTTGTCAAATATATGTGCTTGGGCGCTGAAAGGTTTAAGAATATGACTCTAAATGCCCGCTTATTCCATTTTCCCTCCACAATAAATTTCATCCGTCCGACTCTTACGTCCGTCTCGTCACCCGTCTGGTCCGCCATCTCATCACCCGTCCGCCTCCCTTCCCCGGGTTGTCATGCTGTCATCTCCTCTGTCTATCATTTGTCAGGTCATCGCATTATCTAACATGCATGAACACGTCCACTCGTCCCCTCAATAAAAACAAGAGTACTCGTTGAATATCATGTTGCCCTCAGTAATATAATCCCCTTTAGGCATCTTCCTTTCATTATAGTCATCTCATCTCCCCTTGCTCGTTAATAAAGCATCACGATCACCAGACCAACTGCGCAATTAACCAACACACTCTAAGTCTTTGTTTACGAGTAGTGAGGACGCTAAATATAACCTCTTTAACAGTCATCATCATCATTTGCCATCTATTTTTAGGTTCTGTATTTTCCCTTATTCTTTTTCCTTCTTTATTTCTTCTCTTTTCTTTCCCTCCAATTCCCTTTTCCTCCTTTCCTTCTTATCTCTTCTCTTTTCTTTCCCTCCAATTTCCTTTTCCTCCTTTCCTTCTTATCTCTTTTCTTCCCTTTCCCTGCAATTCCCTTTTCCTCTTTTCCTTCTTATCTCTTTTCTTCCCTTTCCCTGCAATTCCCTTTTCCTCTTTTCCTTCTTATCTCTTCTCTTCCCTTTCCCTCCAATTCCCTGTTCCTCTTTTCCTTCTTCCCTTCTTCCCTTTCCCTGCAATTCCTTTTCCTCTTTTCCCTTCGTATTTCTCGTTCTCACACCATATTATGAACTTCTTCCGTCATTTGCCAATCCTCTATTCACCTCCTCCTCCTCCTCCTCCTCCTCCTTCTTTCCACGTTACCTTCGCAGCTGCTAAATGCCAAATGGTCGTCCCCCAAGGAAGTGCAGGGGTCCACCGGTCTCAGTTTCCGCTTCTGGCGTGGCTGCAGCGCCGAGCTTTTGAGGCCGTGAAGAGGTGGTGATATTAGGTGCATTTTCGTTTTTTTTTTTGTGCGAGTGTGCAGGTTTTGTTTTCTCTCCGTCCCCGTTTTCTCTTTTTTTTTTTTTTCTCTTTCTTCCCTGGTTCATGAGGCCACCACGTGAGGGGTAATTTAAGCAGCGTCATTACGAGTCATTGTGCAGCGTGGGGGCATTGTGTGTGTGTGTGTGTGTGTGTGTGTGTGTGTGTGTGTGTGTGTGTGTGTGTGTGTGTGTTGTGAAGTAGATGGAAGTAGGACGAGCTCGTAATAACACACACACACACACACACACACACACACACACTGGAACGCCTGACCACAGAAAGAAGCAATAACGCCTTGTT
This sequence comes from Eriocheir sinensis, assembly GCF_024679095.1. Taxonomy (NCBI): domain Eukaryota; kingdom Metazoa; phylum Arthropoda; class Malacostraca; order Decapoda; family Varunidae; genus Eriocheir; species Eriocheir sinensis. Next base: position 13,015,600 of record NC_066529.1, read on the forward strand.
CATTATTTACTGCGCCATTCATCACACGCACAAGATTATTTTTTCCTCCCCTCAGCAGGTGTTCAGGGAGGTAACGGGAGGAGGAGGAGAAAGAGGAGAAAGAGGAGGTGGAGGGGGAGGAGAAGAGAGGCCTAAGGGGAGGAGGCGAGGAGAGATTCTACGGAGGTGGGAGCGAGGAAGATGGAATAGAAGGGGAAGGATGTAAATAAAAACAAAAGGAGAGAATGAGACACGAAAGGAAGGAAGGAAGGAAGGGGAACAGGAAGAAGATAGAAAGCGGGAAGTGGGAGGAGGAAGGAAGGTGAACTGAAGGAAGGTGCAAGTTATGTAGGAAGGAAAACCGAGAGACCAAGACAGAAAGTGGAAGTGAGGAAGGTAAGCTAGAGGAAGGTGGATATTAGGTGGATGCGGTGGAAGGCAGGCAAGAAAATGTTATTAAGGGGGCAGGAGGAGGAAAAAAAACGGGCATCACGAGGGTGGAAGGTGAAGGAGAGGAGGAGGAAAGGAGAGGTGGAGGAAAGTGAAAGAAGGGCAGGAGGATATTTTAAGAAACGATCGGAGGATGTGGCTGTGGAGTGGGGAGTGAGTGCAAGGTGGTGGAGGGGAGGGAAGGGGAGTAGAGGGAAGCATGGATTATGTGGGAGCAGGAACAGAGAGGAGGCGTTGAATAGTCGAATAGTTGAAGGAAGAAGGGCGGGAGCAAGGAGGAAATGTCAAAGGCTGTGCAAACCATACCACACACAAACGCTTGGAGCAACATCATGATTATTAGAAGAAAGATATATACGAAGCTTTGGACAGTATTTCCCACCAGTAGCTCGCACCATGGGAAAATGCAGCGACTTAGTGTGAGAAAAAATGTTATTAATACTGCTGTCAATTTTCTTTTCTCCCAAAATTGTGGTGTGTTCTGAAGGGCGTATCGAATGGGGAAGTAACAGCAACCTTAAAGTAATATCCCGCACTGAGCCGAGCAAGATCAGTGAGCCCAACGAGATCAGTGAGTCAAGAGATCTATGAGCCGAGGGAGATCAGTGAGCCGAGGGAGATGAGTGAGCCGAACTTGTCCTGCGCGGCGGCCCTTCCCGGAACAGCCTCCCTAATGCAAGAAACATCACAGGCTGCAAGATTCGTAGTTGGCGCAAATACCAACATAATCTGAGAACATCAAACGCAGAAAGGAGATTAAAGCAAAACAAACTTCGGAGGAGCCGCCACTGAGGAAATTAATTTACCTAATGCAAAAATCTTGTTACGCCGCGCTCCCTCCCTCCCTCCCTCCCTCATCGCTTTCGTGATTGCGTCGATAAAAGGTCGAATCGTATGTGATGGAATGTGGATATTGGTAAACATTTATAAACGAATGCGTATAAAAGAAAACTCTAATTTACGTTCCCTAAGTGTCAGTAACTTGGCGTGAAACAGAATACGAGCACTTAATATCAATCTCACATGCAGGAAGAGAAAATATTTACCTCATAGATAAAATCCGAACTTAATTTATTCCGTCGCATCAGGCTCAGGAGCAACATTCAGAGCAATGCATTTTTTTTCTCTTCTACTTTTTACTTCCCGCCAAAGGTTAGGTTCAAAAAGGTTGCATCCAAGGCTTTTCTGAGTTTCATCCTTTGCTCTCTCTGTCATCTTGCCGCCGCCAAACACGAGCCAGCACCGGGCCGAGGATGAGCAAGCGCCGTGCCAACCCGGGTCATATTCTTAAACATATCGGCGCCCAAACTCATTTATTTCACAAGGCTTTCGTAGGAGGTCTGAGCATTGCCAGAGATTGTCTTATGACCCCGATGGTAGTTTGACCCTTCCTCTGTACCATGAACCTAAAACAACAAGCATTTGAACCCGATTGATCTCTTTTTTGGCCCCTGGAAATAGTTAATGTGTCTGGGAACGTACTTTCAGACGCTTTCGCCTCTCACAACACATATTTCAAAGTCCACAAAGGAGTTTAGTCAGATTTTCATTAGTGTTTTTAATATTCATGGTGTATAAGCCGTGTCAGTATATCACTAGACTCTTATAACTATCCGTGGGAATACTATCACAACCTCTACGAACGCCTTATCGAATGTGGATGTGCGAGCCCCGAAATGTTTGAGAATATAGACGCTGATCTGGCAACTGTGACTTTTTTAGTGTGTCAAAGGCAACGAACATCTGACTGAAAACTTATTAACATTCAAGCTTACCCTTTAGTAGCAGCAGCAGTAGCAGTAGTTGTAGTAGCAGCAGCAGTAGTAGTAGTAGTAGTAGTAGCAACGTTGCCAAATTATCGTACACACCGTATTGCATTTTCGTAGTTTCTGACTGATATCTATAGCAAACACAAACAAACAAACATCAATAAATAACAGTTTTAACGCTAACTTTAATATTCTTTCGTTATTTGTGTAGGTACGAGAGTTTGAGGCTTAAAAATGATAAATACAATGTGGTGAATACGATAATATGGCAACGCTGAGTAGTAGTAGGAATAGTTGTAATAGTAACAGTAGTAGTAGTGGTTGTAGAAATAGAAAAGCAGAAATTATGGTCCGTATTATTTTAGCAGCATCAAAGGCGGCAGCAGCATAGTAATAGCGGGTCTGGAAGCAGTAATGAACGTTTCCACAATTACCAAGTCTTCGCGTATTGCCACACCTTTCTCCGCTTTCCTTTCATCGGGCCCAGTGAAAGGGTGAGGGGAGGGGGAGGAGGAGGGGAGGAGCGAGCGAGGGAGTCAGAAATGCTCGGACGAAGGAGGAGAAAAAGGAGCGTAAAGGAGGGAAGGAGGAAAGTCTAATTAGAGGGAGATATTATTTTTCTCCGGTTACTCCATTCACCTTCCCCTTCACCGCCGTTTTTTACAACCACCACCACCACCACCACCGCCACCACCATTTCTACCTTCCACTAATACCATTACGGACATCATTACCGCCACCACCACCACCACCATTTCTACCTTCCACTAATACCATTACGGACATCATTACCACCAACACCACCTCCACCACCACTCGTAATTCTCCCTTTCCAACTTTTCCTTCTCGTTCTATTCCTCCCTATTTCCCTCCTCCACATTAGCTCTCCCCATTCCCATCATCCATTCCCCTTCATTACCCACATTTCCCTTGCTCCTGTTTTCTCCTTCTCTTCTCCTTCTTCTCCTCTTCCCCATTTCTCTCCTCTACATTTCCCTCCTTCACATTAACACTCCCCGTCCCCATCATCCATTCCCCTTCACCCATTTCCCTCATTACCCACATTTCCCTTGTTATACTGCTTTTCCCTTCTTCTCCTCTTCCCCATTTCTCTCCTCTACATTTCCCTCCTTTACATTAGCACTCCCCATTCTCTTCATCCATCCCATTTTTACTTTTTCCCTCATCACCATCCTGCATCTTTCCCCTCCTTTTCCTCCTTCTCCTTCTCCTCTTCCTCCTCCTCTTCTTCTTCTCACCCCATTCGTACCCTTGCCTCACCCCTTCACCTCCTTTCCCTCCCTTTCCTCTTAACCACCAAATCACTTCAGGCGCCCACGGGTCCTCATTAAGCCTGGTCTTGGTGGTCAGCCGTGTCCTCTCCACGCACGGAGGCTGAAATGTGTGTTTTGCGGGCGCGGCAGTTCCCACGCCTCCCCATCCTTCTTCCCGCGGCGTGGCGTGTGGACGAGTGAAGGTACGAAGGGTGCGTGGAGTGCGGTGGGCGTGGGAAGGCGGAGGAAAGTGTGTCTGTAGAGGGGTTAAAGTGTGTGTGTGTGTGAGTGTGTGTGGAAAGCGTTTGGCAGGGTAAGGGTGCAGGACAGCGTTGCCAAATCTCCGTACTCAGCGCATTGCATTATTGTAGTTTCTGACCGATAACTATAGCAAAGAAGAACGAAACCCATCAATATTTAACAGTTTTAACGCTAACTTTAATTTCCTGTCGTTATTTGTGTGGTTACGACAGTCTTGGAGCCTAAAAATGATAAATGCAATGTTCAGTGTACGACAATTTGGCAACGTTGGTGCAGGAGAGCTTTGGTAAACGTGTGAGGTGTGGGAATGGGTAGGTGGGGGAGGGAATGGGAGTGCGTGGGGAGGTGGGGAGTGGATGAAGATGTAGAGAAAGGAGGGAAATGTATATGGTGAAAAGTGTAAGACGTGGAAGGTAGGGAGAAAAAAGTTTGTTATGAAATGGGTATTTGAGGGGAATGGAAGATCAGGGAGACGAATAGATGCATGAATGGATGAAAAACGGGAGATGAACGTAAAGTGAGAGCGAGAGAGAGAGAAAAATCATACCAGGGGACAAATAAATGCACTGAAGATTACTAAAAATAAAAATGGAATAAAAAGTTTTGAGACAATATAGAGTGGGAATTTGAGGAGAATGGAAAGATAGGAAGATGAATAGATGAAAAACAGGGAAAAAAGTGGAAAAGGAAGGAGAGAGAGAGGGAAATAACACCTGGGGAGATAACATACCTGGGGACGAAAATTATGAAGATTACGAAAAAAAAAGTCAAAATACAAAAATAAATAAAGTAAAAGATCTGAGACATTGCTTGCTTCCCTCCTCCTTTTTTTGTCTTTGCCTGAACTTTCCCGCCGCAGAGTGACCCGAGAACGTCCAACCATTAATCTTCTTACCTGGGGAGTGAAGGTGAAGGTGTTTTGTCAGGTGAAGACTTGAAGAGGATGACTTGATAGGCGGCGGTGGGACAGGTGTGGGAAAAATGGGAAAGTATTAAGTTAAGGGTAGGAGAAAGGAAGGAGGGAAGGAAGGAAGGAAGGAAGGAAGAAAGAAAGAAAGAAAGAAAGAAAGAAAGAAAGAAAGAAAGAAAGAAAGAAAGGAAAGAAGGGAGGTAGGAAAGAATGAAGGAATTAAGGAAGAAAGGAAGGTAGGAGGGAAAGAATGATGGAAGGAAAGAAGAATGGGAGGAAGGAAGGAAAGAAGGAAAGAAAGAAAATAAATAGGTAGAAAGAAAAAGAAAGAAAAGTATATAGAACAGAATGAGAGAAAGAAAGGAAGGAAGGAAGGAAAGGAACATAACGTGAAAGGAGGAATGGTATGAAAGTGCAGAGGAAAAAGGAAGAGGAGAGGAAAGTGGTAGAAAGAGGCTGTAGGTGGCGAGGTGGAGTAAGTAGAGGAGGAGGAGGAGGTAGGAAATGAGGGAGAAGGGGGAGGAGGAAAGACTGTGGGGGAGAGAACCATGAGAGGTCCTGGAGGCTGTGAGAGAGAGAGAGAGAGAGAGAGAGAGAGAGAGAGAGAGAGAGAGAGAGAGAGAGAGAGAGAGAGAGAGAGAGAGAGAGAGAGAGAGAGAGAGAGAGAGAGAGAGAGAGAGAGAGAGAGAGAGAGAGAATCTTGCTTAACCACACACATCACTGCAGAGGAAGGAGGAGGGAGTACAGCTTTGGTAGTTTTAATATTAATAATAAAATGAAAAATTATGCGCTGGAAATGTGTGATCAAAAGATTTTTTAATGACCTGTAGCATGAAGTAGCTGCGGCGGGGATTAAATTTTTCTGCCAAAACTTCATGGCAGACTTTGACCCCCCCGCACTCCCCGCACCCCCTCCTAGCTTCCTTCCTTTCTTCCTCGTCTGCTTTCCTGCCTCCCCACTCTGCCTGCCCGCCTCCTCCTATCCTCCTACCGGCCTCCCTCCTGCTTCCTCTCTCTCCCCTCTTTCTTCTCATTCTTCTTTTACCTCCTCCTCCTCGGCATAACCACTCACCTCGTGCCGTCATACCTCTCCTCTTTCTCGTCCCTCCCGTTTTCCTCCCCCTTTTCTCTCTGCTTCCCTCTCTCCTGCTTCCTCTCTCTCCCCTCTTTCTTCTCATTCTTCTTTTACCTCCTCCTCCTCCTCGGCATAACCGCCCACCTCGTGCCCTCATACCTATCTCTTCTTTCTCGTCTCTCCCGTTTTCCTTCACCTCCTATCCTACCTCCTTCTCCTCCTTGTCTTCCTCCTCCTCCTCCTCCTCCTCCTCCTCTTGATTCACCCATTACAGCATTAGTGGTAGTGGTGCTGAGCTTTAAATAATTACTCGTTTCTTATGTCTTCTGTGTCACGTGTCCTGTACATTAGCGTCCCTTTAGCGGCCACAGGTGTAAGGGCACGAGCCGCAGGTGTTAATTGGCGCCAGGTGTGTGTGTGTATTGTGTGACTGAGGTGAGAAAGGGAAAGGTGAAGGTGTGCCTGGACTCTTGTTTCTCTCTCTCTCTCTCTCTCTCGTGGGAAGGCCAGTTACCTGTTTAGTGACCTGGTATTACAAGGCACCTTACCTGTCCACTACCTTAAACGTCGCGGCCTTACCTGCCTCCTCTTCCTCCTCCTCCTACTCCTGCTCCGCCCCTTTTCATCTCCCATGCTATCACTCCTCCACCTTCCTCCGTAAACATATAACCTCCCTCCATCTCTACTCCCATCGCCCCTACTCCACACTCCTTGCCTCTGTGTCTCCTTCTTCTCCCTCGACACCAGCAGCATATCACTTCCCCCCAACCTTTACTTCTATCGCCTCTACTCCATACTCTCTACTCCCTGTCTCCTCCTCCTCCTCCTCCTCCTCCTCCTCCTCCTCCTCCTCCACAACCCTCACCTGCTCTCTCTCCACCTCCGTCACCCCACCACACTATGCAAACACACTAAGAATTATATATTTACACCCCAAGCCACACTTACCACACCCATTCCACCCGCCTACCACCCCATTAATAACCAAAACATTATGGTAATTACAAAAAAGGTAAGGTTATTTATGCATACATTGCTTACGTACGTACATACATACATACATACATTCATACATGGTACTCTAGGTCATTGAAAACTACGAATGAGAGAGAGAGAGAGAGAGAGAGAGAGAGAGAGAGAGAGAGAGAGAGAGAGAGAGAGAGAGAGAGAGAGAGAGAGAGAGAGAGAGAGAGAGAGAGAGAGAGAGAGAGAGAGAGAGAGAGAGAGTACCCATAATTATCACCACCATTAGTTCACATTGAAATTCCAAACACACAAAAGTAAACAACCCGTGTGTGTGTGTGTGTGTGTGTGTGTGTGTGTGTGTGTGTGTGTGTGTGTGTGTGTGTGTGTGTGTTTAGATTCAAAGTCCTTCAGAATTTCGAGTCATTAGAACATAATTTTTTTTTTTTATCGTCATTATTATTTTTCTTCTCATTATAAAGGAGTCAAGGTGTTCTCTTACGCCAAACGTCGACTTGCATCAGTTAGAGAGAGAGAGAGAGAGAGAGAGAGAGAGAGAGAGAGAGAGAGAGAGAGAGAGAGAGAGAGAGAAGGAACAGAAGAAAGAAAACGACTCCTTCAAGATGAGTCTGGTGGCTGTTCCTTCGTCTCTCTCTCTCTCTCTCCTGCTAAACTTTGTCGCTCCGATGGATTCTGGGTACAATTTGGGGTCTTGTTCTACCTCACTGCACCACACACACACACACACACACACACACACACACACACACACACACACACACAAACACACACACAATGTTCGACCAAGTATTTTCATCGTCTCCACCCACACCCTTGCCCCCCCTCCCTTCCCCCTCTCTCATTCCCCCTATTTCCACCTCCATTCATGCCTTTCACAGCCTCATTCATCCCCATCCCCATCACTTCCTAATCCCATCCCCTGTCCTCCTCTCTCTCCTGCATCTCTTTCTCCTCTTTCTCCCTTCCTACCAAATTTTCTTCCATTCTCTCCGCTCTGTCTTCCTCCTCTATTTCTTCCTTTTTCTCCCTTCCCCTCAGTTTCCTTCTTTTCTCCATGCTCTTTATCTTTTTTCCTCCCAAACTTCTTTCATTCCTCTATTACCTACATCGCTTTCTCCTCCCTCCCTTCTCTTCCACAATTTTCTCTCTTACTCAGTCCACACTTCTCCACACCTCCACACACACTCTCATGGAGGCCTCACGCAGATTAAAGGTTCGGGAGGAGGAGGAGGCGGAGGAGGAGCAGCAAAGGAAGAAAGAGGAGGAAATAATACGAGGGAAAGGTTATGGAGTTTTGTGTGGGTGGGCGAAGAAGGAAGGGAGGAGGAGGGAAGGAAGATGGGAGAGAAGGAGGAAGGGAGGGAGGGAGGTGGAGGGAAGTGGCTGTGAAGAAGACACCCACTGAGGCGCAAACAAGAGGGACATGAGAGGAGAGGGAGGGAGAAGGGAGAGGGAAGGAAAGAGGAGGAGGAGGAAGGTCATGAAGGGAAGGGAAAGGAGGGCAATGAGAGAGAAAGAAAGAAGAATATAGTAGAGGGAAGAAACGAGAAGAAAACAGACATAGACACAAGGAAGGAAGGTGAGACAAGGAAAAAGAAAACAAAACAGGGAATGAGAAGACAAAAAGAGATAATAGAAAAGGAAGGAAGAGAAAGAAGGTGAAAGAAGAAAAATTGAACACACAAAAAAAGGAAAAAGAAGACAAGAAGAGATAAGAGAAAAGAAAGGAAGAGAACTGGGAAGAGAAAGAAGGTGAAAGAAGGAAAATTGAACAAACAAAAAAAGGAAAAAGAAGACAAAAAGAGATAATAGAAAAGGAAGGAAGAGAAAGAAGGTGAAAGAAGAAAAATTGAACACACAAAAAAAGGAAAAAGAAGACAAGAAAAGATAAGAGAAAAGGAAGGAAGAGAACTGGGAAGAGAAGAAAGGTGAAAAAAGGATAAGAAAAAACAAAGCAGGGAAAGAAAATAGATAATAGAAGGGGAAAGAAAAAAACTATAGAGGGAACGTAAAAGAAAGAAAAGAGGAAACAAAACAGGGAATAGAAGAGAGCAAGAGATAATAGAAGAGGAAGGAAGAGAAGTGAGAAGAAAAGTAGTCAGGAAACTCCCCGAACAGAACTTTTTCCTGCATTTCATCGGGAGAGGAGAGAGAAAGAGACGAGGAGAGAAAAAAAGAATCTATATAGCTTGGAGTGGGTGGTGGCGACGGCTAAAGAGAGAAGGAGGAGGAGGAGGAGGAGGAGGAGGAAAAATAGAAGAGAAAGATAAGGGAAATTGAAGTTCTGAGGGCAAAAAGGTCAAGGAAAGGGAGGAGAACACGAGATGAATGACTGAGGAGGAGGAGGAGGAGGAGGCGGGTATGGAAAGCACTACAGAAGATAAAGACATATAAATGGAAGAGAGGGAGGACTGGTAAGGAGAAAGGGAGTAAAAGGAATAGAGAGAAAACGATAAGAAAGGATGCAAAAAAAGAAAAGGAACGGAATAAAAGACAAACGAGTTGATAAACGGCGAAGTAAGCAAGGGTGGGAAAAGGAAAGAAAGAAGAATTAATAGAAAGCTGGAAGAAAGAGACGGAAGGAGGAAAGGGCAAGTTTAAAAAGGAGATATATGTGTGAATGGAAAGAAGAGGATTTACATAGATTTACATAGAAAATCAGACCACACAGACCCCATGGTCCAGACTAGGTGGTCTGTCCCTCAACCTAAGTGATTCTACATTAATCGGAAGGCTCCAAAACGATGCATTTCAACTCTAGTTGATATTAAGTTGATGGAAGTGACGGTCGAGCCTATTTTTGAAGGAGTCAATCGTGTTACACTGGACCACTGACGGTGGGAGCTTATTCCATGCTCGCACTACAACGTTAGTGAAGAAAAAATTGGCGCAATCTGAATTTGCTTGTCTACATTTGAGTTTTACGCCATTGTCCCTCGTACGCAAAGTGTCATCGATCATAAACAATGTTGATCTGTCTACATTCGTGAAACCATTAAGTATTTTAAAACATTCGATCAGTTTTCCTCGGAGGCGACGTTTCTCAAGAGAGTACACCTTTCTTCGTAAGATCTGTTGCGCAAGGAAGGGATCATTTTTGTTGCCTGACGCTGAACATCTTCTAATTTAGCAATGTCCTTTGCATGGTGAGGAGACCAAAACTGTACAGCATATTCCAAGTGGGGTCTGACTAAACTATTGTAGAGTGGAAGTATTACATCTTTATTCTTGAATAAAAAGTTTCTTTTAATGAGGCCCAACATTCTGTTCGCTTTATTTGCTGCATCGAGGAAAGGGAGATAAGGAAGTTGAAAAGGGAAGATAGGAAAGAAAAGAAATAAAAAAGGTAGATAGTGAGAAACGTAGAGGGAAAAAGACAGTAGGAGAAAGAAGGAAAAGAAGGGTTGGAGGCGCGTGGGTAGGGTGATGAGAGGGAAGGGAGAGAGAGAGAAAGGGGGAAGGAGGGGCGAGGGTAGAGGGAGGGGGGAGGGGAGGGGCAGGGAGTGTTCCATAAAGAGGGAGTGTTCGACTCTTTCAGTATATGATTTACGAGGCTCAATGATACAAGACCCGCCCCCTTTAAGCGACCAGACCAACAAACAGACGAACAAACAACAACACATTCTTCTTCCTCCTCCTCCTCCTCCTCCTCCTCTCTCTCTCTCTCTCTCTCTCTCTCTCTCTCTCTCTCTCTTTTCTTGTGTAGCGCCTTCCTCCCTTCCTCCCCCGCCGTGACCGCCCCTTCCTCCTTCTCTTATCCCTCCCTTCTTTAAAATACATGACACCAGCTGCAGTTTCTCTCTCTCTCTCTCTCTCTCTCTCTCTCTCTCTCTCTCGGGTGGTCGTTACTTTACATCTTATACAAAAAAAAGTAAAAAAGTAAAAAATTGAGAAATGACTGAAGTTTAGTGAGCGAAGGAAGGAAAGAGGAGGAGGAGAGAAGGAAAGAGAGAGGAAGAGAAAGGAAGACGAAAAGAGGAGAAGAGGGAAGACGAATATGAAGAGAGAGAAAGAAGGAATGTTGAAGAGAGAGAGAGAGAGAGAGAGAGAGAGAGAGAGAGAGAGAGAGAGAGAGAGAGAGAGAGAGAGAGAGAGAGAGAGAGAGAGAGAGAGAGCAACGTACAATTACCTGTGTGAGAAATTGAGTCTTGGAGGGCAGAGGAGAATCACCGGTGACTTGTTGATGCTCCTTTTGCAGGTAATGGCCAGGTGAGGGAGAGAAACCTACATGGATTTTACATAGAAATTCAGACCACACAGAACTCATGGTCCAGACTAGGTGATCTAAGGGATTCTACATTAATCAGATGGCTCCAAAACGTTGCATTTCTACTCTAGGTAATATTAAGTTGAAGGAAGTGCCGATCGAACTTGTTTTGAAAGGAGTCAATCATGTTACACTGGACCACTGAGGGTAGGAGCTTATTCCGTTCTTACACTACAACGTTGAAGAAATATTTAGTGCAGTCTGAATTTACTTGTCTACATTTGAGTTGTATGCCATTGTTCCTCGTACGCAAAGTGTCATCGATCATAAACAATTTTGATTTGCCTACATTCTCAAAGCCATTAAAGAGAGAGAGAGAGAGAAAGAGAGAGAGAGAGAGAGAGAGAGAGAGAGAGAGAGAGAGAGAGAGAGAGAGAGAGAGAGAGAGAGAGAGAGAGAGAGAGAGAGAGAGAACCAAGCCTATCTCACGTAGAACAGTTTTCATTCACTCTCTCTCTCTCTTCCTTCAAAGGGAGTGACGAGGGGAGGGGGGTGAAGGAGGAAGAGGAGGAGGAGGAGGAGGAGGTAATAAGTGGACAGATGAGAGGCCCCCGACCCTCCTCCTCTTCCTCCTCCTCCCCCCGTCCTCCTCCTCCGCCTCCTCCTCCTCCTCCCACGTACTTCCTCAATCCCCTTCATCACATAATTCTCTTCAACTTGACCCATTTTTTTAAGTTGTCGAATGTACGGTCGGCGACATCACAGAGAGAGAGAGAGAGAGAGAGAGAGAGAGAGAGAGAGAGAGAGAGAGAGAGAGAGAGAGAGAGAGAGAGAGAGAGAGAGAGAGAGAGAGAGAGAGAGAGAGAGAGAGAGAGAGAGAGAGAGAGAGAGAGAGAGAGAGAGAGAGAGAGAGAAAACACATCAAACTTCACTGTCTCCTACCCCCCGCTTTCCCCCTCCCCCCTTCTCTCTCTCTCTCTCTCTCTCTCTCTCTCTCTCTCTAACCACTGGCGACAGATGGCTCAACCTTCAGACAGCTCTCTAAGGCAATCAAGGGAAGATACAGGGCTAGGCAGACGTCGAGGGAGGAAAGGGGGAGGGAGGGAGGGAGGAGGGAGAGAATAGCCTTCAATATAGGAAAGGAAAAAAGGAGGAAGCATGTAAAAGGAAGAGGAAAGGGTGGACAGAAAGGTATGAGGTGAAAGGGGGCGAGAGGGAGTAAGTGAGGATGAGGAGGGAGGGAGAAGGGACGGAGAAGAATGAAGGGAGATTGAAGAAGAAAGCATGAAAAAGGATAGAATGTGATAATAGGAGAAGGAAAGCGAAATGTGGAGAAAGAGGGAAAGAAAGGATGGACAGTGTTAGGAAGGGTAAAGAAAAACGGCGAATGATCAGAAAATTAATGTCAGGAGAAAAAGTTGAGGCAAAAATAGTATGTGATGTTGAAGAGAGAAAGGATAGAGTGTGGTAATGGGAAGATGGAAAGAGAAAAGTGGGGAAAGAGGGAAAGAGAGGATGGACAGTGTTAGGAAGGGTAAAGAAAAACGGCGAATGATCAGAAATTTAATGTAAGGAGAAAAAGATGATGTAAAAATAGTATGCGATGTTAAAGAGAGAGAGGATAGAGTGTGCTAATTTGAGAAAGAAAGAGAAAAGTGGAGAGGAAAAGAAAAAGAGGGTGCAGAGAGGGAATGGAAAGGGAAAGGACAAATAGAAACAAAAATAGTGGAACAGGAGAAGGATGAAAAAGGTTGAAGAAATAGATAGGATAAAGTTTGGCAATTGGAGAATAATAGAAAAAAAGTCAAAATGAAAGGAAAGAGAGGACGGAGAGTGGTAGTAAGAGAAAGGAAGAAGCCGAATAGTGAGACAATTGATAGATAGAGAGAAGAATGAAGGGAGTGGAAAGAGGAAGGTTGAAAAATGGAGAGGGTAAAATGAGGAAACTGGGTAATTAAATAAAACCGTGGAGAAAGGAAAAAGCGAGGATGAAGAGTGGTAGGAAGGGAAAGGGAGAGGGGAATGATAGGAAAATGAATGGAAGGAGAGAAGAATGGAGGAAGGTTCAAAAGGAGGCAAAAACAAAAGGAAGGAAGGAAAGAAAGAGAGAGGTATAGAAATTAAGGAAAAAAATAATAGGAAGAAGGAAAAAGAATGAGAAAAAGTGGATGGAAGCAACGAAAAGGGAAAGAGAAGATTAATAGAAGGAAAAAAGGATGGAGATATAAGAATGAGGAAGGTTGATAAGGAGGGAGAAACAACAAAGAAAAGAAAGTAGATAGGTAAAAAATAAAGCAAAATAAAATAAAATAATTGGAGTGGGAAAGGAGAGAAAATTATCTAAAAATATTTGAAAAGAGGGAGAGAAAAAAAAGAATGCATAGGAAACAGAGAGAGAGAGAGAGAGAGAGAGAGAGAGAGAGAGAGAGAGAGAGAGAGAGAGAGAGAGAGAGAGAGAGAGAGAGAGAGAGAGAGAGAGAGAGAGAGAGAGAGAGAGAGAGAGAGAGAGAGAGAGAGAGAGAGAGAGAGAGAGAGAGAAGGGGAGGAGTGGGCGTAACTAAGGGTGAGTAATGAGGGTGTGGATAGGGATGTCAGAGGGTGGGTAAGGGAATCTGAAGGGTGAGGGAGGGAGGGAGGGAGGGAGAGGAGGGAGAGAGAGGGAAGAAGGAATTAGGGAGGGAGGAAAAGAGAAAGAAAGTGAATTATGAAAACTATGGGTGTGTTAGACAAGCCGATGAGAGAGAGAGAGAGAGAGAGAGAGAGAGAGAGAGAGAGAGAGAGAGAGAGAGAGAGAGAGAGAGAGAGAGAGAGAGAGAGAGAGAGAGAGAGAGAGACTAATGGTATTATGGTATTAGATCGAATTATTTCACGCGTTATAATTAGGTTTTCCTTTATCCCCATCGAGTAGGGTTGAGAGGCGACCATATAATTGAACGCTACAACGATTGGTGGTGTCAGTGTAGTAATACTGGTAGTAGTAGTAGTAGTAGTAGTAGTAATAGTTGTAGTAGTAGTGGTAGTAGTTGTAGTAGTAGTAATAGTAGTAATCGTATATGTAGTGGTGGTAGTAGTAGTAGTAGTAGAAGCTGTATCGAGAGTGGTAGGAGGCGGAGGAGGAGGAGGAGGAGAATTTCTTTATTGATGTGAGTATAAATTGATGTTCATTTAGAGTATATCATTTCTCTGCCTTTTGCCTCACCTTTCCTGCTCCCCTCCTTCCTTCCTTCCTTCCCAATTTACATTTTCATTTGATATTTTTACTCAATACTTTCTCTATTTTCATTCCGGTTTCCCTCTCCCTAAGTCCTCCTATCCTTCACTTCTTCACCGTATTCCTCGACTCTCCCTTCTTTCTCTTCCTCCCCTCCACCCTCTCCTCTTCGTTCCCTTCCTTCCTATTAAGAACTAATCATGATTCCATTTTGCCTCAAACCCCCGCGTGATAGCCTGAAGAAGGGGACGAAGCGTGTGTGTGTGTGTGTGTGTGTGTGTGTGTGTGTGTGTGTGTCATCGATCAGTAAATAGATGTAGATATGTTGATAGATAAATTGTTCAAGAGAGAGAGAGAGAGAGAGAGAGAGAGAGAGAGAGAGAGAGAGAGAGAGAGAGAGAGAGAGAGAGAGAGAGAGAGAGAGAGAGAGAGAGAGAGAGAGAGAGAGAGAGAGAGTTAGCTTCCGTCTTAGAAGTAATCGATCTTTTTTATTCACAAATGACTTTCTCTTTTCAGGTCAGTGTCGGATGTAAACCCAGGTGGTCCTCCTCCTCCTCCCCCTCCTCCTCCTCCTCTTCCAGCACCCACTCTTCTAAGCTTCCCCTCAACTGTTTCCCTGTGTCCTGTTCTCTCCCCTTAGTTACCTCCTCCTCCGACTCCTCCTCCTCCTCCCCCGGGGTGTTCACACTCACCCCGGGGAACACCTCGAGGCCCCAGCAGTCAGTTATCCTAATTGGCCAGAATTCTCGCCACTCCCTCTCCCTCTCGCTTTCTCCCTCCCTCTCACTTACGTTTCCTCCCTCCCTTAGCGCCCCTTGTCTCCTCCTCTCCTTCTCTTTTCTCTCTTATTCCTCCTCCTCCTTTTTTTTTGTGACTACCCTTTTCTATTTTCATTTTTTTTCTCGTGCTTCTCTTTACAGTTTAATTTTCTGCGAGTTGGGAATAGGGAGGAGCGAGGTGCGGGAAGGAGGGAAAGAGAGAAGGTAAGGAGGAGGAGGAGGAGGTGTTTCGTGGTGTATGACATGATGAATGCAAGACGGAATGGAGGGAATTTGATGATAACGTTTTTTGCACTGTGAGCGAAGGGAAGGAAAAAAAAAGTGAGGGAGAAAACTCGTCACTACGTTAGGGGTGGTGTGTGTGTGTGTGTCTGTGTGTGTGTGTGTGTGTGTGTGTGTGTGTGTGTAGATAGATAGATAAAAGAAACGACATTTTTTTCTTCGCAAACCTTAAAAAAATACAGTTGTCGTTTATGTGTAAGTAAACATTTACGATCCCGAGGAAGACGAGAAGACAGGAAGAGACAGAGATAGAGGAGAAAGAGTGACAAAGTGAGGAGGGAAAAGAGACAGACGAGACAGGGAGGCGGGGAAGAGGGAGAGGGAGATGGGAGAGGCAGTGACTGACACCAACTTCCCCTCGCTAGTGTCATAATAATCGATGTTAGGAAGGAGGAACCTCTGCCATAGACCCTAAACTTTGCCGCTTGTCCTCCCCTCGCTTCCCCTCCAGTGGGCCACGCGGGAGGACCTAAGGGGGGAGAGGGAGTGGGGGGCCTGCGGGGGGCGGGGAGGCTGGGACGACAAACAGGGATGATGGCTTAAACATTTGGGTTAAGCGGGTCTGGACGAGGAGGGTAAAAGGATGTTAACTTTGAGGGGATTGAAGTGACAGGCTTTAACCCTATACGTTCCGACCCCTTGAGATTTTTCGCCCTCGTATAGCCAGCATCGTATTGATTTTTCTGAACAACAATAACGCTCGTGAACACTAAGTACTGGAACCTAATCAATGGTGTAAAGCAATAGTGAATAATGAGTGAAAAGAAACTCTCAAGAAATAAAATCCTTTTCTCCTCTTCCTCCTATTCTTCCTTCTTCTTCTTCTTGAACCTAGCTCCCTCTTCCATCTTTCATAGTATTTTTTTATTACGCTAAAAATTTTTGCCGATTAGAGTATACGTATTTGCTTATATTGAAAGGAACTGAATATGAATGACATGAATATTTCAACAGCAAGTGACACTTTTTGATATTATTTTAGTATTATCATTGTTGAGTTTTTAATATATATATATATATATATATATATATATATATATATATATATATATATATATATATATATATATATATATATATATTTTTTCTTTATTAGCTATATATAAGTACAAGAAATTAACATATAAATAAGTATTGTATGTGCCATAATTCGTCATCCGTGTCGCCAACTGCCGTTGAATAACTCTCGTACACAGCGGGCTGTGTACGTTTTTATTATGTTTTTATTACAGCTAGCTTGTTTGTTGGTCTGTTTAGTGTATCAGCTAAAGCTTTGTTAACATAAAAGATGCAGAACATGCAGTATAGCACTATACAATACAGGTATATTAATACTTATAACAGTAATAATATCGTCATCCGGAGGCGTTTGAACGGTGGTTTTTTTTTCACAGCGTATCGCCGTGCTTCAAAATGATTCGCGTCGGTGTTTCTAAATATTCGTGTTTAGCAAGATAACTATGGTTATTTTTGATATCGCATCTTAATCTACGGTATTTTCTACGTTTATCAGTAGGTCTGTTTTTCTTTTAAACTTGGTAATAAAAAAAAAATGATCGTTTTGACAAAAATCCTCAGGGGGGGGCAAATGTGGCCCGGGTCGGAACGAA
Source organism: Eriocheir sinensis (assembly GCF_024679095.1). Taxonomy (NCBI): domain Eukaryota; kingdom Metazoa; phylum Arthropoda; class Malacostraca; order Decapoda; family Varunidae; genus Eriocheir; species Eriocheir sinensis. The sequence goes on from NC_066529.1 coordinate 13,032,391, forward strand.
TAGGGTTAAAAGGGGTAAGAATGAAGGGAGGAAGAGAAGTACAGGGAAAGGGGAAGGAAGGAGAGGAATAAAGAGGGGAAAAGAAAGATAAGGAGGGGAATGCTGAAAGAACAGGGTGACGAAGTGAAGGAAGAGGGAGGAGTTAGAGTGACGGAGCCTATAAGAAAGGGGGAGGAAGGGAAGAGGAGGGAGGATGGAAAGAGGGAAATAGGGTGAGGCAAAAAAAAAAAAAAGGAAGAGGAAGTAAGGAAGGATGGATGCGAAGTGAGAGAGAAGTAGGGTGAGAGAGAGAAGAAAGAATGGGAGGAGAGATATAATAGAAAGACGAATCGAGAGACAGGATGCAAGGGAGATAAATGAAGCTGGAAGGTAGAAGGAAGAAGAGAAAGAGAGATACAAAAAGAAAAAAAAACGAATGAGAGACAGGATGCAAGAGAGATAATTGAAGCTGGAAGGTAGAAGGAAAAAGAGAAAGAGATATACACTAAGAAAAAAAAAAATGATTGAGACAGGATGCAAGGGAGCTAAGTGAGGCTGGGAGATAGTAGGGAAAAGGAAGGAAGAGGAAGGTTTATAGTAATTGCTTATCTGCGGTCTGGTGCGTGGACAGGTGAGCCGGCCAGTAATTGAGGCAAGGTGTGCTGATTTCCTCTCGCGTGGACACTCACTTGTAGCTTATACCTGGCTGTGTTGCGAGGCGGAGAGGTGCGCTGTGCTGGACTGGTGGAGTGGGAAGCAGTAGTGGTTGTGTTGTGTGAGACAGTGGAGGGAGGCTACGTTGTGAGGTTGTGGATTTGTGGTGCATTGTGAATATTTGTTTTTTTTTTCTTACGAAGGGGTGTTGTAGTAATTGTTGTTGTGTTGTTTCATGATGTGTGTTGAGGTCTTTTTACTGTTTTAATGTGTGTGTGTGTGTGTGTGTGTGTGTGTGTGTGTGTGTGTGTGTGTGTGTGTGTGTGTGTGTGTGTGTGTGGGAACAGTTCCGCAATAGTTAAGTCAAGGCCAGCGAAGCATAACAGGGCGGAAGTGATGCTTAACTAACGATTATAAAAACACAGCTAAACGTGAAGTGATGCAGAACAGACGTAATAGACATTATAAACCACGGACCAGACGAAGCTTCCACGACCCCCCCCCCCTTCCTTTCCCTCCTCCCCAACTCCACTCCCTCCTCCCCCTCTCCCCCTCCCCTCCGCCCCCCAGCCAACATGCGTCATTATGCAGCCGACCACACGTTACCTGCCTACCATCCTGTGCACACACCACACACCTCATCAGCGCCCGTTAGGTCCTGTGTGTGGACAGCTGCTGCGCTTATGGCATCCTCTCCATCATGTGTGAGCTGGGACTGCTGACCACCGCCTGAGAGAGAGAGAGAGAGAGAGAGAGAGAGAGAGAGAGAGAGAGAGAGAGAGAGAGAGAGAGAGAGAGAGAGAGAGGGGGGGGTAAAAGCGTAGGATAAGAGGTAAGAAAGTCAAAATGAAAATGATGAAAGAGGGATGAGAAAAATGAGAAAGAGTGGAAGGAGAAAAGTGAGACAGATGAGGGAGTGAGATACGTGAGAAAAATACCCAAGAATAAGAAGAGAGAGAGAGAGAGAGAGAGAGAGAGAGAGAGAGAGAGAGAGAGAGGAGAGGAGAGGAGGGGAGAGGAGAGGAGAGGAGAGAGAGAGAGAGAGAGAGAGAGAGAGAGAGAGAGAGAGAGAGAGAGAGAGAGAGAGAGAGAGAGAGAGAGAGGCTGCGGTTGAGCAGTTGGTTAACGCACCGTTTGACAAAGCTTCCGCATCCAGATTTCTTCGCAGGCTCTTGTTCCTCCTACCTCTCAACTCTTGTATTCACTCACTCACTCACTCACTCACTCACTCTTATTTTCCTCCTTTGCTCTTTTCTGTTTCTTTATTTTCTTTCCCTCACTCCCACGTTCGTACTCATCACTTCTTCCCCCTCTTCTCTTTTCTCCCTTCCTCCCTCCTACTTCCATGTACTCACTCACTCACTCTCACTAACATTTATTTTCCTCCCTTTCTTTTTTTCTATTTTTTTATTATCTTTGCCTCACTCCCAAACTTCCACGGTCGCACTCATCGCTTCTTCCCCCTTTTCTCTTTTCACCCTTCCACCCTTCTACCTCCATGTACTCACTCATTCACTCACTCACTCACACACTCAGTCACTCACGCAGCCTCCATTAGCACGTTCGGATAAGAGTATAACAACAGATAATAGGCTTAGAGAGTAGGTGTTCCGCGCCCCGGTAGTCGGAGTGTCGGCGTTGTATGTGCGTTCCGCTATAACCTGATTACGTGTTTCCTTCCGCTGTCCGCTGGTCGAGACCCGCGCGTGTCGGAACAGTGGGTGCGTAAGATGAATGGTTAGTGTAATGGCAGACGCAGCTTCCGTATGCGTGGTGTGAGTCCCGCTGCAGCCTGAGTACTTCCTCTTAAATGTGCTACTGTAGTTTCCCGTTTCCTCTTGGTCTCCCTATTGATATTCACCTTTCGATCGCAGTAACAGTGGGAAAAGGCGTTACAGAATGATACACAAGGCTTCAAGAGCGAGAACTTACGGATCGATACATATTATGGAAATAAAGGACTTAAGGGACAGCGCAACAGTACTGAATGACACATATGAATACACACAACAATACAATATACTGAAAAATACAGAATAATACATATCAATACACAACATTAAGAGACAGTGAAAAATGCAAAATGATACATATGGACAGTGTTGGCAAATTATTGTACTGAGAGCCTCGTTTTTACCGGTTTCTGAGCTATAACTGTTGCCAAGAAACACCGATGATTAACCATTTTAACCATAACTATATATATGAAGGCAGTATTGGAGTCGAAGAGGCAGTATTTGGGTCGGAAATCGGCAAACATAGGAGGCTGAGTGCGACAATCTGGCAACGTTGCATATGGATAAACTCAAGATTAAAGGACAGCAAGAATAGCCAATCGTCCTACACTTGACCGCTCCCGAGAACCTGCTATACACCTTTTTACGTAAGTCTTATGAATCTGCCTGACCTCCATACAACAAAGCAGTGGCTAATACGCATAAAACATCGTAAACTAACAATAACGAAAGATGAATTGATAATAAGAAGAGAAAAGAGGTGAATTGGAAAGAGAAGAAAAGCAGTAAAAAACAAGAAAATTAACGAACAATAAAGAGAACGATAGATGAAGTGAAGACGAAGAGAGGGTAGGAGAAGAGATGAGAAAAGAGAAGAGAAGGGAGGTGAGGGGAGAGGAAGAGCATCACGCAGAGGGCCAAAGGGGGAGACTGAGATAAAGGTAAACACGAATCACCTGCCAATTAGAGGTTTAGATCGTGTTCAAGGTGTTATTTTCTTCTTTATTTTTGAGAGAGAGAGAGAGAGAGAGAGAGAGAGAGAGAGAGAGAGAGAGAGAGAGAGAGAGAGAGAGAGAGAGAGAGAGAGAGAGAGAGAGAGAGAGAGAGAGAGAGAGAGAGAGAGAAGAAATGCTGCTGAGTAATGAACGTGGAGGGAAAGGGTGATAGGCGGATATTAAGGGGAGGGGCTGGGAATTTAGTGGCGGGGAGAAGACCAATAGGAGAAGGAGGAGGAGGAGGAGAGGAAACCGAAGAAGGAAGAGGGGCAATTAGAAGAGGAGACAGGGGGAAGGGGAAATAATGTATAGGAAGGAGAAGAAAAGGTGACAGCGTGGAGGGAAGAGGTGAGAGGTGAGGGAGAGGGAAGACGGGAGGAGGAGAAGGAGGAGGAGGAGCTGGAAGGGAAGACGGAGGTGGAGGAGGGAGAGGGGAAGCTAAAAGAAGAAATACAGGAAAATATTACAACAAAATTTCCTCTTTCTTGAACAAACAATAGACAGAAAGACAGACACAGACAGACAGACAGACAGATAGATAGATAGGTAGATAGACATACAGACAGACAGACAGATGAGGAGGGAAGGGAGGGTAAAGCAAGGGTTTTTATTTACTTGTAATTAACTATGGAGACGCCTCATGCAAGATTAAACTAAAGGTGATGTTTATTCATGACGCGGAGAAGCCATGAGGAGGAGACAAGCGCCCTTTGATGTAGGCGGGAGAGCAAGTGGAGCTGGGGGTGACGTCTTTACTTCCTTGCGCCGCCCCCTCCACCCTGATCCCCCTCCCCTTCCCCCTGGTGCCCAAAACACACACTACACAATAATGAGCTCTTCACCCAAGGCTCTGATGTTGTTCCTCCTCCTCTTCCTCGTTCTTCTCATCATCTTTCCCCTCCCCCTCCTTTTTTTCCTTCTTTTTTTCCCCTCCTTCTACTTGGTCTGGTTAGCTAACAGACATCTTAATTTTCTTCCTAGGTATATTATTTCTCCTATATATTTTTCTTCTTCCTCCTCCTCCTCCTCCTCCTCCTCCGCCTCTATGTTTTTCCTCTAACACACATCTTCATTTTCTTCCTAGGCATGTTAGTTCTCCTATACATATTTTTCTTCTTCTTCCTCCTCCTCCTCCTCCTCCTCCTCCTTTTTTTTCCTCTTCATCCTTCATGTTTTGGTTCCTTAACACATCTCAATTTTCCTCCTTGTCTTATTTTCTACTTTTTTTTTCTTCCCTCTCCTCCTTTTCATTTTCCTACTCCTCAATCTTAAGTTTTTATGTATTTTTTTCACCTTCTATTCCTCATTTTCTTTTCATCGTGTTTTTTTCCTCTTTCTCCCGACACCCTAATTAATATGCTTCTTCTTTTCTCCTTTTTTTCTGATGGTTCCTTTCTTTTTGATTTTGTTGTCGTTGCTGGAGTCCCTTTCTTCTCCTTTTTTCCTGTTTTCCTACGTCTTGTAATCCTTCCCTTTCCTTCTTGCTCTTTTTCTTCTTTATCTCTTTGCTTTGATTTTTATTTCTCCTCATACATCTTGTTTTTTTTGTTTTGTTTTTTGTCATTTGTTTGTTTTTATTATTATTATTCTCTTCCTCTTCTTTTGCTTTTCCTTCTTCCTCTTGTTATTTTTTATCTACTTTTTTCTCTTTTTTCTTCTAGCTCTTTCCTTTTCTCCTCCTTGTGGTTCGTGTTTTTGTTCCTTTTGTTCATCTCATCCTTTCACTAAATCTTCTCCTCCTCCTCCTCCTC
>NC_066529.1:13045005-13050005 GCF_024679095.1 Eriocheir sinensis
GATATTTTTTGGAAAAGAACAGCACAGTAGGAGGAAGAGCAGGCAAGAGAAAGAGAAGGAGGAGGTGAAGGAGGAAGAGGAGGAGGGGGAAGGAGGAGAAAGAGGAAGTAGAAGAAAGACATCAAGGAATCTTTATATAAAACCAAACATAAAAAGCTAAACGAACTACTTCAGAACCATGTACATCTATTAGTACCTGTGAAGATAATTAATTTAACCACTACTCGTATTAACTCTGCGCGTAAGACCCATCTACAACTCTCATTTAGATACCTCGCAGTCATTATTTTACCCCCTAGTCATGCACCAATCACATGCATTATTTGAGGAAGATAAGAGGGGGAGGAGAAGGGGGAGAAGGAGGAGGAATAGGAGGAGAAGCAAGAGGAGACGGAAGTAATCTTTAATCATTAGGTAACCCAAATTGGAAGAGGGTTGGGTTGGTGCATTCACAAATGAATATCAATGAGCGGAATCAGTTGCCATTACCCGCCGCGCCCTTGCATTACCCGGACAACACTGGCATTGGGGGGCGCGGGAGGGAGTGTGGTCTAGGATTACGCGTAGAATATTTTACTCATGATTATCTTCGCGTTCACGTCCGTGGTTTTTACTATTTGATTGCTCGTGTGTGGAGATGTGTGTGGGGGTGGGGGTGTGGGGGGGGGAGATGCTGATTATAATTTTAGGATTTGATGTGTGTGTGTGTGTGTGTGTGTGTGTGTGTGTGTGTGTGTGTGTGTGTGAAAGATATCGGTAACCATATTTTGTTATTGAGATCGGAGTTACTTTTGGACTTTATAGATAAAAATATGATCTTTCGGTTGATTAGTTACCTAATTAGTTTATTTGTTAGTTCATTGATCATACTGTCAGCCAGTCAGTCAGCTAACCAGCCAGCCAGCGAGCTATCTAGCCAGCCATTTAGCCAGTCAGTCAATCAATTAGTCACTCAGTCAGCTTTTCATCCATCCATCCAGCCAGTTAATCAGTCAGTCAGCCAGCTATCTATCCAGCCATCCAGCCACCCATCCATCCATCCAGCCAGCTATCCAGCCACCCATCCATCCATCCAGCCAGCTATCCAGCCACCCAGTCACTCATCCAGCCAGCCAGCTATCCAGCCACCCATCCATCCATCCAGCCAGCTATCCAGCCACCCAGTCACTCATCCAGCCAGCCAGCTATCCAGCCACCCATCCATCCATCCAGCCAGCTATCCAGCCACCCATCCATCCATCCAGCCAGCTATCCAGCCACCCAGTCACTCATCCAGCCAGCCAGCGATCCAGCCACCCATCCATCCATCCAGCCAGCTATCCAGCCACCCAGTCACTCATCCAGCCAGCCAGCTATCCAGCCACCCATCCATCCATCCAGCCAGCTATCCAGCCACCCAGTCACTCATCCAGCCAGCCAGCTATCCAGCCACCCAGTCAGTCATACAGACAGCCAGCCATCCAGCCACATCCAGCCAGCCAGCTATCCAGCCACCCATCCATCCATCCAGCCAGCTATCCAGCCACCCAGTCACTCATCCAGCCAGCCAGCTATCCAGCCACCCAGTCACTCATCCAGCCAGCCAGCTATCCAGCCACCCAGTCACTCATCCAGCCAGCCAGCTATCCAGCCACCCAGTCACTCATCCAGCCAGCCAGCTATCCAGCCACCCAGTCACTCATCCAGCCAGCCAGCTATCCAGCCACCCAGTCACTCATCCAGCCAGCCAGCCAGCCAGTTAGTCAGTAAATCAGTCAGTCAGCCAGGCAGCCAGTCAGTAAGTCGGTCAGTCAGATAATCACCCAGCCAACCAGTGAGTCAATCAGATAGTCAGCAGGCCCCACAAGCAACTCAAAACCTAAAATCGCACAATGTTTCGTAGTTTATCACAATCTTTCTTGAATTACTTGTTTTCTACACACACTCCATTAACATGTATATTTTTTTTCGTTCCTCAGGTCGGTCTCCCTCACCTGGTATCGGCGTCCCTCTTACCTGCCACTCACACGGCCCAGGTAGCGTCTTCATTTTCCTTCGTTTTTTCTTCAGTATTGACGTATCTATCACCCCCGTCGCTGGTTTCACGGCTCGATGCTCATCTTGACTCGCCTGCCTCCCTACCTGCCTCCCTCTCTCCTTCCCTGCCTCCCTTCCTGATTTCTTCCCTCCCTCCCTCCCTGCCTCCTTTCCTACTTCCTTCCCTCCCTCCCTACCTGCCTCCCTCCTTCCCTCCCTGCCTCCCTTCCTGCTTCCTTCCCTCCCTCCCTCCCTGCCTCCCTACCTACCTGCCTCCCTCTCTCCCTCCCTTCCTCCCTCCCTGCTTCCTTCCCTCCCTCTCTCCCTGCCTCCTCACCTGCCTACCTGTCTTCTTTGCCTCGTTGCTCTGTGCTAATTATAGCCTTTGAAGTGTATGATATTTATTACTTTTTACACCTGAACGTTAATTGGTTGTATTTTCACACATTCTTATTTTATTTTACTCATTTTTGTGGCTAAGTAATATGTAAGAAAGACAAGACAACTTTTGTAGTATTTTTTTCGCTCCGTTTCCTTTATTTATTTGTATATTTATTTTCATATATATCTACTTTTATTATTGTTTCTATTTTTTGGCGTTAATTAATTTGCTTTTACTGTTTACTTTCTCATCTATCTCTATGAAACAATAATGTGTATATCTTTCCTTTATATTTACCTCAGTTCCCGATGCCTTTTGTGTTCAGAGATTTGAAAACAGAACGCAAGGACTAAACATGAGCGAAAAGTAGAGCATAAAGGCAAGGAATGTATACGCAATAATACGCGCATCTCCTCCTTTGTGTTTGAGCGGATGATGAAAAAGTACAAAAAATATATAATGAATTAAAAAAAAACTGACTATAGTGCAGTTCACCATCTCCCAGTTTCCCCCTGCGTTCATTTATGTCCCAGCCTGCGCCGGACGCTAAGCAGGCTGTGTAGGCTGAGTAGGTTGAGTAGGCTGGCTTTGAGCAGGCTGGAATGCGAAGTTGCCTGTCCCGCATAGGAAAAAAAGAACTACAGAGGAACATAAACTGACAATACATATAATACAACCATTAACCACTTCACCACAAAAACGGGATGATGATGATGATAATGATGATGATGATGAGGAGGAGGAGGAGGAGGATTAGGAGAAGGAGAAGGAGAAGGAGAAGAAGGAGGAGGAAGAAAAAAAGAAGAAGATGAATGGGAATGAGAAAATATTGCATTATAATATTCAAAGGAGAAAAAGAAAGTAAGGGAAGAAATTGAATGAACAAAAAAGGGTTTGAGAAGAAAATTATATTATTTGATTGAACAAACTGTATTGCGGAAAGGAAGAGACTCATATTTTCAGTGCACTAAAAAACACTCCAAGCAGGCAAGCAGGGGACTTGAAATAAAACAGACTGACTGCATAAAGATGGGGGTATCCTGAGAATCGGTTATTTATCACCTTTCTCCTCATCCAATAATCTATCTGCATCAACTACATAATCTACTTAATTCGTTCCAGTCATGTACTCCCTCATTCATGGACTTGTTTTTTCCCTCTCTCTAATTTCTACTTATTTCTACGGCTCCTAATTGAGTCATCTGAAGGGGCTATTACACTGGACAAATTTTCCGTGGATCTTCAGTCAAACCACGATTTCCGCTGGCGTGGTTCTCATTTGTTTCTTGTTATTGCTGCTGCTGATGATGGCGAGTAATACTGTCGTCCTTCGTTGAAATCTACCGTAGCTTTGGAAGATGGTGGACACGTCAGGAAACCACGGAAACATGAGAACCACGCCAGCGGAAATCGTGGTTTGACTGAAGATCCACGGAAAATTTGCCCAGTGTAATATCCCCTTTACTATAAACACTTTTTTTACGTCTTTGCAGTCTTTCCTTACATTCCCTTTCATTCTTCTACCCCGTTTTTGTGAATTTAGATTATGTCCGTGATTCACAAGTGCATGTAACACAACTATAACTTTCCTCTCGTAAATAACGTAACAAACTCCTCATTTTTCCACCCAAGTTTTCCTTTCAGTGTCATTGTTTCGTGTTTTATAATCTCGTAATGCATTCTTTGTGAGGGAACAAGAAAAATAAAGGGAATTCAGAATATGATAAAAACTGACGAAGAAGAAAATAATGAACCTCGTTAAAAGCATGAAACTACAGCAAAGGGAAGCAGATTAAAAAGCAGAAGTTTTTGAAGAAGGAAAGAGGAGGAGGAGGAGAAGGAGGAGGAGGAGGAGCTAGACGACGAGGAGGAGGAGGAGGAAAGACAGGTAGACGAGGAGGAGTAGGTTGGATAGAGAGGTAGGAGAAGAGGGGTTGGTGGAAGCAGGGTGGAAGGAAACGAAATATAAGTGGAGGAAAGGAGACGAGAGACGAAAGGGGAGAAGAGAAGAGGGGAGATGAAGGTGCTTGGAAGGGTGAGCAGGAAGAAGGAGACGGAGGAGGAGGAGGAGGAGGGCGTGGAGTGGCTGGATAATTTGTGAGCGTGGAAGCACCTCTCGGGGTCGGCTAGATACGGGTTGCTTTCCAGGTGTTAATGAGGCCTCAGGTGAGAGAGAGAGAGAGAAAAGGAGGGAGTGTGAGGGGAGGTTCTGGAGGTGCTCTTGACTCCATGCTGCCCAAGATCAAAGAGGGTTGTGTCCTCTTGGAGCGGCGGGTGTATCTGCGGCCCGAGTCAATAGTCTCTCCTTGGGCGGCATCAAAGACTCCTTCCTGCGCTCTCTCTCTCTCTCTCTCTCTCTCTCTCTCTTTCTTATTCTCCTCAATGGCTCTTAGCTCTTAACAGGAGTCTCCCTCTTGTATCAGATTCATCTACGCCTTTGTCGGGGTTTCTCTTGATGTTTCGTGAAATTAATTTTAAAAAGTTTTTTTCTACAGTATAACAAGGGGAGGCACAGGAAGAGAAGGAGGAGGAGGAGAATAGTAGCTGTAGGAGAAGCAGTGGGTGGAAGAGGAAGGAGCAGGCAGAAGAGGAAGGAGGAAGA
>NC_066529.1:13055005-13082505 GCF_024679095.1 Eriocheir sinensis
GATGCCGTCTCTGATTGGATGATAGACAGAAAGACAGACAGACAGACAGACAGAGAGAAACACGAGGTAGAATGAATGAATGATGTAAAGAAAGATAAGAAAGAAATGTTTGATGGACAGACCGGAGGAGACAAAGTTCTTGAAAGAGACGCAAAGGATAGATAAGAAAGAAGAGTATGATGAGAGGAAGAAAAAATGAAAAGTTAAATGGAGTGAGTCTTGAAGGGGGAGGAGAAGGGAATGCTGCTACAATACATGGGCGGGGGGGGGGGCAGAGTTTTGGGGGGAGAGGGGGGTGTTGTGGGACTCAGGGGGTTGGGGGTGAATGTACCTGCGCCATCTTAAAAAGTATTTAGACGCAGAACTGTAATTACCATTCTCTCTCTCTCTCTCTCTCTCTCTCTCTCTCTCTCTCTCTCTCTCTCTCTCACTAGCATTTTATTATACTCATTCTCACTCTTGTGTATTGTTATTGTTGTTGATGATGATGATCTTTGCTCCTCCTCCTACCTTTCTGTCCCCACCTTTCTCCTCCTCCTCTCCTCCTCCTCCTCGTCCTTCTCCCTTTTGTCCCCCCCTTCCTCCTCCTCCCACTTTTCTGTTTCCCCGTTCTCCTTCTACCTTTCTGACCCACCTTGCTCCACCTCCCCCTCCTCCTTCTCCTCCTCCTCCTCCCCCCAAAGGACATCATCAAAGAGTCCTACCAGCCCTAAGTATGGTAATCCACGCTGTTGGATGCTGCCGTTGATGCTGTGCGGACGTCGAGATGCAGATTCAGCCTTGCGAAGCGTGGCAGCCCGACGGGAGGGTTTGCAATAAGGGATAATGTTGACTTTTTATGGTGTGTTCTCCTTTTTAATGGTTATATGCACGCTACTGCTACTGCTGGAAAAGGGGAAGAGGGTTGTGAATAGAGTCATTTTTCCGTGTCTTTTAGTTGCCTCTCTCTCTCTCTCTCTCTCTCTCTCTCTCTCTCTCTCTCTCTCTCTCTCTCTCTCTCTCTCTCTCTCTCTCTTTCTTTGTTAATTTATGTTTGCTTGTTTTGGTATTTACGTGTTGTGTAGTGGAGGGGTTGTGTTTGAATGGTGGTGGTGATAGTGGTGATGGTGGTTGTGGTGGTGGTGATAGTGGTGATGGTGGTTGTGGTGGTGGTGATAGTGGTGATGGTGGTTGTGGTGGTGCAGTGATGGTGATGGTGGTGCTGTCAGTACATTAAAGACTTACGTAAAACAAAAGACGCATTATCTACTCTATCTTGTCTTTCATCTTCCATCTCTCTCTCTCTCTCTCTCTCTCTCTCTCTCTCTCTCTCTCTCTCTCTCTCCCACTTCCTGTTCTTTCTCCAGCCTCCATTATTCCATGCAGAGTGTAAGAGTGGCTTTGTTTTATACCCTGTCCAGGTGTCTTTGTATCTGCCACGCACCCTGCCGCCACACATTGCCTCCCCTACACTCTTCTTTCCCCCTACCACTTCCCCTTCCCCATCTTTTTCACCCTCTCCTGCCTCCTCCTTTCCCCCGTTCTCCTTCCCCTGCCCCATCTTTTTCACCCTCTCCTGCCTCCTCCTTTCCCCCGTTCTCCTTCCCCTGCCCCATCTTTTTCACCCTCTCCTTCCTCCTCCTCCCACGCTACCCTTCCTCTTCTTATTCTTGTTTTCTCCTACTTCTCTTTTTCTTTTTCATTACGTATACTTTTACTCCTCCTCATCCTCCATCTCCACACCTTGCATTCCCTTCATTCCTTTTCCTCCCCTGCTGCTCCTTCCCCTTTCTCCCGTTCCTCCTCCCCTTCCTCCTTCTTTACGTTATCCGTATCCTACACTATCACTCTTCATTGTATTGTCCTCCTCGTACATCTTATAATCCTTTCTTTCCTTCTTCATTATAGTCTTCCTCATTCTCCTACGCTCCTCCTCTTTTTCCTCCTCCTTAACCTTCAAACCTTCCATCCCATACACTGCTCTTTCTCCCTTATCCTTTTCCCTTCCTCTATCTCATCTCCTTCCCTGTTTTCCTCACCATTCATGTCTTCCATATCCTTCACTAGCCTTCTTGTTTTCATTTGTCTTTCTTCTACTTCTTTTTTCCCGTTTTATTACACTCCTCCTCCTCATCATCATCATCACTATACACTCCTCTTCCTTCTATCTATCTTCCTAACTTTTATCTATACTTTTGTTGTCTATCTTGCCTTCACGCGTCTCGAACGTCACTTGTTTTTTTTTTACTCTTTTTGTTTATTTCTTGATCACCTGCTCCCATCACACACACCTTTCCCTCTCCCCGGTCAGGTAACACTTGTCTTTACACGTCTTTTATCTCTTCCTCCATGCAGTTAACCCATGAGAGAGAGAGAGAGAGAGAGAGAGAGAGAGAGAGAGAGAGAGTAGTAGTAGTAGTAGTAGTAGTAGTAGTAGTAGTAGTAGTAGTAGTAGTAGTAGAGCAGTAGTAGTAGTAGAAAACAAAAAACAAGAAGAAAATTAGTCGTATTAGCATCAGAAACAGTAGCAGCAGCAGGAGGAGGAAGAGAGAGAAGAGAAGGAGGAGGAGGAGGAGGAGGAGAGTGTGGAGGGGGTAGAGGAGGAGGAGAAGCAGGAAAATGAGGAGGGAAAGGGGAAAAAACACAGACATACAAAGGAGGAGGAGGAGAAGAGTGTGGAGGGGGAAGAGGAAGAGGAGAAGCAGGAAAATGAGGAGGAAAAGGGGAAAAAACACAGATAAAAAAAGGAGGAGGAGGAGGAGGAGGAGGAAGAGGTGCAATCCATGGGGGAGGAGGAAGAAGAGACTAAAGCAATACAGGATGATGTCGAGAATTAGAGTAAAGAGGAGCCAGATGAGGAGAAATAAGTAGCATTAGCGTTTAATATTGCAAGGTCGCGAATTATCGTCTTATTTAGGAGACATGAACATTCCCACTCTAAAGACAGGTTTGCAGACTCTCTCTCTCTCTCTCTCTCTCTCTCTCTCTCTCTCTCTCTCTCTCTCTCTCTCTCTCTCTCTCTCTCTCTCTCTCTCTCTCTCTCTCTCTCTCTCTCTCTCTCTCTCTCTCTCTCTCTCTCTCTCTCTCTCCCCCCCACAGTCAACATTTTTCCCATTCCTCATCTTTATTTCATCCACGCTCATTCCCTCTTCGCCCAACACTTCACACCATGTTCTTTGCCTTCCTCCTCTTCCTCCTCCTCCTCCTCACACTGGAATAGATTGGAGGGGGAGTAGTCTTGTAGGAAGCCTTAGGGTCCGTTCTTCCCTTCCCCTTCCTCTCTCCCTCCCTTCCTCCCTTTCTCCCTCCCTTCCTCCTCCTCCTCCTCCTCCTCTTCCGGCCAGCCTGAGGGAGGAGGAGTCTCGCGCGCCTGGTGTGAAAAGGCGATACAACAATCCCTCTCTCCCCTCTCCCCTCTCCCTCACCTTTTACCCCTTTTCTCTCTCCTCTCATCCTCAGTTCTTACTCCCATTCACTATCTTCCTCTTAGTTCTCTCTCTCTCTCTCTCTCTCTCTCTCTCTCTCCACTTACCTCCTCTCCTATTAATTCTCACTTCTACCCTCTCTTCTCATTTCCTCTCTACCACCTCTCTGCCCTCTTTCTCCCTCTCTTCTCATTTCGACCTCTGCTTTCTCCTTCTTCTTCTCTCTCTCTCTCTCTCTCTCTCTCTCTCTCTCTCTCTCTCTCTCTCTCTCTCTCTCTCTCTCTCTCCCCTGCACTCTTATAGTCCACAAAGGCAAATAAGCATCATGAACAGATTCCCCCAAACAACAATGCACGAGTCCGGACGCCGCCTCAGGGCAAACTCCGGACCCGTAAAAAAAACCGGAAAAATAATAAATGAAACGCGTATGAAGGCAGAGAGAAGCAATACCCACCACCCCCTCCTTCTCTTCCTCCTCCTCTCTCTCTCTCTCTCTCCTCCTTTTCCACCTCCACCTCCACCTTCTCTTTTTCAGGTGTGTTCAAGGTGCGATGTTCCTACCTGGCTTTGAATTGATTGAGGTAAAGGTAAACTCGAGGGTTCTGTTCTGCTCACCCTACTCGTTATTGCCTCAGTGCTCATCTCCGTATTAGTGAGTCCAAGATTGGTCGGATTGTGTTTTTAGGGGAGGGGATTTTTTATAGCGATTTTTTTTACAACTCTTCCTTTTTTTTCGTTATTTTACAGATGGTCCACAGCAAGGTTTCTACTGGAGGTTGTTAGTATTTTTTTGCGTGGATTAGAATGTTGTCTTCACTGGCTATAGTTATATGTTGCTTTCTCTCTCTCTCTCTCTCTCTCTCTCTCTCTTACTGTCCATATAATCTATTAAATTAGATTATTCATTTATTTATTTATTTTTTATGTTCATTTTTATCTTAATATTGAAATTGAAAAACGTGACTAATGAGGAGAAAGAGAGAGAGAGAGAGAGAGAGAGAGAGAGAGAGAGAGAGAGAGAGAGAGAGAGAGAGAGTGTGTGTGTGTGTGTGTGAGTATGGGGGAGGGGAACCACATAGCAATCCCCCACTGTGAAGATAATGGGGAAAATGCTGGGGCTGGTGAGGAAGGGGCGGGGAGCCATCACTCACTAAAGAAGATGGGGAGACTGGGAAGTGCCTTGTTCTCTTTGTCGAATAAGAGAAAACATTTTGACTTGGGGAGTGATTTCTGGGTGTTTGGAAGTCGTAAAGAGGAGGAAAAAAGAGATACTAGGGAGGAGTTTTGAGTAGAGGGAAGGAGAGTGCGGGTGAAGGGATATCTCACAACTTATAGAGAAGAAGAGAAAGAAATTAACAAAGTCGTGGGAGACAGATGAATGAGACTGAAAGAAACTAACAAAGAGATATGACGCTAAGTTGGTGTGGGAAACGGCATCAGTATGTAAGAAGGTTGAGGAATGACTGGAATGGGAGAGAAGAAGAGAAAGGAATATATAGGAAGTCTTGAGATAGAGGAGGAGTGAGACTGAAAGAGACTAACAAAGGGATATGATGCTAAGTTGGTGTGAGAAACTGCCTCAGTGTGTAAGAAGGTTGAGGAATGACTAGAATGGGAGT
The DNA here is from genome assembly GCF_024679095.1 of Eriocheir sinensis. Classification (NCBI taxonomy): domain Eukaryota; kingdom Metazoa; phylum Arthropoda; class Malacostraca; order Decapoda; family Varunidae; genus Eriocheir; species Eriocheir sinensis. Next base: position 13,060,029 of record NC_066529.1, read on the forward strand.
GAAGAAAAGAAAGGAATATATAGGAAGTCTTGAGTCAGAGGAGTGATACTGAGAGAGATTACCAAAGAGATACGGTGTTAAGTGGGTGGGTTTGAAGGGGCATCAGTGTGTAAGGAGGCGGAGGAATGGCCGTAATGGGAAAGAAGAGAAAGGAGTTTATCGGAAATCGTGGGAGACAGGGAAGTGAGACTGAAAAAAACTACCTAAGAGATACGGTGTTTAGTGGGTGGGTTTGAAAGGGCGTCACTGTGTAAGGAGTTGGAAGAATGAGCGAAATGAGAGAGAGGAGAAATTACTTTATAGAGTCGTGGAAGAGAGATGAGTGGGACTGAAAGAAGCTGCCAAAGAGATACGGTGTTAAGTGGGTGTGTTTGAAGGGGCGTCACCGTGTCAGGAGGCGGAGAAATGACCGGATAAGCGAGAAAAACGGTGAAAGAAGAGAGTATTATGGAGTAAAAGGAATTGGTGAAGAGTTAAGGAGCAGGGCAGTTTATGGGGAGTGAAGGAGTAAGGGAGGGAATATAAGGAGGAGTAGGTGGGGAGGTAAGGAGTAGAGAGTGTGAGGGAGTATAAGTTGTTTCGTGTGAGATTAAGGAACACGTAATAACGGTCAGGGGGAGTGAAGGAGTAGGGGTGGGAACATAAGGAGGAATAGGTGGGGAGTTTAGAAGTAGAGGGTGTTAGGGAGTACATGGAGTAGGTGGGGAGATGAGTAGAGTGTGAGTGGGAGTTGTTTCGTGTGAGATTAAGGAACACGTATTAACGGTCAGGGGAAGTGAAGGAGTAGAGGAGGGAATACAAGGAGGAGTAGGTGGGGAGTTTAGGAGTAGAGGGTGTTACGGAGTACATGGAGTAGATGGAGAGATCAGTTGTAGAGTGAAAAGGGAGTACAAGGAGATGGGGGTGGGGGTTAAGGAGCACGTATTGATGGCCGGGGGGGAGTGAAGGAGTAGGGGAGGGAGTACAAGGAGTGCTAGGCGGGGAGTTACAGAGCGGAATGAGACGTAGCGATCTGATTAATGCCAGCTGCCGGAGAACAATGTCCGAGGGTCCTGGAGTAGAATAATCATTTTAATTGCGTCCTGCTGAGAGAAGTGAGTCACACCTCTCTGGAAGGGGAAGAACAGAGGGCAAGGCGAAGGGTAGAAGAGAGGAAGGAGAGAGGTAGAGATTGGGGAAAGAGGAGGAGGGTAAGGGAAAGGGGAGAGCCTGGGGTAGGAGGAGGAAGGGGTAAGGAAAGGGGGGAGGCTGGGGTAGAAGGAGAAGTAAGGGAAAGGAAAGAGGCTTGGAAAAGACGAGTTGGGGGTAAGAGAAGGGGGAGAGGCCTGGGTAGAAGGAGGAATGGTAAGGGAAGGGGGAGAGGCTGGGGTAAGAGGAGGAGGGGTAAGGAAAGTCACGGTAAAGTGGGACGGGAGTTATGGGAGAATAGAGGGAATGGAGGGGAAGCTTCGACTATGATGTATGGAGGAGAGAAGAAGAAGTGGCAGTGGAATGTAGGAGGGAAGGGGCAGTGATGAGGTGATAAAGTAAGAGGCAAGGAGAAAGAGGTTAAAAAAGGAGGAAGAAGAAGGGAATTATAACCAAAGGAAAGGGTATGATGAGGGAATAGAAGGTGGAGCTGGAAGAAGAGGGAAAAAGGCAGATGGTGAAGGTAGAGGAGGGGAAAGAGGGGAGGATTGAGTATTATGGAGGGGCAACAACAATGACTGGAGGAGGAGGAGGAGGAGGAGGAGGTGGCTGCGGGGGGTAAAGGGAAGGTGTCATGAGTATTTGCTGAGCGCTTGTCAATGCCGTCATGATTATTTGATGTTGTAAGTCTCATGCTGGGAGGAGGGAGAAAAGGGGGGAGGTGGGGAGGGGGAGGGGGGAGCATGTGCTAAGATGGAAGGGGTCAGAATGGTTGGACGAGGGGAGAGAACCGGGTTGCAAGGAGTGAAGGATGGGTGGAAGGGGAATGACTTGTGCTGAAATTTAGGGGAAGGGGGTGAAGGGATTGTGTAAGGAGGCAAGGGGATTGGGGATTGTGATAGAGGGGAGAGGATGTATGGGGGAAGTTTTTTTTTTTTTTGGGGGGGGGGGAGGGGGGGAGGGGGTGGAGGTGGGGATCGTGCTGGAAATGGGGAGGTTGTTTTGGGTGTTGAGTGGTGGTGGGAGTTTGGAGCTGCTGCTGTTCTGGGGGAGAGAGGGGAGGGTAGGAGTCAGGGGGAGGAAGGGAGGAATGATGTTAGGGGGAGGAAGGGAGAGGAGGTGTTATGGGGAGGGGGGCGAGGCAACGACGCTTGAATTTACACAAAGCCAAAGGGTGTTAGAACGCCCTTCGATTATCACACTCCATCAACACTCAAGGGGGGGGACGGCGCATGAGGGGTTAGTGTGGCTGGGGTGAGGCAGGAAGGTGAAGGAGAGGATGAGGCGGAGGAGGGAAGGAGAGAGGCAGAGAAAAGGTGAAGGCGGGAAGGGGAAGGAGAAGGAAAGGAAGAGAGGAAGAAAGGAGCAGGTTAGGAAAGGTGTATGCAGGAAGGGAGGGGGGAAAGGAGGGAAGTAAGGGAGGAGGGAGGGAAGAGGCAGCAGTAAGAAACGAAAGAAGCAGAAAAAAAGGAAATTAGAAAAGAAAAAAGCGGAAAGTGATGACGGAAAGAACGAGGGAAGTAAAGGAGGAGCAAGGGAAGAGGGAGAAGAAGTCAAGAATGAAAGAGAATGAGGGAATTAAGGGAGGAGGAAAGGAAGAGGCAAAAAGAGTCAAGAATGTAAGAAGCAGAAAGGAAAAATGAGGAAAGAAAAGGAGAACGGGACGAAGGAGGAAAGAAGAAACAGAAAGAAGACGTCTAAGAAAGAGTAGAAGAAAAAAGGAGGTTGAGGGGAAAAGAGGTCGAGTGGAGCAAAGGTTTTAAAGGAGAGAAACAGAAAAAGGGTAAAGGAGGAGAAAAAAAGCCGAAAATCTTAAGCTTACTTCCACCCCTTCCCTCTACCTCTTCCCCCTCAAGTATTACTCCCTACACACCTGCCCCCTACACCTGGCACCACATATAGGCCCCCAATACACCTGCCCCCTACACCTGGCACCACATATAAGCCCCCACACACCTGCCCCCTACACCTGGCACCACATATAACCCTCCACACACCTGCCCCCTACACCTGACATCACACACCTGCCCCCTACACCTGGCACCACATATAACCCTCCACACACCTGCCCCCTACACCTGACATCACACACCTGAAAGCATTCGTGCATGAGCACACACACACGCCTTCCGTAGCGGTGGTCTGCGTAAATGACAAAGGTTTTAACGTCACAGAACAGAGTGTGTGTGTGTGTGTGTGTGTGTGTGTGTGAGTGTGTGAGAGAGAGAGAGAGAGAGAGAGAGAGAGAGAGAGAGAGAGAGAGAGAGAGAGAGAGAGAGAGAGAGAGAGAGAGAGAGAGAGAGAGAGAGAGAGAGAGAGAGAGAGAGAGAGAGAGAGAGAGAGAGAGAGAGAGAGAGAGAGAGAGAGAGAGAGAGAGAGAGAGAGAGAGAGAGAGAGAGAGAGAGAGAGAGAGAGAGAGAGAGAGAGAGAGAGAGAGAGAGAGAGAGAGAGAGAGAGAGAGAGAGAGAGAGAGAGAGAGAGAGAGAGAGAGAGAGAGAGAGAGAGAGAGAGAGAGAGAGAGAGAGAGAGAGAGAGAGAGAGAGAGAGAGAGAGAGAGAGAGAGAGAGAGAGAGAGAGAGAGAGAGAGAGAGAGAGAGAGAGAGAGAGAGAGAGAGAGAGAGAGAGAGAGAGAGAGAGAGAGAGAGAGAGAGAGAGAGAGAGAGAGAGAGAGAGAGAGAGAGAGAGAGAGAGAGAGAGAGACCTTCCCTCCTCACACTTGAACCAGGCAGCAAGAAGCCACTTGACTCAGTACAACACTTGTCACATTTTTCCTCCGTCTCTCTTTCCTCCTCCTCCTCCTCCTCCTCCTCCTCCTCCTCCTCCTCCTCCTCCTCGTCCACTCCCTCACACCTTTAGTCGTTGAAGGGGACCATTAGTTGCGTTAACGTTCACAATTGTCTCCACGTCTTTCTTCCTCCTCCTCCTCCTCCTCCTTTCCTCCTCCTCCTCCTCCCTTCCTTCCTTCTCCTCTCCCTCCCTCCTTTCTCTCCTTTCCTCCCTCCTCCCTCCCTTCCTTCTCCTTTCCTCCCTCCTCCTTCCCTTCTCCTTTCCTCCCTTCTCCCTGCCTTCTCCTTTCCTCCCTCCTCCCTCCCTTCCTTCTCCTTTCCTCCCTCCTCCCTCTCTACCTTCTCCTTTCCTCTCTCCTCCTTCTTTCACTTTTCTTCTCCTCTCTCCTCCCCTTCTCATTTCCTCCCTCCTCCCGTGGTCTCCTCCCCCTCCCCTTCCATTCCCCTCATCGCTTTTTACCCCCTTCCCAATTCCTCTCCCTTCCCCTTACTTTCTCCTTCCTCCACCCCCTATCTCTCTAACTCATCCCCCCCCCCCCTTCTCTCTCACCCTCCTTCCCTACCTACCTACCCTACCTACCTACCTACCTACCTCCTTTTCTCCCTCCCTCTTGTGTCCATTTTTATAATTTCTCATTTAGATCCTGAGGCCGTCATAGTGTTCTCTTCCCTCTTGTCTCGCCTCTCCTCCAACACCTCTCCTCTGTTCGTGTGAGAGGGAGGGAGAGGCAGAGAAGAGGGAGAGAAAATGATGAGGCGAGAGAGTGCGAGAGAGGGAGTGCGCAAGGGAATGAAAAGAAAGGAGGGAAGAATGAAATGAAAGAAAGAAGGAAGGATGGAAGAAAGGAAAGAAGGAAAGTAGGAAGGAAGATTGGAGGAAGAGACAAGCATGGGAGATAAGCAAAGAGAAGGGAGGAAAGGGAAGGGAGTGGTAGAACAGAAGAAGGGAGATAGGAAGAGTCAGAGAGAGAGAGGAAAAACGAGGGAGAGAAAAGGTAGTTAGGGAGAGTTAGAAAAGGTAAAAAAATGATGGTTGAAAGGAGAGAAAGGGAGATGAGAAGGGTTGTACAGTAAAGAAAGGGAGTTAGTGTACCTGAAAAAGTTAGAGGGGGAGAAAAAAAGTGATGAAACAAAAGAAAATAGTGAGTTTGAGATAGAAAGGGAGAAAAAAATTATAAAACAAGAAAGGAATAAAATAGTGAGTTTGAGATAGAAAGGGAGAAAAAAAAATTATAAAACAAGAAAGGAATAAAATAGTGAGTTCGAGATAGAAAGGGAGAAAAAAAAATATAAAACAAGAAAGGAAGAGAGAGAGAGAGAGAGATAGAGAGAGAGAAAAAAAAATATAAAACAAGAAAGGAATAAAATCGGGAGTTAAAAGAGGAAAATTATGGAAGGAAGGAGAAACAGACAAGCAGCAGTAAAGATGAAAGAAAGAAAAAGAAATTCGGGACAAAGAAGAGAGAGAGAGAGAGAGAGAGAGAGAGAGAGAGAGAGAGAGAGAGAGAGAGAGAGAGAGAGAGAGAGAGAGAGAGAGAGAGAGAGAGAGAGAGAGAGAGAGAGAGAGAGAGAGAGCAATTCACAACGATGGGAACGAATTTTGAAAAGTGAGGATTGGCTGAGAGCAGGAGTGTGAGATTCCTTATGGCTGAGAGGGAGAGGAAGGAAGGTGAAGGAGCGAAGGAGATGGAAGAAGAAGGAGGAGGAGGAGGAGTATATGGAAGAAAAGGAGGAGGAGTAAAAGGACGAGATGATGCAAGAGAGTGGAAAGAGGACGGGAGTATTCCTTGGTCTAGAGTTCGTGAATTTGCCGCCACTTCGCCTGATGCCAAAGTGCCCCCTGCCATCGGTAAACAAGGCCATCCCGAGAGTGTGCTTCCCGCCGGCTTCAGAGGCGAGGTGGCTGCTCCTGAACGCTCGCAAGGGAAAAGGAATCGAAGGTGCAAGCGAAGAAATGTTGAGGAAACGTAAGAAAATATTGAAGAAATGGAAGAAAGTATTGAGCAAACGAAAGAAAATATTGAAGAAATGGAAGAAAGTATTGAGGAAACGTAAGAAAATATTGAAGAAATGGAAGAAAGTATTGAGGAAACGGAAGAAAATATTGAAGAAATGGAAGAAAGTATTGAGGAAACGGAAGAAAATATTGAAGAAATGGAAGAAAGTATTGAGGAAACGGAAGAAAATATTGAAGAAATGGAAGAAAGTATTGAGGAAACGGAAGAAAATATTGAAGAAATGGAAGAAAGTATTGAGGAAACGGAAGAAAATATTGAAGAAATGGAAGAAAGTATTGAGGAAACGGAAGAAAATATTGAAGAAATGGAAGAAAGTATTGAGGAAACGAAAGAAAATATTGAAGAAATGGAAGAAAGTATTGAGGAAACAAAAGAAAATATTGAAGAAATGGAAGAAAGTATTGAGGAAACGAAAGAAAATATTGAAGAAATGGAAGAAAGTATTGAGGAAACGGAAGAAAATATTGAAGAAATGAAAGAAAGTATTGAGGAAACGTAAGAAAATATTGAAGAAATGAAAGAAAGTATTGAGGAAACGGAAGAAAATATTGAAGAAATGGAAGAAAGTATTGAGGAAACGTAAGAAAATATTGAAGAAATGGAAGAAAGTATTGAGGAAACGTAAGAAAATATTGAAGAAATGGAAGAAAGTATTGAGGAAACGTAAGAAAATATTGAAGAAATGGAAGAAAGTATTGAGGAAACGTAAGAAAATATTGAAGAAATGGAAGAAAGTATTGAGGAAACGTAAGAAAATATTGAAGAAATGGAAGAAAGTATTGAGGAAACGTAAGAAAATATTGAAGAAATGGAAGAAAGTATTGAGGAAACGTAAGAAAATATTGAAGAAATGAAAGAAAGTATTGAGGAAACGGAAGAAAATATTGAAGAAATGGAAGAAAGTATTGAGGAAACGGAAGAAAATATTGAAGAAATGGAAGAAAGTATTGAGGAAACGTAAGAAAATATTGAAGAAATGGAAGAAAGTATTGAGGAAACGGAAGAAAATATTGAAGAAATGAAAGAAAGTATTGAGCAAACGGAAGAAAATATTGAAGAAATGGAAGAAAGTATTGAGGAAGCGGAAGAAAATATTGAAGAAATGGAAGAAATGTTGAGGAAACGAAAGAAAATATTGAAGAAATGGAAGAAAGTATTGAGGAAACTGAAGAAAATATTGAGGAAATGGAAGAAAGTATTGAGGAAACGGAAGAAATGGGAGAAAGTATTGAGGAAACGGAAGAAAATAAACTGCCACTGCAAAAAGGGACCGGGATGTATTTTGATTTGAAGAAAGATAAAATTAGAAGAAAAAAAAATGAGGTATGGAGGAAGAGGAGACTATTTTGATTTGAAAGAAAGACGAAATTAGGGAAAATGCTCTGAGGAAGAGGAGATTTTTTTCTTTTTACTGAAAGGAAGAAAAAACGGGAAAAAAATATACGTAAAGGATATGTGGAATATTTTTACTTAAAGAAAGACAAAATCAGAAGAAAATGCATAGAGGAAGAAAGGAGTATTTTGATTCGAGAAAAGAGAAAATGAGAAAAAAATGATATGCGTAGAGGAAGAGGGGGATACTTTGACTTAAAGAAGAACATAATCAGAAGAAAATGCATATACGGACAGGGAAATAGTTTGATGCAAAGAAGGATAAAAATTGAAGGGAAAAAATCACAGGGGTAGAAAAATCAATACCAGCAATAAATGAGCTCAGAAAATTTGGAGAGTTTAGAGCTTTGAAATATAAAGGAAAGGGGAGTTTTAAATTGAAAAAAAAAGTTTGATTATAAAAAAAGTTGAATATAAAGAGGGGAGTTTGTTGGATGGGGAGAATAGGGAGGCTCAGCTCAGGGAAAAAATGTAGTAGATTAAAAAAAGAGGGAAAAAAACATAATTCGATAAAAGTGGATTAGGAGAGATCAAGCACATGGAAAAAAAAAACTGAAGTGGCTCTGAAATAATGTTGGTGAGCGAAGATTTTTTTTTTTCTACCACACCCTTTTCCTCCTCCAGCTCCTGCCCCTCTTCTTCTTTCTCTTTCTCCATCGTTTTCATCATAATCATTGTAATCATCATCGTCACCTTCATTTTCATCTTTGTCGTCTTCTTCTTTCTCTTCTTTTTTTCCTTCTTTTTCTCCTTCTTTTCTTCGTCGTCTTCTTCTTTTCTTCGTCGTCTTCTTCTTCTTCTTCTTCTTCTTCTTCTTCTTCTTCTTCTTCTTCTTCTGCCTCTTCAAACAAACAAACGAACACACACACACACACACACACACACACACACACACACACACACACACACACACACACACACACACACACACACACACACACACACACACACACACACACACACACACACTCACAAACGAACACAACACACAATAATAAAAAAAAAAAATCCAGAAATAAATGAGAGAAAAAAGAAATTCATCTCCTTCCTCCCCGTTTCCCTCCTTTACCCTCCCCTTCTCTACCCCTCCCTCACCCGTCCACCACCTATCCCTCACCTTTCCTCAGGCCAGGTATACGCAACAAGGTGTGGACTAAAGGTAATAGGCAACAACAATAGCCCCGTCACTCAGCGCGCAGCCCGTCGGATCGCCTCTGATGAGCACCCGCGCGGGGCATAACCCTCATCATCATGGCTAAAGATTATGGAGTGAGGACGAGAGAAAATGATGAATGGGTGACGGGCGTGAGGGGTAGATGAGCGCGGGTAATGGAGAGAGTGAGGAAGATAGAGAGAGATGTTTAGAGAAAGATTGGGAGGGAGAGTTTATTATGATATCTATGTTGTGTGCTTTTTTCTCTCTAACGGGAAAGAAAATGTAATATGATGAGTAGTTTAGAGACAGACGACTTTATCTTTCTTTTCTTCTTCTTGCTCCTCCTCCTTCTCCTCGTTCTCCTCCTACTCCTCCTCCTCGTCCTTCTCCTCCTCCCACTCGTCCTCCTCCTCCTCCTCCTCCTCCTCCTCCTCCTCCTATTTCTTACTCAAATATATTTCAGTTTATCTCTTCACAAAATAAAAGGGGAATTACAAAGGGAAAAATAGAGGAAAAGTTTAAATGAAATCCGTGCTGTTTTCTCTCTGTCGTGAAAGAAAACGCAATAAGATAAGCAGTTTAGAGACAAGTGACCTTCTCTTCCTCTTCTGTTTCCTGCTTCTCTTCTTCCTCCTCTTCCTCTTTCAATATATCTTTAGAATTTTACAACACTTCAAAAGGGAAAAAGGTAGAGAGAAGCAGCCCTCGAGTTACTGATGTATTCCTTCTTTCATTTCTCGTGATGGCCTCTTCCCCCTGGCAGGCATATAGAGAAGGGAGGACAGACACGCAGGGAGGAGGAAGGAGAGAGGAGTGGATGGAGAAAGGTAGATGATGAAAGACGTGGAGAATGAAGGCTGGACAGGAGGAAGGGAGAGAGAAAGAAAAATACGGACAGTGCAAAAGAGAAGAGATAGTGCTCGCGTTACACACACACACACACACACACACACACACACACACACACACACACACACACACACACACACACACACACACACACACACACACACACACGCAGAGAGAGAGAGGGAGAATAAATAAAAGCAAGGGAAACAGAGAGAGAGAGAGAGGAGACGAAGGAGATGAAGACACATGGAAGAGCGATGAGTGAGATAAATGATGATTGGCAAAACGGAGAACTGAACAAGAGAAACACGCGAGAGGAAAACGAAATAAAAGGAAAAACGAAAATAGCGTGCACGACAAATATAGACCTTAACAAACGAAAAAAAAATATGCTAAAAAATTGAAGGAAAAAGAACAGGTAGAAGAGAAAAATACAGGTAGAAAATAAAGCATTTTTGATAAAACAGTGATTAATCGTGTTTTTTTTTCTCTCCACCAGGGCAAGATGGCGACGCGAGGTGAGGAGAGGTGAGGAGGAGAATAGTCTGAAGGACCCGACGAGGAGGAAGAGGAAGAAGACGAGGACGAGGTCGAGGACTGAGGGCGGCGGTAGGATGGAGGGGCGGACGCTGCTGCTGCTGCTGCTGCTGACGGCGACGGCGACGCTGGCCATCAAAGGTGAGAGAGAGAGAGAGAGAGAGAGAGAGAGAGAGAGAGAGAGAGAGAGAGAGACAGACAGACAGAAGGAAAGAAAGAAAGAATAAAAGACAGACAAACAAACATACGTGCACAGACAAACAAACACAGGCTAACAGGAAAGAAATGAACAGACAGACAGACACACAGACAGAAAGAGTGAAAGAAAGAGAGAATGAAAGACAGACAAACAAACATTCGTGCACAGACAAACATACACAGGCTAACAGGAAAGAAATGAACAGACAGACAGACAGACAAAGAAGCAGACAGACAGACAGAAAAATACAGACCAACATGAAGACAGCAAGAAAGATAGACACACTGGCAGACAGGCAAACAGACAGACAAACTAGACAGACAAACATACAACAGCAGGAACAAATACACACAATGACAGACAAACAGGAAGGCAAACACAAATAAACAGACAGACACAGAAAGGTAGATAGAGGTAGACACAGAAGTAGACAAAGACAGACGAAGAGAGAGAAAAAAGAAAGACAATAAAGCAAAATAAAATAGTTTGATTAATGAAGGAATTTGTAAAGAAACTGATGAAATTAAAAAGAAAAAATAACTGACGGAAAAGAAACTACAAAAAAGGTGCAAACGAAACACAGGAAATAAAAAAAGGGGAAAAGCAGAGCAGTAGGAAGATGAGATAAACACACACACACACACACACACACACACACACACACACACACACACACACACACACACACACTCCCCCTAATGAATACCAACACATCCATAATCCTGAATCGATACATTAATTAACACCTCAACCTGATCACCTGCCCAAGTAAACACACTCTCCCCCCCCTCCCCCCCTCCTCCTCCTCTTCCGCCTCCTCCTCCTCCTCCCCCTCCTCCTTCTCCTCCTCCTCCTCTTCTGCCTCCTTCTCTTCTTTCATCTACATTTTTCTCTTTGCATTATTCACCCCCACAGACTTCTCCATTTATCTTATATGAAGCGTGCTTGTGGCTTCCTCCCTCCTCCTGCTCCTCTTACTCCTCTTCCTCCTTCTCCTTCTCATTTTCGTCCTCCTTCTCCTCCTCTGCTGCTGGTTTTTCTTTTTCTTCTTCTTCTTCCTCCTCCTCCTCCTCCTCCTTCTACTCATTTTCGTCCTCCTTCTCCTCCTCTGATGCTGGTTTTTCTTTTTCCTCCTCCTCCTCCTCTTCCTCCTCCTCCTCATCAGTCTCACGGTTTATGATGATGATGATGTTTATGGCGTCTTGGTTTTTCGTCCTCCTGACTCTACTTAGGATGGATATTTATTAGCGTCATCATTATCACACTTCCTCTTCCTCCTCCTCCTCCTCCTCCTCCTCCTCCTCTTCTCCGTCTTCATCTTCTTTGTCTTTAGTCACACATTTCTCTTTTCATAATTTTTCTTCTTCATTATCTTTTTGTTTCTTCGTTTTCGCCAGTCATCGTCTTCTTTCTTCTTGTTCTCTTCCTCTTCTGATTTTCATCATCTCTCTTCTTCCTCTTTGTTTTCGCACTCCGCCTCTCTCTCCCCTCCTCTTCCTCTTCCTCCTCCGTCCCTGTTTCCTTTCTTTTTCGTCTTCATCATCGTTTTCCTTCTTTTCTCTTCTTTTCTTCATCATCTTCGTTTTCGCACTACGCCTTTTTCCTCTTTTCTCTTTCCCCCTCCGTCCCTGTCTCCTCGTCCCCGTTTTCCTTGTTCTTTCTTCTTTTCTCCCTCTTCTTCTCTTCATCGTCTTTCCTGTACGCTTCTGCACTTCTCCTTTATCCCCTTTTCTTCTTCCATCTCCGTCCCTGGTTCCTCGTTCCCTCCCTTCGCGTTCCCCGGTGTTCCCTGGCGCGTTCATGCTCGAGGGAGACTTAAGCAGGAAGGATGTTGTCGTCTTAGCAGGCAATCTGATTACGGGGGAATGACTGTCTGGTACACTTGCTTTCTCCTCTCTCTCCCTCCTGTCTCAGCCTTCCTGTTTGTGTTCCTTTACCATCGTTACTACCGTCGTTACTACCGCTGTTACTACTACTACTACTACTACTACTACTACTACTACTACTACTACTACTGCTACTACTACTACTACTACTACTACTACTACTACTACTACTATTACTACTACTATTACTACTGCTATTACTACTACTACTGCTGCTGCTGCTACTGTTTTTGTTTGCTGATGATGATGTTTGTTTATTGTTTTCGTTATTTTGTTGTTGTTGTTTTTCTAATGATCAAAACTTTCTTAATATGATGTTCAGTTTTGTTTTCATTACCTGAGTTTTTTTTTTTTTTTTATATATATGATTTTTTTATTAATTTATTTATTTTTGTTTTTCTCTGCTTATTCATTATGTTTGCTCTGTTTGTTTATATTATCTTTATTTTTTTTTTGTATTTATTTGATTATATATTTCTATTATTCACTTGCGTCTACATTTTTTACTATTGTGTTTTCATTTTCATTCTCCACTTAATTTGTTGACACTTTATTCACTTTATTTATCAACATTTTCATTCACCTCTTTATTTATTTACATTTGTATTCACCTCTTCTTAACCTTCGATTATTAAGTTATTAGCTATTATAGTCATCTCATTTCTTATTAACATTTCTCTCTCTCTCTCTCTCTCTCTCTCTCTCTCTCTCTCTCTCTCTCTCTCTCTCTCTCTCTTCATTCCAGGCTTGTTATCTTTTTCCTCTCTTCCGTTTGGCCGCTTTTTCCACTTCCTTTGACGCTTCGATTTCTTCTCGCTTAAAGATCTTCTCGTGACTGACTTTTTTTCTCTTTTACTTCTTTTTTCTCCTATTTCGGTCCCAGAGCCATTTTTCCAGCGTTCCAGCTTTCATTTTCGTTTTGCCTTCATTCCGCTTCAAAGGGCCGCTATAATAAGACCAAGACCCATTCTTTTTAATTCTCGATCAATGGCGGAAACGAAGGGAAAAGAATATTAAAGATTGAAGTAAAAATATATTGGAAAAGTAAGAAGGAAATGATACGGAAACGAAAAAAGTCCATGGAGAGAGAGAGAGAGAGAGAGAGAGAGAGAGAGAGAGAGAGAGAGAGAGATCCAAGGTTGTCTGCATTACGCGGTTAGGTTGTCATCCATACTTTATTTTCCATCTCATAAACTCTCATTACATAGAGCTTCCCCGTTTAGTTCCACCTCTCCCTTCTTTTCCTCCTCCTCCTCCTCCTCCTCCTCCTCCTCTTCTTCTTCCACTTCTCCTTCTCCTTCTTCTCTTCTTTATCCTTCCTTTCTTCTTTTCTTCTACTTCTCCTTTACATCTTCTTTTCTCATATTGCTCCTCTTCCACGTATATCCTGATCCATAGGTCTATGCCTGATCGTTCTCATTTTCTTTCCTTTCTTTATCCATTCTCTCTCTCTCTCTCTCTCTCTCTCTCTCTCTCTTTTTTTTTTTTTTTTTTTATTTACACAGACACTTGTTACATCAGGGCCTAGTACCTATAACATTACATTATATGGCGGCACTAGTTTGTAGGCTAAAGGGAACATAGTTGGTATCCCCTATCTTAAAGCCTAACCTGTTCACAAATTGTTCAGCCACTGGTTCACAAACAGTTTATATTGTTGCCGGTGTGTGAACTGCTGAGGCAGCTGACCGGACGCAAGGAGACGGTTCCATATATGCACGTAAGTGTTTATAAACTGCCTCTGGTAGTGAGTCGTCCGGCATCGCTGCACCACCAGAGCCGTGGGTGCCGCCTCCGCTGACCGGGTGTTGGCTGTCACCTCCCGCTCCGGCTGGCGCAGCGTCCTCAGGTGCTCCACTCCCTCCTGCTGTATTTTGTACAGAGTGGTGAGGCCGGCCACGTCTCGCCGGTGTTGGAGGGTCTGCAGGGTCGGTAGGTGCTCCGGTTGTCGAGCAGTGATGATCCTCCACGCCCTCTCCTGGATCTTGTCGAGGAGCGCGAGATGGGTACTGGCAGCTCCCCCCCACGTTAGGCACGAATACTCAAGGGAGGATCGGATTTGTGCCTTGTATAAGACCTCGCGCCCTCGACTGTCCATCAGCCAGGAGATTCTGCGTAGGGACGTCAGCTTCCGTGAGGCTGCCCTTGCCAGCTGCTGGATGTGCGTGCGGAAGGTCAGCCTGGAGTCATATGTGAGGCCCAGCACCTCCACTTCCTCACGTGGCGTCAGCTTGAGTCCCTCAAATTCAAGCTGGAGATCCACAGGTGTCCTGGCCACTACCAGCAGCTGAGTTTTTGCTGGGGCAAACTTAACTTGCCACTTACTCCCCAATCTGCAATTCGCCGGAGTGTGGCTCTTAGTTGGCGTGCTGCCTGGGCCTCTCCTCCTGGCTCTATTTTGTGAGTCAAAGTGATGTCATCGGCGAACGCTTTGGCACTAGGAACAAGATGGAGGAGGTCATTTATGTATATGTTCCATAGAAGTGGCCCGATGACGCTGCCTTGTGGCACGCCGGCGTGGATCCGTTGTGGGGAGGACTTGTGCCCATTCAGGACCACTTGAAGGTGGCGTTCCTCTAAGTAATTTTCCATCAGGCACAGAAGCTTTCCCTCCAATCCGGCTGCTCTCATTTTTTCTAATAGGGCGGTGTGCCACACTCGGTCAAATGCGCCCTCAATGTCTAGTGCCAGAGCAGCAGTGGCTCTTCCTTGGTCCAGCTGTGAACTCCATTCGTTGGATAGTAGTAGGTGGAGATCGGCTGCTGACCGGTTTTTCCTGAAGCCGAACTGCCTGGCACTCAACAGATAGTGCCTATCCAGGTGTCTAGTGATCCGCTCAGCCACTATTCCCTCCAACACTTTTGCCACTGCTGATAGGAGGGACACCGGCCTGTAGTTCCTCACGTCCGTTCGGTCGTTCTTCTTGTGCACAGGAACAACATGGCTAGTCTTCCACTTCTGCGGCCAGGTGGAGGTATGAAGGCATTGGTTGAACATCTTGGAGAGGGGAAGAGCGAGTTCCTTGGCACACTGACGCAGGAGGCGGGGGCTGATATTGTCCGGGCCAACAGCCTTATCTGCGTCTAAGGCCTTCAGTGCCAGATACACCTCCACCTCCGTTGTTGAGAGGCTTGTCAACTTTTCTTTTGTAACTGAAGGGAGAGTCGGTGGCTCTTTTTCTGGGTGAGAGACGGTCTCTCTCTCTCTCTCTCTCTCTCTCTCTCTCCCCACCACCACTCCTTCAACCACTTCTACCTCACTCACTCTACCACTCCTATAACCCACCCCCCTTTACCCTTACCCTCCCTCTGCCCCCCTACAAGGCCCTCCTAAGTAACATTGTTAGCGCTGGAGGGGCGCGTGGAGGCTTTGGCGCCCTCATTAGTATGAAAGGCAATTCTTGACCTTTCTCGCCAGTAATGGATGTGTGGTGTTTGTGTCTCGCCGCCCCCCTCCGCTAACACCTTTTCCTCCTTCTCCTCCCTCTCCATTCACACCTATTTACACACCTTGCTTAATTAACACACACACATACACTGCTAACACCCGATGAACCACGGACTCTTCCTCTTTCTCCTCCCTCTCGCATTCACATCCACTTACACAACCTAAATTTACACACTCATACACCGCCGGAACCCGATGTACCACTGACACCTCCTCCTTCCTCTTTCTCTTACTCACACGTACTTACTCTCCCTGCTTTATACACACACACTGCCGACACTCACACTAACAAACCACTAACATATCTTCCTCCCTCTCGCTCGCACTCATACCCACTTACACAGCCTGCCTCTCTCCCTTACTCTCACAGTCACTAACACTCACACCCACTCATAACCACGCCACACTCACACCCGCTTACACACCTTTCTTCCTCACCCACACCCTAAGTCACACCCTTTTTCACCCTCATACACACACACACACACACACACACACACACACACACACACACACACACACACACACACACACACACACACACGTTTACCTGTCCGTCCTTACCTGGAACGTCAAAGGTGGGCTGGTAAAGAGGGAACAGTTTTAATTATCAGCAAGGCCTAGGTGTGTGTGTGTGTGTGTGTGTGTGTGTGTGTGTGTGTGTGTGTGTGTGTGTGTGTGTGTCTCTCTCTCTCTCTCTCTCTCTCTCTCTCTCTCTCTCTCTCTCTCTCTCTCTCTCTCTCTCTCTCTCTCTCGAATACACAAGCTACACATCAACAGGAGTCACATCCGGTCCGTGAGCTGAGTGATTATGTGCAATTAAATCTGAAAGTGGACCGTCAGAATGCTAATGAGAGAGAGAGAGAGAGAGAGAGAGAGAGAGAGAGAGAGAGAGAGAGAGTCTTATCCCCATTTCCACCTCCATGGTTATCCCCTGTCTTCCTCTTCCTTCTTCCTCTCTCTCGTTTCCCCTCTCCCAGTCATCCTTCCTCCCTCATTATCCTCCTTCTCTCCTCTCCCTTCTTTCTCTTCTTCCTTTCTCCTCTCACAGTCATCCTTCCTCCCTGATTATCCTCCTTCTCTCCTCTTCCTTCTTTCTCTTCTTCCTTTCTTCTCTCCCAGTCATCCTTTCTCCCTGATTATCCTCCTTCTCTCCTCTTCCTTCTTTCTCTTCTTCCTTTCTCCTCTCACTGTCATTCTTCCTCCTTTGTCATCCCCCGTCTCTCCTTCTCCTTCTTCCTCTCCCTCCTTTCCCCTCCTACACAAATTCTTCCTCCATGGTCATCTCCCGTCATTCCTTCTGCCTTTCCCTCGTTTCCCCTCGTCCAGAAATCCTCGCTATAAGGTCCAACACTAAGCCTCTAAGCCTCGTGTTGTCCCCCTTACGGATTTGTTTCAAGATTCGTCGCTAATAAACTGCCTTATATCCTCCCTTTCCTCCCCTTTTATCACCTCCATCCCCTCCTTTCCTCCCTCGCTCCCTCTGCATTATCCATCTCTCCCCCTTCCCCTACGTCTCCCCCCTCCGCCCCTTCTCTCCCTCTTGCTCTCCTTCCCTTCTTCCCCCGCCATTTCCCTGCCCTTTTCTTTCCTTCCCTTTATATCTGTTTTTCTTCCCCTTCCTTATTAGTGTTCCCGCCCTTTCATTTGCTTTTGTGTTGTTGTTGTTGTTTTTGTTTCCATCTCTTTTCTGGGGGGGGTTTCCCATTCATCCTTTTCTCTCTTTTTTTGTCCTCATTTGTTTCTCACTTTCTATGCTTGTTGTTGTTTTTCTCCTCTAATTCTCTTTTTATTTTTTCCTCACCATTCTATTTTATTCCTTTATCATTATTTTCTCTTCTCATCTCCTTTTCGTCTGTCCCTTTATTTTTTTTATTTTTCTTCTCTTCTCCTTTTCGTCTGTCCCTTTCTTTTTTTCTTTTTCTTCTCATCTCCTTTTCGTCTGTCCCTTTATTTTTTTTATTTTTCTTCTCTTCTCCTTTTCGTCTGTCCCTTTCTTTTTTTTCTTTTTCTTCTCATCTCCTTTTCGTCTGTCCCTTTATTTTTTTTATTTTTCTCCTCTTCTCCTTTTCGTTCGTCCCTTTATTAATATTTTCTCTTTCTTCTCATCTCCTTTTCGTTCGTCCCTTTATTAATATTTTCTTTTTCTTCTCATCTCCTTTTCGTCTGTCCCTTTATTTTTTTCTCTTTCTTCTCTTCTCCTTTTCGTCTGTCCCTTTATTTTCATCTTCTCTTTCTTCTCATCTCCTTTCCATCCGTCCCTCTTTCGCCTTCCCTAGTGTTTTCATGTCATTCATTTCGTGTCTGTCTCCCACAATATATTATCTTCTCTCTTTACTTCTTACTACCGCTTCCTGCTTTGTTCTTCCTCTCCTCTTCATTCATCTTTAGTTCAGCCGCGCGTTCCCCCTGCTTCTGTAATTCATTTCTCCCAAATTCATTCGTTTAATGTGTTGGTATTCTCTCTCTCTCTCTCTCTCTCTCTCTCTCTCTCTCTCTCTCTCTCTCTCTCTCTTGCAAGCTCTTCTTCTTTATTTTCGTTCCTATTTCCCCATGATAAAGGAAAAAATGCGAAAAAGATATGAATAAAGTAATATCTAGATAAAGCAATAAATAAATAAATGAATGAATACTAATAAGATAAAAAAAAAAGAACCACACGAACCCACCATGATGACGCTCTAAAAAAAATCATAAATCATACAAAAAAAAAGGAAATGGAGAGAGAGAGAGAGAGAGAGAGAGAGAGAGAGAGAGAGAGAGAGAGAGAGAGAGAGAGAGAGAGAGAGAGAGAGAGAGAGAGACGAACAACACAACACAACACACAACACTCGCTCACCCATATTATACTCCTTCCCCTTCCCCTCACTGTATATTCCTTCCCTCCTCCCTCCCTCTCCCCTATCCCCTCTTTGACCGATTGCTTTCCCCTTGTGCCCTCAGACGCGCCCCGACGCACCGTACAGAAGTCGTCGGAGCAGAAGTCGGTGAAGGTCGGCGAGGATGTGAAGATGTCGTGCCCTATTGAAGGCAACCCCCAGCCCATCTACGAGTGGACGAAGGTGAGTGGATGGGTGTAGAAGTGGATGGGTGGATAGGATGGGTACGTAGTGGTTTGTAGTTCGGTATAGGTAGATAGATAGTGGTTGGTGGGTGACTGGTTTGGTGGATAGATCGGTCAGTCAGTGGATGTGGACAAGTTTGTGGGTTAGTGAATGTGGATATGTAGGTGGGTTAGTGGTCGGGGGTGAAGAGTAAGTAGGAAAGGATGTGGATATATGTATGGTAGTAAAGTGGATAGTGGGTAGGTTGGTGGGTTTTGGTTGATTGGTCGGGTCGAGAGCGGGGTAGGTAGGTGGTTTTGTTGGTAGGTTTTGGTAAGGTGAGTAGGTGGGTGATTTGATGTCAGGTGGGCAGGTATACTATACGTAGGTACGTAGGTAAGTAGGTGGGTCTGTTGTAGGTGGCAGATGATTCGTTAGTGCTCGTGATGAAGGAGTGTGGATGTGGAGTAGATTTTTTTTTATTTATTTTTTATTTATTTTTTACAACAAAGGAGACAGCTCAAGGGCACAAAAAAGGAAACAATAATAAAAAATAAAAAACGCTACTCGCTCCTCCTAAAAAGAATCCAAAGAGCTGGCCGAAAAAGAGTTCAATTTCGTTTATGTGTCAGGAAGTGGAAGCGGAGTTGAAAATGTTTACGGAAGTGAAGTAGAAAAGGTGCAACTGAGTAGAAATTTCATCATGGAAGTGGACGAAAAATATGAAAAGGAGTAGATATTTGTATGGAATTGACGTAGAAAATGTGAAGTAGTACTATATCTGTAGAAGTGGAATGTAAAATGTGAAACGAAGTTGAAATTTCATAAAGGAGGTGACCTTAAAAAAATGTGGAGTGCAATTTTTTTTCTGGAAGTGGCGTAGAAAATGTGAAATGGAGAAGAAAGTGTGCATGAAAGTAGGGTAGAGGATGTTGAAGTGTTCTGAAGTGTGAACAAGTGTGTCGGGAAAGGTGAAGCGGGGTCAGGCGCCTTACAGACAGACAGGTAAACAAAGGTGACGACGGCTGGGAGAAATTTACGCCCTATATATAAAGCTTTTTGTTTATGTTTTTGCTTTATATGTGTACTGGAAGTGATAGGGAGGGTGGGAGGAGAAACAAGAGAGACAAAAAACATTGACATATCACTCTAAATAATAACACACACACACACACACACACACACACACACACACACACACACACACACACACACACACACACACACACAGTCACATACACGGTCACAGTCACACAAATAGAATCGCTGGAATAGTGTCGCGTGCAAATGTACGTCTTAAATTTCACATTATATTCCGAAGTTTATTTGTATGCGCCACGGGGAGGAGGGGGAGGAGGAGGAGGTAATGATGGGAGAGTGGCGTGCTTGGGTGAACGGGAGTGTGAGAAGAGGGGAGCGTGGGAGGGAGAGGGGGGGGGGAGGGAGTAATGGGGTAATATTAGCACCCCCTCCCCCTCCTCTGAATGACTAGCAGTGGAGGGCGTGGGGATGGAGGGCTGATGGGAGGGTGACATGAGGTGGTGAAGGTGGGGCGACATTAAGTTGGTCAAGTAAATTGGTTTCTTCACTATAAATCCTATTGCTCCTCCTCCTTCTCCTCCTCCTCCTCCTCCTGTTCTTCGTGCTCCTGCAATAATAACGTACCACTACCAAGAACTGCAAGATTCACTGCCTAACTCAGTCCAGATCAATCCCTAATCGAACGAAGAGTCTGCAAGAATTCACCTCCTCCTTCTCCTCCTCCTCCTCCTCCTTCTCCTCCTCTTCCTCCTCTTCCTTCTTCTCATTCCTACCCTCCACCTTTCCACCTTGAATTTGCGGAATCCACCTCCTCCACTCCCTCTAACCCTCACTCTTTCCTCTTTCCTCTTTTCCTACTCCCAATCAACTTTCTCTTCCTCCTCATCTTCCTTCTCCTCCTCCTCCTTCATTCCACTCTCTTTCCCAAAAGTTTCTAGAAATCTACCTCGACCCGTATCGCCCTCCACTTTTTTTTTTTCTCCTTTCAGTCCCTCCATCCCCTCCGTCACTTCTCCCCCTTTCCTTCCTTCCCCTCATCCGCTAATCCTCCACCTTCCCCTTCCACCAAGAGTTTCGTAAATACCACACCTACTTGCACCTCCATTACCTTCTACTTCCCTACATCTTCCTCACTATTAACCCTTTTTATGTCACCGTCTGCTCTTTGCCCTCTTCTTCATCTTGATAGAGGAGGACGAGGAGCTAGAGGAAGAGAATGGATGGAAGAAGAAAGGAGAGATAACGAGTTCAAAGGTTAAAGAGAGAGGTAGTGTAAAGGTAAGAAGTAAATGTGAGAAGTTAATGTGAGGAATAGAGGGAGAAAGGATGGGGAGAAATGTGCAAAGGGAAAGAAAAGCATAAATGGAGGCGGAAGAGAGAAAAGACGAATGAAAGTATGGATAAAAATGAGATATATAAAGCAAAAGTAGGCAGTGTGGATAAAAAAAAAGCCAGATGAAAGTAAAAAGGTAGAAAAAGAGGAAAAGAAAATAGAATCGTACGCAGAAATGTCATTGAAAGGTAAAAATTCAGAAAGATGAGCAGGATGAAGAGAGAAAAAAAACATATGTGAGAGCAGAAAAGAAATAAATAAAATAAGGAAGCCAGAAAGTTGATGAAAAATAGGGAAGCATAGCGGAAAGAAGATAAACGTGGAAAAGAGAAGCAGAAAAAAACATAAATAAGCAAAAAAAAAGCAAAATAGAATGACGAGTGGGAAGAAATTTGGAGCAAACGAAAACGAAAAATAATTATAGACAAAAGCAAATGTTGAAAGACGGGAAATTGGGGAGAAGGAGAGGGTCCGGGAAATGGTAATGAGGTAAAGAGAAAACAAAAGAGAAATGCTATCATCAACTCTGCCATTCTCCTCTTTTATTATTACGGTTACAAGGAACAAAATAACTATTCCTGTATCACCGAAAGACGCGGCAGTAATACAAGAAAAAGACAGAGGAAGAGAAGAGAAGGAAGAAAGGGAAGAGAGAAAAAAGAGAGGGTGTCAGGGAAAGGGAGAAACTAAGAACACTGAAATAGCGAGGAAAGGGGGAAATGGAGGGACGAAGAAAGAGGAAGAAAGAAAGAAGCTATAGAGATAAAGGGAGTGACATAGGGAGAGAAAAAGAGGAAAAGGAGGAGGAAGCGCTGGAGAGATAAATGAAGAGAAATGTGAGAGATGAAGAAAAAGAGAAAAAGAGAGAGAGAGAGAGAGAGAGAGAGAGAGAGAGAGAGAGAGAGAGAGAGAGAGAGAGAGAGAGAGAGAGAGAGAGAGAGAGAGAGAGAGAGAGAGAGAGAGAGACGGGAAAACAGCAATATAGAAAAGGAGAGAAGAAAAAGAGACAATGGAAGAGGACCGAGACAGAGGTAGATCAAGAGTATAGGGGAGAGGAAGGGAAGCAGGGAGGAAGCGAGGGAGCCAGGCGGGAGGGAGGGAGAAGGAAGGGAGGGACCGAGGGAGTAGCAATTTTTCAGCGCGTGACAGAATATAGTGTTCGTATTATTCTTTTTTTTTTTCCGTATGTATATTATTGCGATAAGCTGAATGACAAACTCGAAGTGAATGCGGACCCGATGCCTGGAAGCGGACGTGTGTGTGTGTGTGTGTGTGTGTGTGTGTGTGTGTGTGTGTGTGTGTGTGTGTGTGTGTCCAGGCGAGTCGTTTTTTAGGGGCAGTGTCGCGCGTTGTTGTTGTTGTTACTGATGACGGGGTTGAGAGAGAGAGAGAGAGAGAGAGAGAGAGAGAGAGAGAGAGAGAGAGAGAGAGAGAGAGAGAGAGAGAGAGAGAGAAACACGCACGACACAAAAAAACAGATGATAAAGCAGCACAAATTATCATGTGAGGAAAGTGAGCAGAAAACACACACACACACACACACACACACACACACACACACACACACACACACACACACGCGGGTGGGGGTGGGGGGGGGGCATGGCGTGACGAGCTGCACCTGCCACTCTGCCACACCTGAGCGTAATAGGCAAATCACC
>NC_066529.1:13087505-13092505 GCF_024679095.1 Eriocheir sinensis
TGATGCTGGTCTTCTGGTGGTGATGATGATGATGATGATGGTGATGGTGAGGAAGATAGTAAAGTGATCGGTATTGATGGTTATATGTTTGGTGATGGTGATGGTGATGATGATGATGACTGCATTTATAGAGTTGTTTGGTCAAGGTGGCGGTGATGATAGTGCGTGTGGTGGTGATGGTGGTTTTATGATGGTGATGATGATGAGGGGTTGCAGTGTCACGGGGGGGGGGGGGGCGTTTCAATTTCGTCCCATCATGGTGTTCACTTTTTTTCTTGCGTGTGCTATCATGGAGGTGTTAATGGTGGTGGTGGTGGTGGTGGTGACCGTGATATCGTGATGAAAATGGTGGTGATTATGATGTGCTTAAAACGTTATTGTGGCGATAACGTTATTGATGATGATGATGATGGTGGTGGTGGTGCCGGTGATTGTGTTACGTAAAGTCCTGTGGTTACTGTTGTTGTTGTTGTTGTTGTTGTTGTTGGTAGTGGTGGTGGCGGCGTCTTCAATGCTAATGATGACGGTGTTCTTTTTGTCGTAATTACCGTGTTTGTGGCTTCGTGGTGATGACGGTGGTGACAGAACATCTTTGTCAGAGTGGCGACGAGACTGGCGTTAGGGGGGCGTTGTAGTGGTGGTGATGATGTTGGTGGTGGTGCCGTGACGCAGGCCATAGACAGGCGGTGTAACTCTCTAGCACACAAATTGTTCGTCATCTGCTTTATTTACGGTGTGTGCGTGTCGCCGAGATGGTGTGTGTGTGTGTGTGTGTGTGTGTGTGTGTGTGTGTGTGTGTGTGTGTGCCCTCGTCGTCGTCGCCTCCATTACCTGTCGTCTACGTGAATATTACCTGGCGTTGGGGTGGCATGTGGTTATTATTTCTTTATTCAATTCCACGAAGGATAATTCTACGTCTCACACTTTATGGTCTGCGAGGAGAGAAGAGAAAAAAAAGTGACTGCTTGGAATGTTTATCTCCAGAAGAGGAAGATCAACCAAACGAAGAAAGGGAATGGAAGGACGGAAGGAATGTAGGAAGGAAGGAATGAAGTGAGAGGAAGGAAGGAAGCTAAAAAAATGAATGAAAGCAATAAGGTAGTAAGGAAAGAAAAGAGGGAGGAAGGAAGCTAAAAAAATTAATGGAAGCAGTAAGTAGTAAGGAAAGAAAAGAGGAAGAAGGAAGGAAGAGAGTGAAGGAGAAAGGAAGTTAAAAAAAGTCTAAGTAAGGAAGGAAGAAAGGAGATAGACAAAAGGAGGTAGGAAGGAAGGAATAAAGGTGATCGTTGGGCCACGGAAGGTCATATTTACTAGCATATCGTCCTCAGCATTTTTTTCTCTCAGTCGCATTTTCGTTCTCATGGGGGGCGTTGTTCCTCCCGGCCCTTGAGTAGCTCGCGTGACATGTCTGGCTCGGGCGCGGGGACCTCCACCATTCAGCCCGCGCACTGCTTTCAAATGTTTATCGCGAGGCACTAAAGTCTGAGGCGACGGACTGAACGACGCTGGACAAGTATAGAAGCCTTGCCTCTGTGCTACCCCTCAACCCGCTCCTCCTTCCCTCCCACCAGTGTCCTGTAGCAACTTCCACCCCCTCCCCTTCATCCTTTTCCCTCTCCTCCTTCTTCTCCTCTTCCTTCTCCTCCTCTTTGCCTCTGTGTTAACTCAGGTCAGTATTCTCAGACGCTTTTTCGTTTCACATCAACTATTTACACAAGTCAAATAGGAGATCACTCGAGTTCTAGGGGTGTTCATGGTACAGAAGAATGGTCAAACTACCTGAAGGGTCGCAAAAGTACTCCTGCAATTGCTCAAAACTCCTACGAAAGCCTTGTTATGATCCCGACCCGTTCTTCCTTCCCTTCCACCAGTGTCCTGTGTAGCAACTTCTATCACCTGCCTTCATCCCTTCCCCTCTCCTCCTCCTCCTCCTCCTGCACCACTTACTTGCCCTCCTCGCCCCGGGCCTGGAACGACATCTTATCTATCTTGAGGAACGTAAAAAAGGAATGGTTGGTGTTTTTGCCCCGCCAATCAGCGCAAGGGGACGCTAACGTGTGATGGAGCTATTACTTAATCTGTTTTATGGCTCGACGCCGCTCGCAGTCCATCCCGGTGCCGCTGCTGATCGCTCTTTCCACTCCCGCCTCGAATTCCCAACGCTCTTCTATTATTTTTTTTGTGTGTGTGTGTGTGTGTGTGTGTGTGTGTGTGTGTGTGTGTGTGTGTGTGTGTGTGTTGTTACATCCCCGCCTATAGCGCCGGTAGGCTTTCTTCAGGGGCCAGATGGTCGGCTCAAGCCCGTCGTGGCGCAGGCAATTTTTATTTTTTATTTTTATAGTGGCGCCAGTTATGCTTGGCTCATGCTGACCCCCGGAACTCATTCTTGATTCACTGGACGGTTTTTTCTAGAAACCGTGTGTGCAATCAATTTTCACTAAACATTTCTTCGCGCTAGGCAGAAGGTGGAGGCAGTGGAGGGGATTGGGTGGAGGTCAGGGAGTGGATGTGGTAGTGGTAGTGGTGGTAGTGTGGAAGGTTAATACTAGGTGTGGTGTTGAAAGTATGTGGTGGTAGTGGTGAGGGTGAGTGGGGAGTGGGGTATTGGAGGTGGTGCTGGAGGTTATGGAAGAGGTGTTGTGTTGACGGCGAAGGGGGAAGAGGGGGATGCGAGGTGACAGGCGTGAACAAAGTGAAAAGTGAAGGAGTCGAGAGGTCGCCTTGCATGACTCCTCTTCTTCCTCTTCTTCTTCTTCTTTTCCTCTTCTTCTTCACCTTGTACCGTTCGTTCTCTGCCTTATCCTCACGCCTCATCCACTTTCCTCGTCCTACCGTCCTCCTCAACCCTTCCACATCCTTTCATTTGCCTTTTTTCTTCTTGTGCTGTTCACCATCTTACTATCTTACTATCCCGACGCCTCAGTCACACTCCGGTTCCTCCTACTCATCGCACCTTCTCTTAATTTCTTTATTATTTTTTTTACTCCATTCCATATTTCTCTGTCCAAATCCACTGAACTTTCACCCCCTTTCCTGTCCCTGTCTTCCTCCTCATCCATCTATTTCTTCATTCTTATTTCTTACGTCTTCCTCTCACGTCCTTCTCTCTATACCCACCTTCGTTCTCAGCCATCCATTCCTCCTCTTATTTTTCTTATTTTTACTTTCTCTTCCCTCCCTCTCTCACTCACTCCCCTTCTCCCTTCCTCCCTATCCATTTTTCTTCCCTCTCCCCTACCATTTTCACGGCATTCACTCTCTTAAACTCTTCCATTCTCTCAAAATGAACCCCGAAATCTGAACAAACTCACTTTTTCCCCTTCCGTTTCCTCGTCTGCAGCGGTTATTCTGTCCCATTCTGACCAGAGCGATTCAGCAACGGGGCCGCTTCCTTCACACCCGCCTCCCCTCCCTCTTCAGTCACCCCTGCCTCCCCTCCCTCTTCAGTCACCCCTGCCTCCCCTCCCTCTTCAGTCACCCCGCCACTTTGCTTCCCGTTCTCCCTCCCTCCTGTCATATTCCCTTCGCTCTTTACATATTTTTCTTCTCCCCCACTAGTGCTTATTTTCCTTCATTTCCTCTCTCTCTCTCTCTCTTTCCCCCTATTTGCACTATATTTGCTCCCCACCCCCACTATTATTTCCTCCGATCTCTTTCTCTCTATTTTCCCCCTCCCTCCTAACATATACTATCCCCCTCTCTATATCTTTCTCTCGCTCTCTTCTATCCTGCCTAATACCTACTCCTTTTCCGAGTCTATCTAGCCTTTCCCCCTACTTTTCTGTATTTTCTTCTATCCATTTCATTCTATCCTCACCACCATCACACAATATCTCCTCCTCCTCCTCCTCCTCCTGCCATTTTCTGCTCTAATTCACCTTAAACACCAGCAAATCAAACTTAGCCTTCCACCACAATGCTCACCACTATCTGGAAGGGGGAGGAGGAGGAGGAGGAAGAAGGAAGAGGGAGGGTTAGCTATTTTCCTCGGTGTGGAACTTAAGCTTACAAATAACTGTGATTGTCAACTCGAATGCAATCACCATTCCCTGCGCGCATGCCATTACCGATTTAGATTGCCAGCCATTACCGGAAGCCGTGAAAAAATGGACCACTGCGAACTTCCCTCCCCATCCCAGCACCCCCAACTCCACCAGGACCCCAATACACATCCCTTCTTCTCCTCCTCCCCCAGTACCTCCACCCACCCCAGCACAAGGATCCGGATGTGCACCCCAGTATACTACCTCCCCCATCCCCCCCAATACCACTCAGACCTTTAGACCCCAGTGCTCCCCCAGTGTACCCTCGAGGCTCGTGTGGCCCCAGTGTAGCTCCGGCGCACCAATATTTACGAGGTGCTTCCAGTGGCGAGTCTCCCTCCTCGGTGGGTGTGTCCGGCTACCGGGAAGCGGACGTCGATGATTGAATTTTGTCGTGATGGAGATGTTGTAAAGTTGCTTGTTTACGGCGCGTGACACATGCGAGGATGGCCGAGCTGGCTGACTGGCTGGGTGGGTGTGGGTAGGCGCGTGATTGGGTGACTGGGTGAGTGGGTACGTTTGCGTTTGGGTGACTGGCTTGCTAGGTGAGGAGGTGGGGGGATGAGTGTGTGGGTGACTGACTTGATGAGTAGGTGTGTGTGTGTGTGTGTGTGTGTGTGTGTGTGTGTGTGTGTGTGTGTGTGTGTGTGTGTGTGAATGGGTGAGAGTAGGCGGGTGTGAGTGGTGTGGGTGACTGGCTGGGTGCCTTGGGACGGGTATGTGGGTGACTAGCTGGAAGGATGGGTTTGTATTTGGATGTCTGAGTGACTGGGTACGTGTGTGTGTAAATGGGTGGGTGTGTGGATGGATGGATGACTGGCTGAGTGGGTGGGTGAGTGCGTGTGTGTGTGGATGGGCGGGTGGGTGTGTGGTTCTTTGGTTGGTAAGGCGTGTGAGTGGGTATTGAGGGCCTAGCGACGTAAGAGTGGGCGAGGGCGTGGTGGGGTGTGGCAGGGC
>NC_066529.1:13100005-13137079 GCF_024679095.1 Eriocheir sinensis
ATCAAGGTGACCTGACCAACGGACACAATGCATTGCTTTAGGGGAACAGAAGCTAAACACACATCACTTGCTTTTAGTCGAACAGAAGCAACAAACACACAACTCCTTCTTCGGTGGACCAAAACAACACATCAATCTATTTTAGGCAGACAAAACTGCAATAAACAAAGAGGAAACAGAAGAAGCCTGCAATGGCGCTGCTCCTGCAAATAGAGTTTTAGTGGGCAAAAGCAATAAACACCACTTATTTTTAGGCGAAGAAAATCAACAACAAACACATCATTTCAATTTAGGTGGACAGAAGCTTGTTTTCAGTTGGGCAGAGGCAACAAACACGTCGCTTCTTATTGAGGACAGACGCAGCAAACACACATCACCTTTTCTTTCTTTTGCAGGGCGAGGACGTGATCCCGGAAGAGGGCTGGGAGCGCATCAGGGTGCAGATGAAGACGCTCAAGATCCGTGAGGTGACGACGGCGGATCAGGGCGTGTACGTTTGCTCGGCGGTCAACGGCTTCGGCAAGGAGATCTTCACCTTCACCCTCGCTGTCACAGGTGCGTCGCGGGGTGGTGTGTTCCTCCGTGCAGCTCCTCATAAAATAGTATCTGCATCTGAACGTTGACCTCTTTCTTTTGGCCGCTCTTTTCTATTTGCTTTTACAGGAGCAGAGCGGAGCGGGCTTTTTCTTTTGTTTTCTTTTAGTTTTTGCCCTTCAGCTGTTTCCTCTGCTGTAGAATAAAAATGATAAAAAATAAGAGATAACGACGCTGCTAACCCTAATTGGCGTAAGTTTTATTGGTTTTCGTATTACTTAATGGTTCGCTGGTTGAGTTCGTTGGTATGGTTGAGTACTGTTCCTTGTCATGTCTCTATATATGCCCAGTTGTTTTGTCTTTCCATCTCAAAGGGTAGAGTTTTGTGCTCGCCTAATCGGTTTTCCTAAAGTTGTCGTGTGATGTGCGTGGTGTGTGTGTGTGTGTGTGTGTGTGTGTGTGTGTGTGTGTGTGTGTGTGTGTGTTATTTGATTGTTTTCTCTCTTTCATCTCTTTGTATACACATCATTGTGCATTGAATCGGACTGTGCATGCGTCTGTCTGTCTGTCTGTCAGTGTCTATCCCTCTCTCTTTCCTTTTTCTCTTTTCCCTCCCCCCACTCTCTCTCTCTCTCTCTCTCTCTCTCTCTCTCTCTCTCTCTCTCTCTCTCACATCATAATGGCGTAAGTCAAAAGCACACCTTCACACACACCTGCCCGCACCTTCCGTTATCAGCTGCCTGTGTTCTCCTCCTTTCTTCTCACCTGCGCCTGTGTTCAGCTGTCCGGTGGTCGATCCAGCTTCCATGTGCAAAGATCTTCGGTTTTGTTTCGGCGTCTCTTTGTAGTCTCGTCTCTTCTTCCTTCGGCCCATTGTTGGCGCCTCCAGCTTTGTTCCTCAACCCATGTATACTACGGCGCCTCACACGTATTGGAGGAGAGAGCCGACCGCCGCCTTCATCTGCTTCTCTTTCCTTCAGCAGCCCTCCTTCAGCCCTCCAGTCCTCCCTTCCTGCCTTCTTTCCGTCGGGCCCAAACACCTCGATATTAGTTTTTTTCTTTCTCGAGCCAGTCTTGGTAGTGACTTTTTTTTCTTTTTACTCCCGTGTGATCTTTTCTGGCTTTGATATTCTTTGCTTTTGTCCCCCATGTTATTGCTTATGGTCTTTTAATTATTTGCTTTCATCTTGCTGTGTTTCGTTTTTTTCTTTCTCTTGCTTTTGTTTTGTTTTTCTTTTTCTATTTTCTTTTTCTTTCTTTTTTTCTCATATGGCTGAATCGTTAACGAGTTCCCACGATGACGTACAGTAACCTCTCGTGTCCTGCCGTTCGTCGTACTCCTCGGATGGTTTCAGCTTTCATGTAATTAGCACACCAGCGATTCAATCCGAAAAAATGAGGATGCAATGCAGACGAGTGTGAGTGGCTAACTAACTAACTGCCACTGTAGATTATATTGATTTTCTGGACTTTCACTTACCATTTCGCCAGTACCTATGATAACCTAGCTGCCCACATGGACCATTGCATATAAACAAAACCGCAGATAAGTTAAAGTAAAAAAAAGCATCCTGTAGATCTTGACCAGTCTTGCCATTTCATCCGCGGGTCGTAACTCATTCACCTCAGCTGTCCAACTCGACGGCACATCACTCGCTGAACTCTACGCTTGGGTCACGCCGGGTTTCACTAGTGGCAAAACCACTGGAGATTTAGGTCGGTATTGTCAAACGCTTCCAACCCTCACATCATCTATTTCTAAAGGCTAAAAAGGAGATCAATCGCGTTCTAATGAGTGTTTCTTTATATTCATGGTACAGAAGAAGGGTCAAACTACCACCAGGGTCATAAAACTACCCCTGGAAAGGCCAACAACTCCTAGGAAAGCCCTGTCAAATATGTGTGCTTGGGAGCCGAAATGTTTAATAGTACGACCCTCATAGCACAACCACACGAAGAAAACACGAGAGGTCAGCAGCAAACCTCGAATATTTCCAGCAGTGCACATTCACAAAAACTTTAGACAAAAAAAAAAAACTGACATAAAACACGACTTAGACTTTTAAACATGACCGCGCGCATTTATAATGTATGACCCCAACGCTACCTTACACGAAGAAAACTTGAGAGGGATAACTACCAAACATCTCTTCTTTCTCAGCAGTGCAAAAATACAGAAAAAGTGGAAAACGAAAAAAAAATGCGAAAAAGCTGTTGTAAAATTTCAAAGAAGGCAAGTCCCTCGTTTTCTCTTGCAGCTTTTCAGTCACTCGTCTTATTCTTTTTTACTGCGAAGTTAGAGAATCATCAACATTTCTCACAAGATATCACATGTATATTCAATTTAAAGTTGCCCGTAGCACTGTATACACACACGTTCACATGCACGGAGGACAATCAGCATGAATATTCAAACCTGCAATAAGAATCTGTCCCTCTAAACAGAAAACCTCATTGTAAAAGTGCTTGAAGAAACCTAATACTTTTCCTCTCAAAACCAGGACAAACTTTTGGGCAATATTGTGTGCACTGGGGAAGAGGAATGACCCGCGTGGGATATTTAGGATATTTACCGCAGTTTGCCAGGAAATCCCGGAGAAGCAGAGCCAATACGGAAGATAAACAAGGAGAGGAAACAAGAATTACAACTTCAGGAGACGGGGGAAGAGAAAAATATCCGCACGAAAAGAATACAGAAGTAGGAAAACAACACAGCCATAAACCAAACCCAGAATATAAAGAAGAGAGAGAGAAAACGGTGAGAGGGAGGGAACAGGGAACGCAATATGTGCCCCGCTCTCCCTCATTTACATAATTCATTAACTCCAGTAGCCTCCTCGCGACGTTGCCCCGATATTAAGAAAACAGATTGCCGGGGAGAGAGAGAGAGAGAGAGAGAGAGAGAGAGAGAGAGAAATGGGTGAGTGCATAAAGCTGCGAGAAAAATCGTGCATCTCGTCAAGACATAAAGTAGACAGCCAACCCTCGTTCATCCTCTTAATCTCTCTCTCTCTCTCTCTCTCTCTCTCTCTAAATAGTTTTCCCCTAGTTTCGTATCCACTGATCTAGTATTTCTTTTCTTCTTCTTCTTCTTCCACACTGAAACTTCCCGCATCTTGTTTCATCCTCTTCTCTCCTAAAACCATTTATGTTCTTTACCTACTGTGCGCTTTCTAAATCTTCCCCCTCAATTAATTTTGCACACCACACTCCCCTGTACCTCACCACGTCTCTTTGTTAAATCCAACCTCTTCTCACACACTTAAACTTGCCCGTCATTTCGATTCACCCTCTTCTCTCCTAACCCCTTAAATGCGGATTTCCTTCAAGAAAACATCACCAAACTACAGAAATGGAACAAAAAGTGGTTGCTACAATTCAGTGAAGAAAATGTAGTCATGTACCTTGGGAGGGGATATCCAGCATACCAATACAACATGGGAAACACTCTACTATCCACCACAGAGAGGCAGAGAAAGACCTGGGACTACTATGTATTAGGCTACCCGTGAAAGCCAAATCCATGCCAATCGCAGCGGACGGGCTAAAATCATTTCCTTTCCC
Organism: Eriocheir sinensis; assembly: GCF_024679095.1. NCBI lineage: Eukaryota > Metazoa > Arthropoda > Malacostraca > Decapoda > Varunidae > Eriocheir > Eriocheir sinensis. The sequence continues at coordinate 13,104,104 of NC_066529.1, forward strand.
TGTGTTCGCTCCTTCACGTCTTCACCTCACCCCATATCTCTTATCTATCTACTCTGGTTTCTTTGATTTCTGGGTTGCCACTCTGTTATTCTAGTTGTCAATGTGTTTTCAGTTGTGTGCATGATATAACCTGCCAAAGTCCACTTCTTAACATTGATCGTAATTGGAACATCTACACCATTTGTCTCTTCCCTAACCCACGACCTTTTTTTGTTGCATCTTATTGTCAATGTGTGTTACTTTCCCGATGTATATATTGCTAATGTATGGGTTACTTTCCAGATGTATTGTCAATGTCTGTGTAACTTTCCCGATATGTTGCCAATGTCCGTGTTACTTTTCTAATGTATTGCCAATGTCTGTGTTACTTTTCCGATGTATTGCCGATATCTGTAACTTTCCTAATGTATCGTCAATGTCTGTGTCACTTTCCCGCCTCACCCACTGCCAAACTTCATTCATCTCCTCTTCCTGCAGATCCCCTCTCCGGCTCCTCCACGGTGACGGGCTCCCTCCCCGGCGGCCTGCCCCCGGAGTTCACGCAGCTCCTCCCGCCGGGCGCTGGCAAGATCGACAAGCCGGTGGGCCACAACGTGAAGCTCAAGTGTCAGGTGACCGGCGTGCCCGAGCCCTCCATCACCTGGTTCAAGGTACGTCCAGAGAGATGGATCTATAGACGGAAAGGTAGATAGATAGATAGTTAGAGGTTAGATAGATAGGCAGATAGATAAATAGATAGACAGATACATAGATAGATAGATAGATAGACAGAGGTAGATAGATGGATAAATGAATAGATAGATAGAAAGAGAGTGGGGACCGCGGTACATAATAAGGAATGATAAAGAAATAGAGGTTTGAAAGTTGTGTATGCTATTGCCGCTTGAAAACTATAAATGTCAGTGACCTTTGAATGGGTGATACTTTGCGTGACTGCGTCTTTAATTACGTTCACTAAGAGCAGGAGAGAGAGAAGCAATGTAATGTAATGATAGTTTGAATAGTTAAAAAAAGAAAGCCATACAAACAAACCGTTATGAAAGAATGATCAAATATAGTGCGTGGGGGTAGGGGGGGGGGTTAAAAATGAAAGAGAAGTTGTTAAGGTAAGTGTCAGAGCCACTGGTACTGCAACACACACGTTGGGTCGTTGGTAGGTAATTACTATCAAATGTTTAGGTGGCTGTTTGGCGGACCCTTGGCGCTGCTGCTGACCGGCTATTAAACAGAGGTAGTAAAGGGGTAGGGAGGGGGTACGGATGGTTGTCGTTTGCATTTTATTTTATTTATGCTGAACCTACACACACAACTACTGCTACTACTACTACTACTACTACTGCTACTACTACTACTGTTAACGATAATAATGATAATAGCAGCAGAAAAAGAAGAAGAATCGTAACACTCAACCCAGCAGTAATAACAACACCTATAATGAGCCTACTAAAACAACAACAACAACAACAACAACAAAATCCGCCCCCGTAGAATAATCGTTACACACTCTTCCCCAGCGTTAGAAGCTCTGCCTAACACACTGCTGGCATTCCTTTATTCCTTTTAAGGCCACGCAAGCTACAAATGCGTTACATCCTCCTGCTGAACATAGTAAAAGAGAGAGAGAGAGAGAGAGAGAGAGAGAGAGAGAGAGAGAGAGAGAGAGAGAGAGAGAGAGAGAGAGAGAGAGAGAGAGAGAGAGAGAGAGAGAGAGAGACTGAGAGAGAGAGAGAGAGAGAGAGAGAGAGAGAGAGAGAGAGATAGAGAGAGAGAGAGAGAGAGAGAGAGAGAGAGAGAGAGAGAGAGAGAGAGAGAGAGAGAGAGAGAGAGAGAGAGAGAGAGAGAGAGAGAGAGAGAGAGACGAGTAGCAGTAGTAATATCGCCAGCAAAAGCCGCGGCTATTCGGTCCAGTATGAATACAAATGGTTGGATTAAGGAAGAAATATACCCCTCGCTCTTATTGCTGCCCCTCCCATCTCTAGAGGCGGGGACCTGCTGGCTGCTGGCTCATCCTCTCCCTCGTCGCCCCCTATCCACTCCTCTCCTTTCCTCTCCTCTCCTCTCCTCTCCTTCTTTTCGGTCCCTTCTCATATCATATCTTTACCGTTTCTTCCTTTCAGTCACTTTCCCCTTTCTGTATTTCACTCTTTCTTAATTTCTTCCTGCCTGCATTGTTTTATTTATTTATTTGTCTTCTGTTCTTCCTTCCTTTCTTCCCTACTCACCTTTCTCTCATTCGTTTACTGTCATTCTCTCCTTCCTTCGTTTATATTCTTCGTGTCTTTTCCTCTGCAACCCTTTTCTACCTTCCTTCATCCTTTCTGTCAATCTTTTTCCCTCTACTGTCATCGTCCTTATCTTCGTTCCCTCATTTTTCCCTCCTATTTTTCATCCATTTCCCTTTTCTCAGCATTAATCCCCTTCTTACCCGTTTTCCTTCTTTCATATTCCTTTCCATCTTCCTTTCTTCCTTCCTTCAATCCTGTCCTTTCTCTTCCACTTCTTTGCTCTGCTCTCCTTTCCTCTTTTTCCTTCCATTCCCTTCTCTTAAGTACTCCTATTGCTCCTTCCTTCCTTCCTTCTTTCCTACTTACCTTCCTTTCATCCTTCTTAGCAGCACCTCTCATCTCTTCCTTCCACGGCACTTGCACACTTTTTTCCTGTATCTTATCTCCTTCCTCCACCAAAATTTCTTCTCTTCCTTCACCCTTTTCTCAATTATTATTCTTTTTTCCTGTATCTCATCTCCTTCCTCTACCAAAATTTCTGGTCTAACTCTTCTCTTCCTTCACCCTTTTCTCAATTATTCTTTCCTTTCCTCCTTACCTCCCTCCCATCTGGTCAAGTCCTCACATTTCTCCTCAAGTTTCTGCTGGCTTCTCTTTTTTTTTTTTCTTCCGCCCTCTTTTCCTTTCCCCTCCTTCTTCCTTGCGTCTTTACTTCCTCCTCTTTTTCTCCTGCCCCATAATTTTTTCTCATCCTCCTCCCTCCCTTCCCCCACACCTCCATTCCTTATTCCTTCTCCCCTCTCCTCACCTCGGTCGTTTCTCTTCTCTCTCATCCCTTCCTGTCCTATTCACTTCCTCTCCTCACCGCCAGATGTCATGTGTTATTTATTTCTTACTAAGCTAAATGAATAGTAAGAAATTATTGCTGGAATGTACAGAATGTGTGTATGTGTGTGTGGGGGGGGGAGGGGGGGTGATGACATTGAATAAATTGAACTTGTGAGACAAAGTGAAAGAAAAAATAAATGTATGGAGGTAGAGTCTGGAAATATATCGCTCCCTACAGTTTCTGCTCAAAGCCACCACACAATAGGTAGAAGCTCTCCATAAAAGGTAGAATCTTGAATAATGTAATGACCCTTTCCTTGCCACTTCATTGAACAGTCATTATGATGGCCTGAGGGTTAGCTGAACTTGCCACCCTCCCTTCCACTCCATTTACTTCCCTTCTCATTTGCACCACCATTTCAAACACAGTTGTAATGGGTTTGCTGCTCCAGAGTGTGTATTCATTATTTTGTTATGTGGTGAAAGTCAGACCATCACTTCACACTCACCACTACACTACACCCATTCCAGCAACCATACAGAGAAAGCTGGACAGCAAACTTACTTTTTGAGCAACTAATAAACAAATAGGAAGTTAAAAATATTGTGTATTACGAGTTTTGGGAAAGATAAGAGAAACTCTGAACAATTATCACACATGAATAGCCAGACAAGGAAGACAACACGAAGGGGAGGCCACTTCAAAGGTCATCTTCCGGACAGTCATCTGAATGAAACTCAACTTACTCCCTTGCCTTCACCACAGGATGGGCTGGAGCTACACGAGGGTTCTCTGGGGTTGGAGTCCCGCCTCACCCGCCACTACCTGCACCTGATAAACCTGACGCCACAGGACGCCGGCACTTACACCTGTGCTGCTGCCAACCCCCTTGGAGCCGCAGCTGCCAACTGGACGCTCAGAGTCATCGGTGAGTGACTTTGCTCTCCAAGTGTAGTCATGTTACACGAACAAAAGACAACTGTATTTACTGTGGATTTTTATTCTTTATGGTTCCACAATATCGCTGGTCCTGCAAAGAGAGAGATTCAGGAAGATGTTCAGTAATTGCTGAGAGAGAGCTCTGGGAATATCCTCAAGGTGATATAGACATGTACAAAATAGAGAAACGAGAGATAATTGTATAAAGGCCATATTATGTAATGTTGTGCATTTAATAACTACGTACATCACTTTGTTTGTTTGTTTGTTTGTTTTTTCATAGTAAAGGGAGTAGCTTAAGGGCAAAAAAAAAATAATGAGAAATAAAAAAAGTCTGTTCACTGCCTCTATAACAAAGAGTTTAGAAGAGTGGCCAAAATAGTGGTCAATTTCAGGAGAACTTATACTGATAAATCATATTCTAATCCACAGACCAAGCCCATCCAACCGAGCCAGAGTTCAACCCCATAGAGCCCGCCAACACAACAGTAGCAGTAGGAAGGTCGGCCACGCTGCAGTGTAGTGGAAACTCTGAGGTGGCTCCACATATTAAGGTGAGCAGACGATGCATTTTTGTGAGCCAAGCTGGTAAAGTTTTTATGAGTAATTTGTTGACACGATTCCCTTCTGCACATCTCATGTCTCACAATTTTTTATATTTGTGTTCAGTTATGGTTGACCTCTATCAGATTACTTTTATAAAGAGGATTGGGATACTTCTCAAAGCTCCTCTAATATTCCTGAGACATATACATGTATACTTAAGACATGTACATGTAAATAAATCATGACTATAACAAGGTGTACTATTGCAGTGGCTGCGACGCCTTGAGGACGGTTCTCGGGAAGCTGAACACATCCCAGACAATGAGACCCTGAACTGGAAGGGCCACCGCTACGTCGTGCTGCAGCCCACGCAGGTGCTCACCCCTGGGGATGGATCCTTCTACACAAAGGTTTGATGCTGGGCTGATCTGATTATCTATTGAAATCAATTATTCCTTGTATGGAGTAGGCATCTCTTGTTGTGTTGAAATCCTTCCTTATGAGGCACTATATTAAACCATTCTTATAATTCCTTTTGTACAGTTCAAAATTGCATATTATATAAGAATGCTCCATGTGAAATAAAGTATATAGGTAAATAAAAACATATGTATCGGTAAACAAAAGTAATATGTATGACTGCATCACAAACAATTGTTTGAAAAATCTACCACCGGTATCGGTAGTCTGCGAGCCCATAGCCCAATCGGTATCGGTAGATCGGTAGATTTTTAACCTAACCCCACATAACATCACTATCCATGAATATATCTTATGGATTTTTTAAATGTGACTATAGTATTGGCACTCACAGCATGACTGCCAAGCCTGTTCTACTTATCTGCTATTCTGTTGGTACACCATTTCTTGCCTATGTCCTTGTTGAATCTGAATTTATCCAATTTAAACCCATTACTATAGAGGAAACATAGTTTAAACTGGATAGATTCAGATTCAACAAGGACACAGTGAAGAGTTGTGATGATTTGGCCAGTTTAAAAAATAATTTTAGAAAATGTTGAAGCATTAGTGTTATTTTGTTGATATCAAAATGTTCCTTCATCAATTAGCTCTAAGTTAACATCACACTTGTAGCTCTCAGTTCTCAGTTCTCAGCAGTAGATGATGAAACACAAGTTTCTAAATTATCAGAACCATCCTTACCTTGTTGGTGGTTCAGCCAAAGGTGGGATGGTATGAACACTCATGTTACTCAGCATAATCTTGATATAACTTAATTTCAGTTAGCTAATAAACAAGAAAATATCAGTTATTAAACATTTATGTAAGTAAATAAATATCCTCTTAATATTTATGGGAAAGAAATATAAAAAGAAGAATTATTAGAAATATCTCAAGAATTATGAAATAATGGCTTCCTTCTTTGCTCACAAGCATAACATCTGTATATATCTTTTTTTATAATTGTTGCAACACCTGTCGTGTTAAACTGATATAAAGTGAATAAAAATCATGAAAAACTCACCTGTCCGAATCATCACGACTAAAAAATAAAAGGTTGGTCACACTCCACGTCCAGCACGAGAGCTATAGTCAGTCCAAATTAGCTTGGCCAATTTGCACCGAGAAGCCCCTCCCCCATTCTGGCTAAGCTCCGCCCCCCTTTCACCTGATTGGCTGTTGATGACAACATAGATTGTATTAAAGACACGTACCAAATATATATGATTGAGATAATCTAGCTTCTTTCATGATTAAAAAATATTCGAAACTTAATTGAATAACGACACTCAACTTAAACAATCAATGACATCACCTAAGAAACAAAGTACAATCATAATACTGCAAGTTTTCAAGGGAGAACGGGCCCTGCAAAACGAGCACTGAAGGCGATGATAGTAGGCTATCTATAAAGTAATGCACACTTTCCGTCATTATTTCCTACATAGCTCATTCACATATGCATACCAAATATAATCACATAAAAAAATATATTCTACAGTAGCTTCATACAAGTAGGAATCATTGTATTGAGGAATAAGTTTCGTATCTGTGGCTGTTGGGCTGAGCGTGCATCGTAGCCTACCCGTCCTTATTCCTCAATACAATGATTCCTACTTATATTCAGTTATTATATAGTATATTTTTTTATGTGATTATATTTGGTATGCCTATGTGAATAAGCTATGTAGGAAATAATGACGGAAAGTGTGCATTACTTTATAGATAGCCTACTATCATCGCCTTCAGTGCTCGTTTTGCAAGGCCCGTTCTCCCTTGAAAACTTGCAGTATTATGATTGTACTTTGTTTCTTAAGTGATGTCATTGATTGTTTAAGTAGAGCGTCGTTATTCAACTAAGTTTCGAATATTTTTTAATCATGAAAGAAGCTAGATTATCTCAATCATATATATTTGGTACGTGTCTTTGATACAATCTATGATGTCATCAACAGCCAATCAGGTGAAAGGGGGGCGGAGCTTAGCCAGAATGGGGGAGGGGCTTCTCGGTGCAAATTGGCCAAGCTAATTTGGACCGACTATAGTTGGTTAGCAGGATCTGAATCCAGGTCTTATTGATCAAGGTTTTAATCAGGGCAAATGAACATTGATTGCCAAATTAAATTTATTTCTACAAGAGTATAGTGACAATGTTAATTTTGTATTCTCATAATGCTTCAGATAGATTAAACCTTGATTTTGTCCACAGTTGGTGATACCTCGTGTGACACGGCAAGACGTTGGCGTCTACGTCTGCACGGCCACAAATAACTATGGGCTGGCCTACAGGCAGGCCCACCTTTCTGTCTACGGTATGTGTATTTGTGATAAGCATCTCTAGAGCAATAGGTGCTCACTGCAAAAATGCATTTATACAAAACTTCCCTGTAAAATATGTTGAGTAATTTGTAATACATCTGTGTTTGCTTACAATTTATGTGAAAAATGAGAAACACCACTGAATAAGTCATTCATCACAATATACGTATTAGGCCAAGAATATATCACATCTTCAGCATGTCAGCTCTAACTTGAACACTTCTTTTTCAACATATTGGAACAAGAAGAGCTGGGTCATATCTGATGGAAATGTTACAGTTAAATGTTTTCCTTCCTTTTTCCAAAATTTAATATCGCTTAGAGACGGTGCTTATCCTGTTCTAGAAGCTTAAAAAGTAATTGAAGAAAACATGTTCATGCTGTGGATCTGTTCAGTCTGTTTTCAGATCTGTTGAGATCTGTTCAGTTTGTCTTTCTAAATGAACAACCTTTACACTGAAGTACATAACAAATTTGGTGATAAATTATTATCTACATATTTCATTGCATGTTTCCTAGAGCCCCTTGAAAGACCTCAGCAACTGAGTCGCCCCTTTACCTATGCACTGTTCTGGTGCACTCCAGCCTCTCATTCTTCCCTAGTCACTCTCTCTAATATATTCTAAAATTCTCCCCTCCCATTTTCCAGGGCTCAGCCAATTGCTCCCACCACATCTACCTTGCTCCCTTACACCTTCTCTGTCATCTCACCTTCCCTCATTCTCCTCAGGTGACCAGACCTTATCAGCATGAAATGTATCGCCACCTTAATCACTTGACAGTTCACTCATTAACCTTTACAAGCCAAGCCAAATCTATACACACTCTCTTTAGTTTCACAATGCATTTTTTTTATATTTCACAAGCACATATTTGGTAACTCTTACATCACTGCTTGATTACTAAATCTTTATCATTTGTATTTCTTTTTTTATCCATGTCTCACATGCATTTATATCTTAGCACAGTTGTTTCATTGTACAATCCCTAATTTGACTCCTTGCTCATTGTGTCTTCATTATATATTATACACCCAGAAGCAGTATATCAATCAATTAGATGATTGGGACTATAGATCCTATGGGTACCAAGCAAAAGTTTAGGGATGAATGCTGAGAGACTTTCTTGCATAAGTTTAGATGCTGTGGTCTGGACGTATGTAGAATCTGTGTCTTGCAACTGTTCTGCAGCAGTTGCCTGACATTTTTGGATTTGTCCTAGAACATGCAGTAGAAGATGCAGTGTTGAGCGACAAAGTATTCTGGTCTTTATGAAGCTTTAGATACATCATGTTAGGCACAAGTTTTGTTGTCAATTAAATGTTCTATAGTTTACTTATAATAATACATTGCATTCTTTACTGCAGATGAGTCTTCAGGTAGCAATACACTGCTGCTGGTGGTTGGCCTGGCCTGTGTGGCTGCTTTAGTCATAGTGATTATCATCATTGCGATGGTACGCAGAGTTCAGAACACCAAGCCACCACCTCCACCAAGTTCCAATGAGAGTGCCCTGCTACCCCCACCACCAATGAGTCAAGCTAAGGTTCAGCCACCACCATCCCACCACCCACGCTATGTCCCTGGGATTCATAACAACCAGCAGCAAACACCACATGGCCACTCAGTGGGTCCAGAGGGACCATTGCTACAATATGCTGGTGGCATGGTGCACCTTCCCCCACAGTCCTCTATGACAGGGAGTGGTCAAGGAGCTCAGCCTATCATTGTGTATCAAGATCCGGCCACAGCAGCCTCTGTATATATTGCACAGCGGCCACCGACACAAGCGACCTCAACAAACAGACCCGAGTATCAGTACCAGCACCTGGACGTTATATGATCACGGGGAAAGGTAGTGTAGTGTGGACAGTGTCTGCTGTGATTGTGATGGACACCATTGACCAGTTGAACTCTGTGTACTAATTCAGTGTCGTGTTCTCAGTGTTTCTGAAGTGGAACACAAAAAAGTTTATATGTTTTGAAAATAACATATATGTATTACTGTATTATATAAATTCTAGTGTTAGGTATTGACTTTCTCAGCAAGAATCTGTGATAAAAATGAAAATTACAAACAAGAATTTTTGTTTTCACCGTCAGTCCATAAAACAGTGCATTATGCCACAAATGTGAAAATGCTTCGAAAATATGCTGTACAGTGTAAGCAGACAAGAACTCTAGTCGACCATAATCTATTAAGTTAGTGTACCGTACTTCAGTATAATTTTTGCATGGTCTATCCACACCTAGTTCATACATTTAATTTTTCAGAGGATAGCTTGGTATGAATTCAGTTCTTTCTCATATATTATAAACTGCAGTGTCAAGAATATTACCAGCAAGATCATAAATATTTTTACATGTAGTTTATAGTGACTAATTAAGGACAACAGTGAGGCAAAGTAAGATTACAAAATACTTCATAGTTCATTAGATTATCTTTATTGAAGCAAATGAAGTCTAGTCATACACTATTGTCAATGGTTTTGAAATCTCTACACTTGTGTACAGTAAACTATAGTCATACAATTTATATGTATTTACTCATTCCATGTTTGAAAGTACCCTTTATTTTTCTTATGCAAAGAATTAGGTTTCTTTCTAAACATATTAAAGAATGAATTATCAATTATGTGTCTTATGTGTGTGCCAAAGGTATCAGAAACATTTATTTCATAATAATTTTTATAACTTTGGTGAATCGTATTCCAAGACCGAGATGTCACTAATGAGTGTACAGTATGTAAATATGCTTTCGCAAAAACTAATTTTGGGCTGAAGAAATGCACTGATGGGGTTTAACTGCTCAGATCTGTATCATTGTTTATAATGAGGTATATTCCAGTGCTGCCAACTAGCGGGTATAGGGTCCCAGGGCCCACAAAGCTTGAGCTATTCTTTCAATTATTGTGAATTACCTGTGTTTATCTGGGTCTTGTAACAATTACACTTCAATACAATAAGTGACACTATTGTTAATAAAAATGTAGCTGATCATTCTCGTTGATTTAATTCTTGGTAAACGAGAAAAATATACATGCCGTCCGGCAGCCTCTCCTCATCCAAAATCGTTCTTCCATGAAAGCCCTTTGAAATCAAGCAGAAATGAGATTTAAAAAAATATTATTTACATTACATTATATGCTGAGCACCTGCTTTGGGTGCATCAGTGTCGCCTTCGGCGAAATTCATCAAAAACATTAGGGCGTCAGGCATCTCGACAACCCTCTTCTTCACAACAATAGAAACCCATGTGTTTGTGGCTCAGTGAGGTCACTGGCTTTCACTCCCAGCATATTATACTCCACCCTCAGCTGACTGCTGGTTGTTGTGTGAGATGAACCAAGACCTTGGTTGGATGCCTGCTGCTACCAGGAGTGTGGGCAGGTTAAAGGTGATGGTGTTTAAAGCCAGGAGTTGTGGGTGGAGGTTAACACTTTTGGACGGAAGACAATGTTGCACACGGACAGAAAACAGAGGAGGCTTGCTTTCTGCCGAGATGCCTGGCGCCCAAATGTTTTTGATAAGTTTCGCCGAAGGCGACACTAATGCACCCAAAGCAGGTACTCAGCATGTAAATGATAAATTTTTAACAGCTCATTTCTGCTTGATTTTGCAGGGTTTTCATGTAAGAGCGATTTTGGATGGGGAGAGGCTGCCGGACAGCATTTATATTTTCTCTCGTTTACCAATAAATAAAACAACAAGAATGATCAGCTACATTTTTATTAACAATAGTGTCAAGTTCCAGAGAATCACAGGTAATTTACGATAATTGAATAATTGAAAGAATAGGTCAAGCTTTGTGGGCCCTGTGATCCTATCGCTGGTGACACCTGCTAAGAATGAATATACCTCATTCATAGTGTATGAACAGTCTCGCATGTGAAGCAACAAACGTGACAGCATCATTCTTAAATACACAACAGGGCTCTGATAAGTATTTTCTTATTGCTCAAAGCTAATTAAAATTAATCAAGACAGGTACACAAAAAATACACAGTGACTAGATGTGGCTCCTTCAACATGGGCAACCCCTTCCTTGGAGCCACTACAGATAGAAGTGCTAATTATGTTGTAGAGCAGATGATATATAAAGAAAATGCCCATGTAGTGACCTGCCTGATGCAGAAAGCCTCCCAGACCCTTTGGCCAACTGGTAAGGAGTGGCTTTCCCATCTAGCTGGTTGTGGGCTTGATCCCTGGTGCCAGTAAAACCCTTTCAGGGTCTGGTTTAATTTCATGTGTGCTTCATGACATGCAGAGGTTGTGTGGAGGTGTAGATAAGTGGAATTACATGGCATTACACCCATACACTAATATATACCAAACAGGTAAAGAATTGGCTCTTATTCCAGGATATGTTATCTTGAGAGAAAATTATGAAACTGGCTTATGAAGTTCTCTTACTAATGTACATAAATACAAGTACAAATAGTTATTTGGTGTGAGTTTTAAAATATACAGATCACACCAAACATAGTTAAGGAGTAATTAGCATTATATACATTTGTACAATGCTGTAAACAGTATGTAAGTAAAAGAATTTATTTACAGAAAGCAATATCAACATAAACATGGCACCTGCCTACTCCAAGGCAATATTAACCTTTCTGATTACACTTTTTTTAAAATTACACAGAAAGCTACAGAACATCAAAGCCCATCCTGGAAAAACGATCAAGAGCTTAAAGGCATATATGGGTCTACATTAAATGTTTTTGGCATAGTATACTAGTCTTTCTTTGGTAAAACTCCAGAATAAAAATAGCATACCAAGCCACCAACAAACTTGTGCACTGCCACTCCTCATTCTCTTAAGTTTACAGAACCCTACGGCATCTTAACATATAGCTAGCTATCAGCTAAACATTGTAACTTATCGCTGATGAAACAGTGACGTCACCATAAAATAATAGGTAATCTTTGTGTTTACTGATGGTAACAGAACCCTCAATCTAAAAGACAGTAACCTATCACCACTCAAATGGTAATCTGTCATCATAAAATAGCAACCTATTGCTGCTTAATGAATTGTTCAAATTTTAGAAACTAATAATTTGTGATGAATATATAGGTGAATGAATATCATCATCATCATTATCATCATTTCGGTTAACGTCCATTTTCACTTTTTCTGAGTGGTTGGACGCTTTAGGGCTCTCCTCTATTCTACTGTCTTCTGCCCGATGCTCATCCAATCCCATCAATGCCAAGTCTTCCTGTATACACCTTCTCCACATTTTCTAGGTCTACCAACTGCATGGTCTCCTTCCTTCTACCTACAATCTCTCCAAAACTCCCAGCACTGTATCCTTCCCTGCTCTCTTTACATGTCCAAACCATCGGAGTCGATCCCTTCTGAGCACTGTTTCCAGGTCCTCTACTCCACATCTGTTAGCTACATCTGCACTGGACACCCTGTCTTGCCACCTGATCCCCGCCATATACCTCAGCATTCCCTGCAGTCTCAAAGGCCCCTTAGCCAATTTTGTTTGTGAGGGGTGAGTATGGGCAAACACTACAATAATACCCGATTCACAAGTAAACTAGCCACCTCCCTCCACTTTAACCACGCTGCCGCCACTCTCACTCTCATTGTCCTATCCACTCCCGCCTCACAGTCCAGAACATCTCCCAAATAACAGAAATGTTCTACCTCATCTAGCTTTCCTCCATTCACCTTTAGTTCATCCCTCTCAGTTTCTTGTCCTTGCTGTCTCCTTACACAAGTTAGGCATGTAAAATTCTGCACTCCTCTTACATTTCTGAGGTCTGACCATCTATGGTGGCACCACTGCCTGCAACATGTGCACAAGATTGGATTTACACCTACTCCCTTCCCAAAGCATCCAGATGGATATTTTCCTGCTTTAATCTTTTCTCTTGCTTTTTTTCCAGTCACCATGTACTTTATTTTTTCCATATGAATTTTCAAACCTCTCTCCTCATAGATATAAATGTAAAGTTAGGAGCATATATCATAGCTATGCCTGGCTGTGGTGCTGTCTGGTCTTTCAGCCTGTGGTGGGTGAGAACCCATTACTCCTGGACACAGGGCCAGTGAAACATATGGGTTACCTTCCTTAGGTAGGAAAGAAAGGATGAACAGCTCTGTGGGCTGTGCACAAACTGCCCATAATTGAGTGATACTTAATGTCAACCAAGGAGACTATAGTCTCCTTGGTGTCAATCAAGAAGATAATAGTCTGCTTGGTGTCAACCACCAGAGGAAGTTGGGTAGAAATCTTGTACTGGGGTGACCCTCACCCCAACTTATTGGGCATAAGGTGCAGGTTGCAATGGAAAAATTTGCAGATTTTTCCAGCACTGTGGCCCTCTCCACTTCTCTCCTATGCCTTTTATTTTTATAGGGGGGAAGGATCCTATTTTGACAAATGGGAATCTGGAGCAGGCGTTTTAAATTCCTTGTACCCTTTCTTCTTCACTTCATTCTTTTTCTGGAATGTTTTAGGGGGCTGGTTAGGCTGTGGGGACATGGCCTCTAGAGCCTGGAAGTGCTAATTGTGGCTAGTTGCTAATGGATGTTGTTGGACATAACTAAGTTGTCCTGCCTCCAGGGTATAGGAACTAGAGCCTGCCGAGTTGACCTGACTTCTGCAGGAAAGTCTTTGTACACTTGAGGGCTTGGAAAGCAGTGTTGGGGCTGAGGGAGTCGCTGCCCTGCAAGTCCTCTAGTGTTGGCCTGTGAATGTTGAGCCTGGTTAGGAATGCTTTGAGGTTGGTGCAGAGGGAGTGGAATCTTGGTCAGTGAAGAAGGAACTGGTCTGTTGTGTCAGGTTGTGTAGGTCACCATTGGCAGTGTGGGTCCTGGACCAGGTTCAATCAGTACAGGTGGGCATTGAGGTATGTGTGTTCAATCATCAGGCAGGGGATGTCTGTATCCAGGGGACAGCTGGGGGAATAAGTCTGACACTGCTGGGTGGAGGATTGTCTATAGTGTATGAGGGTGATCTGTCTTAGATCAGCTGTCAGTCTGGTTGTCCAGTGTCTGTTGGAAGTCTGTCTTCGGTGAGTCAGTAAGTCACTGTGATTTGGTGCCGTCTGTGGGCTGGGGATGGGAGTGTGCCAGGTTGGCTGCTTGGTCCACCATGGTGTTGCCCATGTGTGAGGGTACCCACGGGCCACAGAAGGTGGGCCTGTCTGCCCCCTGAAGTCAGCCGTACCAGGAGCGAGCGTATGGTGAAGCAGTGTGAGGTCTGTGGGTGGAGAGGAGTTGGAGGGCAGTGAGAGAGTCTGTAAAGAGGGAGACTGATTGGTAAGAGGGGAGTGTTGTGGCAGCTTTGAGGCCTTCCTTGATGGCAAAGAGCTCTACCCCCAGAATTGTGATGTGTGTGGTTGGAGGTGTATAAGCCTGGGAGAAAGACGGCTGCACTGGTGGATGGGGGAAAAGGGACGTGTGAGTCATCTGTGAAAATGAAAAGGTAAAAAAGGTGGTGTGACAGAGAAGTTTGGACACAGAGGGCTCGGGCGATGAATAGTGTGTGAAGGCAGTAGGCCTGTGGGGGCAGGAAGTGGGTCATGTCGGTGTTGGGATACGACATTGTGGAGAGAGGATTAAGGAGTGACAAGAGGAAGATGATTGTCTTGGTGTTGCGGCTTTGTAAAGGAAGGCACGCCTCTGCCTGCATGGCCAGGGTGGGAGAGGACCTGAAGGCATCAAGGGCAATCCTGAGGGTGGTGGTGTTCTGCAGCAGCAGAGTTGTTAACAACTGGAACTCCATAGTGTCCTTACCTGAGGACGTTATAGATGCTCCTTCAATCAGTTTTTTTAAATCCAGACTGGATAATTGTTCTTAGACATACTCAAATAAAAATTCTGCCAATAAATTAACTATAAAGGGATGAGAAAAAAAAGGTAATAATATCAGCCTAATAACTGAAAATATTTTGTGAAATTTCTAACTCAAGATGAATGATATATGGGAGCCATACAAGGTGTACTACGTCTTAAAGCACGGGACTATCTGTCTGTACACACTCTTTGGTACAGACGGGGAGGGGGCCGAACACAGCAGGGCGGCCGAAGCTGTGTTTTTGAGATCAGAGTTCAGTGTTAAAAATGAATTAGCATGTAAGCTAATTCATCCGTATGTAATGATCGTGAAAGATTTTTCTATGGCATTGGCATTGGATGCTTATGTTAACAATATTGGGAAAGAAAGCTGATTCATTTATTCCCGAATAAACTTTTTCCGAAAGCGTTCAACGAGTCACCAATGAGTGTATTTACCTATTTGTAGTATACAGGGCCTGTGTTGAGCTCAAGCTCGGACAGTTCTGTCTCCCAGAGCCCAGTCCTGTCTCTGTGTGTGTGTGTGTGTGTGTAGGCCTCGAGGACTCCTCGACCAACACTATTTGCTTCAACTGCCGCGCCACAACAAGCAGGTACACGCCCACACACTGCATCAGGTCCGTGCATCGGAAGGAGGTAAGTTGTCAGTTACAAACAATCTTCAAAACCAGTTTCTGAGGCTATTTTACTGGAATTTTTGCAATAATGTTTTGTTGTCCATTTGTCCACCATGCATTCTCTTTCTTTCCTCTTCCACACACCTGCTATGCAACTATTTCAGTTGCCCTAAACACAGAACTCCTATAAATCTCAAAATCCTTACCCAACTCAGTACTGAATTCTAATTCCTCCGCCTTCCTTCTGTACATCTATTTCCAGCCATTGTCATGCAGTCTCTATACCATTTCCATTCTCCCATTTTTCTTTTTCCTAGTCTCCTTTAATTCCCTTTTCTCTCCATTATTTTTTTCTTTGCTTCTGCTTCAAAGGGTCAGAACCATCAAACATTTATCACATTGTTTTCATATCCATATGAAAACATCATTAGATGAATATCTTGAGCAGGAATTTTTTATGAAAACTGCTTAAATAATAATGAATCAAACTGCTTAAATAATAATGAATCAATGATAGAATAAAATGACAATGAAAGAGAGCCGGGTAGGACACGTAGTAATGGTTTCAAGTGGGATAAACTTTGAGTCAACAAAGACATATGCAAGAATTGGTTTACCATTAGGGTGAGTATCAATACGATAGATACATTTAGAAAGAGGTTAGAATAATTCTTGGATAGTGAGGTTAGGTGGGGCTGGGTTTACAGAAACTGCCTTGTAAAAACCTACCGGAACCTTGCAGACTCCTTATGCTCTTTATATCGGTAGCGTATGAAAATAACGTGCTAAAAGTTCCGCTTATGACCTATCTAATCCTTCCCTCCCTCCCTTCCTCGACCTACCCAATCTCCCTCCCTCAATCCCTCGACTTACCCAATCTTTCTCCCTCCCTCCCTAGACCTACCTGCAATCCCCCTTCCTCCCTCCCTCGACCTACCCAATCTCATTCCCTCCGAGTCTAGAGTCTAGTACGTGTTTTGTGGGACGAGTTTACTAGTCCAGTGTTTTGTGGGCCGAGTTTACTAGTCCAGTGTTTTGTGGGCCGAGTTTACTAGTCTAGTGTTTTATGGGCCGAGTTTACTAGTCCAGTGTTTTATGGGCCGAGTTTACTAGTCCAGTGTTTTATGGGCCGAGTTTACTAGTCCAGTGTTTTGTGGGCAGAATTTACTAGTCTAGTGTTTTGTGGGCCGAGTTTACTAGTCCAGTGTTTTGTGGGCCGAGTTTACAAGTCCAGTGTTTAGTGGGCCGAGTTTACTAGTCCAGTGTTATGTGGGCCGAGTTTACTAGTCCAGTGTTTTCTGGACCGAGTTTACTAGTCCAATGTTTTGTGGGTCGAGTTTACTATTCCAGTGTTTTGAGGGCCGAGTTTACCAGTCTAGTGTTTGTTTCGAGTGAGTGAATCGAGTTTATTTTTCGCATCGGTGTAGTTCTTTTGTGTACAGTTTACGGGCGTATTATTTCGCATAGCTTACGGGCGTATCGTTTCGCATAGCTTACGGGCGCATCGTTTCGCATAGCTTACGGGCGTATCGTTTCGCATAGCTTACAGGTGTATCGTTTCGCATAGTTTACGGGCGTATCGTTTCGCATAGCTTACGGGCGTATCGTTTCGCATAGTTTACGGGCGTATTATTTCGCATAGCTTGCGGGCGTATCGTTTCGCATAGCTTACGGGCGTATCGTTTCGCATAGTTTACGGGCGTATTATTTCGCATAGCTTACGGGCGTATCGTTTCGCATAGCTTACGGGCGTATCGTTTCGCATAGCTTACGGGCGTATTGTTTCGCATAGCTTACGGGCATATCGTTTCGCATAGCTTAGGAGCGTATTGTTTCGCATAGCTTACGGGCGTATCGTTTCGCATAGTTTACGGGCATATCGTTTCGTATAGTGTACCGGTTTGTCTTGTTCACGGGCGTGCAGTTTGCGGGCGTGTAATCAGCGTGCACACCGTTCGGGATGCCTCGGGGCCGAGGAAGAGGCGGCCTCTTTGGCGAAGGTGTCGCCGGCTGCCCCGCTGCTGGGCCAGGGCCGGCAGCCGCCTCCACTTCGAGCCCCGCGCCAGAGGCATCCTCGCCCGCCTCGTCCGCCTCAAGGTTTTGGTTCAAAATTCTGGAGCCACGACGAATGTTTCTCGAGATATTATAATTGATGAATAAAGCGGTGGAAGCCGCTGACGCAGTGTTTGCAAGTTCTGAGATGGAAGTGAAGGATGGCGCGGATGGAGGGAAACTTGCCGCCGAGGGCCCTCATGTTCCTGCCTGTCTCGGTACACTGGACACTCCACCGTCACGGCGCGACTTATGTTCGGAGGCGATTTTGACCTTATGTATATTTTTATCTCGTGACGTACCCTACACCAACTGAAGCAGAAAAGCATGCAGATTTAGGATCCGGCTTTATAAAAGTGATGCGACGAAAACCAGATGAGTATTAAGGAGTTGAAGGGAAATAAGTACAAAAAAATGTGTACTCCCTACTTCATTTATGTCTAATATTCGTATATGTATTTTTACATTATTATTACAATTTTATGCTATAGTCTGTTCGGAGTATGAAGTCGGTTCAGGGTGTGGCAGATTCCAGAATTCCCATGAGTGCAGCTCTGCCAGTTCGACCGCCAATTATCAGATTAGCACTCTCTCCCGGCCTACCCACCCACAACCCATCTGTTTATCTCTCTCCCTCTCCCTCTCTCTCCCTCTCGACCCGGGGGAGGGACCTAGGGGGACACACCGACCACCACCACCACCACCACTACCAACACCACAACGTGGCAACATGGGAAAAAATCACTGCCACATGTCATAGAATTTATACAAATCCTTGTTATAATCCTAAACATCGACACTCATTGTACTATGTTGCTTCCTTTACTATATACAGAATATATAAAATATCGCTTTCAAATAGCACATGGATGGGAAATAAGAGAGAGACGCATGTACGAAGGCTGATTTGGCAGCATGGGTAGAGGTAAACGACGATACCAGCTCCACCCTGAACCGACTTCATGCTCCGAACAGACTATAGTGTGATGCAGAATTTTCTCAGGAAGATGATGGTGGTCTTAGTTTTTCATAAAAATGAATGTTGGGGTCAGGAAACAGGGTGGGTGTGAGGTGTGTGAAGTCGTCGGTTTTGGATGAACTGGGCACATCCACAGCCCCAGGCCGGCTTCACTCAGCACAATACAGGGAGATAGGGGACGAGCAGTCTAGTATGTAAGTCTGTGGTCTCGACACAGGCTGCAGCCACAACAATCAACGCGCCTGGCGGAGGTATTTCATGAGCCTGTCAATCCATGTTGACAGGAATCTGGGCATTTCGTCCATGAACTGATAATACTAGTTATAACCAACCAAACACAGGCCACCATTGCAAGGCGAGCATTGCTGCGTGGAAAGCCGCCGTGCTAAGTACCGGGACAGGCAGGAACATGAGGGCCCTCGGCGGCAAGTTTCCCTCCATCCGCGCCATCCTTCACTTCCATCCCAAAACTTGCAAACACTGCGTCAGCGGCTTCCACCACTTTATTCATAAATTATAATATCTCGAGAAACATTCGTCGTGCCTCCAGAGTTTTGAACCAAAACCTTGAGGCGGGTGAAGCGGGCGAGGATGCATCTGGCGCGGGGCTCGAAGTGGAGGCGGCTGCCGGCCCTGGCCCAGCAGAGGGGCAGCCGGCGACACCTTCGCCGAAGAGGCCGCCTCTTCCTCGGCCCCAAGGCATCCCGAACGGTGTGCCCGCTGATTACACGCCCGCAAACAGCGCGCCCGTGAGCAAGACGAAACCGGTACACTACACGAAGCGATATGCCCGTAAACTATGCGAAACTATTCGTCCGTAATCTATGCGAAACGATACGCTCGTAAGCTATGCGAAATAATACGCCCGTAAACAATGTGAAACTATACGCCCGTAATCTATGCGAAACAATACGCCCGTAAGCTATGTGAAATAATACACTCGTAAACTATGCGAAACGATACGTCCGTAAGCTATGTGAAACGATACGCCCGTAAGCTGTGCGAAACGATAAACCCATAAGCTATGCGAAACGATACGCCCGTAAACTATGCGAAACGATATGTCGGTAAGCTATGCGAAACGATACGCCCGTAAACTATGCGAAACGATACGCCCGTAAACTATGCGAAACGATACGCCCGTAAACTATGCGAAACGATACGCCCGTAAGCTATGCGAAACGATACGCCTGTAAGCTATGCGAAACGATACGCCCGTAAACTATGCGAAACGATACGCCCGTAAACTATGCGAAACGATACGCCCGTAAACTATGCGAAACGATACGCCCGTAAACTATGCGAAACGATACGCCCGTAAACTATGCGAAACGATACGCCTGTAAGCTATGCGAAACGATACGCCCGTAAACTATGCGAAACGATACGCCCGTAAGCTATGCGAAACGATACGCCCGTAAACTATGCGAAACGATACGCCCGTAAACTATGCGAAACGATACGCCTGTAAGCTATGCGAAACGATACGCCCGTAAACTATGCGAAACGATACGCCCGTAAGCTATGCGAAACGATACGCCCTTAAACTATGCGAAACGATACGCCCATAAACTATGCGAAACGATACGCCCGTAAGCTATGCGAAACGATACGCCCGTAATCTATGCGAAATAATACGCCCGTAAACTATGCGAAACGATACGCCCGTAAGCTATGCGAAAAGATACGCCCGTAAGCTATGCGAAATAATACGCCCGTAAACTATGCGAAACGATACGCCCGTAATCTATGCGAAATAATACGCCCGTAAACTATGTGAAACGATACGCCCGTAAGCTATACGAAACGATACGCCCGTAAGCTATGCGAAACGATACGCCCGTAAGCTATGCGAAATAATACGCCCGTAAACTGTACACAAAAAAACTACACCCATGCGAAAAATAAACTCGACTCACTCGAAACAAACACTAGACTCTGGTAAACTCGGCCCTCAAAACACTGGAATAGTAAATTCGACCCACAAAACATTGGACTAGTAAACTCGGTCCAGAAAACACTGGACTAGTAAACTCGGCCCACAAAATACTAGACTAATAAACTCGGCCCTCAAAACACTGGACTAGTAAACTCGGCCCATAAAATACTAGACTAATAAACTCAGCCCTCAAAACACTGGACAAGTAAACTCGGCCCACAAAACACTAGACTAATAAACTCGGCCAATAAAACACTAGACTAATAAACTCAGCCCTCAAAACACTGGACAAGTAAACTCGGCCCACAAAACACTAGACTAATAAACTCGGCCCTCAAAACACTGGACAAGTAAACTCGGCCCACAAAACACTAGACTAATAAACTCGGCCCTCAAAACACTGGACTAGTAAACTCGGCCCACAAAACACTAGACTAATAAACTCAGCCCTCAAAACACTGGACAAGTAAACTCGGCCCACAAAACACTAGACTAATAAACTCGGCCCACAAAACACTAGACTAATAAACTCGGCCCACAAAACACTAGACTAATAAACTCGGCCCACAAAACACTAGACTAATAAACTCGGCCCACAAAACACTAGACTAATAAACTCGGCCCACAAAACACTAGACTAATAAACTCGGCCCACAAAACACTAGACTAATAAACTCGGCCCACAAAACACTAGACTAATAAACTCGGCCCACAAAACACTAGACTAATAAACTCGGCCCACAAAACACTAGACTAATAAACTCGGCCCTCAAAACACTGGACTAGTAAACTCGGCCCACAAAATACTTGACTAATAAACTCGGCCCTCAAAACACTGGACTAGTAAACTCGGCCCACAAAACACTAGACTAATAAACTCGGCCCTCAAAACACTGGACTAGTAAACTCGGCCCACAAAACACTAGACTAATAAACTCGGCCCTCAAAACACTAGACTAATAAACTCGGCCCTCAAAACACTGGACTAGTAAACTCGGCCCACAAAACACTAGACTAATAAACTCGGCCCTCAAAACACTGGACTAGTAAACTCGGCCCTCAAAACACTGGACTAGTAAACTCGGCCCTCAAAACACTGGACTAATAAACTCGGCCCACAAAACACTAGACTAATAAACTCGGCCCATAAAACACGAGAATATCATCATATTGCCGTGCTCTCTCTCTCTCTCCTTTTTCTCTCCTATTTCTTCTCCCTCCTTTTCTTCTCCCTCTCTCTCTTCTTTCTTTCCTTTCGTTCTTTCTTTCACGTGATATGAGAAAGTCAGAGAAACCAATATATATATATATATATATATATATATATATATATATATATATATATATATATATATATATATATATATATATATATATATATATATATTATATATTATATATATGGCTACGCAAACATCCCGTTAACTCTATTTACATGGGGAAAAATACCATTACAGCTGTAGCACATTTCTGGCCATTGCAAGTTTACGGGAGTTTATTACTAGTAAGCTGGAATCCCTCCCTACAGCTGTCTTTGTACGAGAGCGGCGAGTCTGAGCAAACAAATGCCGAGGTGAATGAACACCGTCAAGGCGCGACTTTTGTTCTGAGGCGATTTTGACCCTATGTATATTTTTACCTCGGGACGTACCCTACACCAGCAGAAGCAGAAAAGCATGCAGATCTAGAATCTGTGCTTATAAAAGTGATGCAATGAAAACCAGGTGAGTACTAAGAAGTTGAAGGGAAATAAGTGCAAGAAAATGTGTACTCCCTTCTTAATTTAACTCTGATTCTCGTATGTGTATTTTTACATTATTGTTACAATTTTATGCTAGTGTGGTGCAGAATTTTCTCAGGAAGATGATGGTGGTCTCAGTTTTCATAAAAATGAATGCTGGGGTCAGGAAACAGGGTGGGAGTGAGGTATATGAAGTCGTCGGTTTTGGATGAATTGGGCACATCCACAGCCCCAGGCCGGCTTCACTCAGCATAATACAGAGAGGTAGGGGACGGGCAGTCTAGTATGTAAGTCTGTGGTGACGTCATGCTCTCTCCTATTCTTCCTCCAAGGTGTCCCCCATCTCCCTGCATTGTGCTGAGTGATGCCCGCAGCCCGCCGCAGGGGCCGTGGGTGTGCTCAGTTCATCCTAAATCAACGACTTCACACACTTCACTCCCACCCGGTTTCCTGACCCCCACCATTCATTATTAAGAAAAATTGAGACAGGATAAATTTGTAACAATAATGTAAAAACAAACATACGGAAATCAGAGTTAAATGAAGTAGCGCATAAACATTTTTTTGCACTTATTTCCCTTCAACTCCTTAGTACTCAGCTATTTTTCGTCGCATGACTTTTTTAGCACAGATCCTAAATTTGCATGCTGTTTTGATTGTGATGTAAAAAGGTAAAAATGTACAGATGGTCAAAATCGTCTCCGAACATAAGCTGTGCCGTGACGGCGGAGTATCGATCCGTGGGTCCCTTCAATAACCTCCCATATAAAAAAAATACAGTCGTCCGTCAAACAGTACGGGGGTTAGGGACCCAGGATCCCCGTACTATTCGAGAATCCGTATAAAATTAATGCCCCCCTTAGAAACACTCCTGGGCGCTGCGTTTGAGAGAGGGAATCGGGACTCTCGGAACGTCCCGAGTGCTCTCAAACGCGTGACACGGCAGCACGAGTTGCCAACTCGGCACGTCTGCTGGCTCCCGGCTTTGCGAGGTGGAGCGCCTTCGTGCTGTGATGCCGTCATCAGCAAATATGGCGGCCCAAACAAACACATATAAGTGTTTCTATTGCATTTCACCTCTCTGTGTCACCATAACCACTGCAGCTTCCTTTTCATCTTCTGTTGTAAGGAGTTCGTCAGCCAGGACAGCTAGTAATGCATGTTGAACGTCGCCAGGAAGATCAGCGTACGCCATTTTGCTGCGAGTGAGACGCCGTTACCATAGCAACGACGAGGCTTAGTAAAAGGACGGCCTTTATCTCCACTCTTGCAGCACTCTTGGAGCACTGGCAGTTACTGCGGCAAGAATTTCTTTTACACTATGATTTTCAGGGTGTTGACCCTGAGGGCGTAAGGCGTTTCAACAGCTGTAGTTGGGACCAAAAGGGACAACTACCTCCCGAACCAAGACCAAGACCAAGGGAGAAATCCCAGGCCACCTGTGTTATCAAGACCAAGATCAAGATCAAGATCATTGTACAGCGAACACTGCTCTCATTCACGTGGTATGCTCTCCCTACGGCAACGTAACTCATCCCAAAACGTAACTTCTCCTAAATCCGAATTCTTCTGCAAGGTGAACACCTCTCTCGAATGCTTTGGGGTGCTTTCAGCAGGTGTTTTGGTAGAACTGTTGCCACTCACGCCATGACTACTTGGTGCGACGAGCGGGGAATTTAAAAATCCTAAAAAAATTCTTCCATGACAATCCGTATAAAACCGAAACCGTACTATTTGAGGGACTATATATATATATATATATATATATATATATATATATATATATATATATATATATATATATATATATATATATATATATATATATATATATCTTTTATCACATTTACTGACATGCAAGGGGTGCAGGTTATCACATTTATCACATTTACTGACATACAAGGGGTGCAGGTTATCTCTTTTATCACATTTACTGACATACAAGGGTGCAGGTTATCTCTTTTATCACATTTACTGACATACAAGGAGTGCAGGTTATCTCTTTTATCACATTTACTGACATACAAGGAGTGCAGGTTATCTCTTTTATCACATTTACTGACATACAGGGGGTGCAGGTTATCACATCACATCACATCAGCATGCAGATGTAGGATCAGTGCGTAAAAAAAGTGATGCGACGAAAAATAGTTGAGTACTAAGGAGCTGAAGGGAAATAAGTGCAAGAAAATGCTTGTGCGCTACATCATTTAACACTGATTTTCGTATATTTGTTAAAGCAGTATTTTTACAAATTTATGCTTGAATGATACAGAATTTTCTCAGGAAGATGATGGTTGTCTCAGTTTTTTCTTTATAACGAATGGTGGGGTCAGGAACCAGAGGCGACCTTCGCGCGCAGTCTAGTATGTAAGTCTGTGGTAGGGAAGGATGCAGCATCCATTGTCCTTCACTTTTTATTTATTTATTTATATATTTATTTATTTTTTTTTTTTTATTTTTTTTTACGTTCTGTCTGTAGGATCGGTATATAGACTCTCTTTGGTGGGGCCTATGCCCTAAAAAAATAGCGAGTTGGCAGCTTGCTGCGGAAAGCGTCGCCTCCAAGCCAAGTTTTATAGAGTCACGCCTTGTTCAGCTGCTATGGCGACTTTACGTTTCATCTATTTATGTAATGTGTGATACTCTTTTTTTAGTAAAACCGTTATTATAACAATGTTGTCACGTGTAACCTTAGCAATACTATATTTTCTTACTTACCTAGCTCGGGGAGATTTTTTTAATCACCTTTTTACTATTACTGTACTAATGCCGGTGCTACTACTTGTAATATTAAAGATAATAATAATAATAATAAAAATAATAATAATAATAATAATAATAATAATAATAATAATAATAATAATAATAATAATAATAATAGATACTCATCCTGTGTGTGCCTTTATCAGAGAAAAGACTATTCTCAGCGCCACTTTACTGCAGAGTTTCATGTTATGCTCGTAAATAAGTGGATCGTCACGCGTCGTCCAGGGGTGACGCAACAGTATCACGTCCGTTTGGAGTCCCCTGTATGATTGTTTTTTTTTTTTTTTTTTTTCTCTAGTCTGGACCATAGGGTGTGTGTGGTTTGATCTTTATGTTAATCTCTCTCTCTCTCTCTCTCTCTCTCTCTCTCTCTCTCTCTCTCTCTCTCTCTCTCTCTCTCTCTCTCTCTCTCTCTCTCTCTCTCTCTCTCTCTCTCTCTCTCTCTCTCTCTCTCTCTCTCTCTCTCTCTCTCTCTCTCTCTCTCTCTGTATGTGTGTATGTATGTATGTATGTAGGAATCAGTCAGCCTGTTTATCTTCTACTATAGCCTACCTGTTAACATTAATAGTCAGTCAATCAGTCTGTTGTTCCTGTAGATTTCTGTATCTCAGTCAATCAATCTTTATATCCATATGTACCTGTATATCCATCAATCTATCGATTGATTTTCTGTCCATAAGTCTGTCTGTGAGCTTGTTTATCAATCAGTTTGGGTCTGCTTATATTGGTTATTTTCGCTTCCCGTAATTGGTACACTACGGTCACGTATTCTCATGAAAATCCTTTTTTTTTTAGATAGAGCCAGAGCACGTTTGGTATACATTGACTCCGCTTGGCCATGAAAACAAGTCAGGTGTTGCGGCGACGAAATTTCCCAACCGCCCACCCGATAAATAATCATTACATCAGTAGTAAGAAATTTTACCCCTCTCAAGTCAGGCTGTACACGCTAAAGGCGACTCAACATTTATTGTAAGAAATCGGCATGGACATTGATAATGATTATAATCTACAACAGTTTCCTGGGTAAAAATACCATGGGGTGGGAAACAGCGAGTCATGAGACGATTATTGAGATCAAGCATCATTCTTCTCGAGGTCCCCAGTCATTCGATGGACTCGGGAAGCAAAAAAAAGGTCAAGCAATGGAATTTTAACCTTTTATGTCCCGTAACATTTAATCTTTTAATTTGAGACATCCCATCTTTTTTACCTAAGGCTAAACAGTATGCCAAATTTCATTATATCAGGATAAATTTTGTACTTCATGGCATTTGGATAGTTTACAATAAAGAGATATGCATAGTTATTCTTATTTTATGATTAGATATACCGTATTCGCAGTGTACGTTGACCGCAAGACACTAGTTAACACGCTAATCAAATTTCCGAAAAAAAAGACGGAAACGTAAACTTTTCATACTTCATTATGTATGTCAATGTTATAGAGGGGGGTTACAGTTGTTTTGTATATGATCGCCATGCCAATTGTAAAACTAATCCGAAGCCGTTCTTCAAATGCATAGGCAACAAAAATAAGATTAGAAGTGGGATTGGCTCGCTACTAGGTTTGGTAGCTTAAGACAGACAAGAAAGTCAAGCTATAGGATAATAGTTTGAAGGGTTAGAGTGGTCACTCTTCTCTACCATTCCTGTGTTATACTGACACACCCGTTACACCACTATCGCCCAATGATATAGCTGGACTTTTGACTTACCTACAAGTATTCATCTGATGCTTTTATATTTTTTATGTTATCTTTCTCGCTATGTCTTTCCGCTGATTTATTTATCGCTATACCCAGAATCAGAATCATAATAATACCGTGACATTATGAAAGGGTTATGCCTCCCTCCTCACTGCCCATGTTATAACGCTGTCCTATTGACGACCTAACTCAAAGACCTCATTGAATATCACCTAAGCAAAGTTGTCCACGATGTGAGGTTAGAAAATGTGCAGAACAGGTCGTTACACACCTGTATGACAGAACCACTCAACACCTTTATGGCGGCCCTCAACCGTGTAAGCTTCACACCGAGCGTCTCATTACCGCTTCAACTTTTATCAAACACTTATGTGGTAACACACACACACACACACACACACACACACACACACACACAGCATTAAAATGTCTTAGGTAAACAAAAGTAGTTGTTACATTCTCATTTTATTTTCCATTTTTACATAACTAATAATGATGAATACTATTAATGTTTATTGACTGTGACACGTGAACTAATCCTTGTCCTTGAAGAGAAGAAAGTGTTTGCACGCTGTGTTTGTTAGGTGTTACTATAAGGGAAACAGTCGAGGCGACTCCACTGGTTGGACGGAGAGAAAATACTGGCAGATCACGCATTGTGGGCGCCACTCGACCAGTGATCGCTCGCTGACCTGTCAGTGAGGCCGGCAAGTCACCGTGCTCCTGCCTCTTGTCCTTCCTGACTCCTGCTGTTCCGAACACAACCGGGACTATTGCTTCAGTTTACCACAAACAAGACAGATATGGTCCGTGTTCAATGGCCGCTGTCGGTTGTGATCCTATTGACTGGGGTCAGCACGGCATTATTATTCACCAACAAGAAGTCAGAGGAGGATCCCGGCTATAGCGTCCGGCGCCATGTGGTGAGAGGCTATGAGAGTGACGGGACGCTGACGGGCAGAGGCAGCAATAGATACAATGCGCCTCCCAAGGAGAGTGATAAAGACGACAAAAAAACCGACGGAGACTCTGAAGGCAAAGACGCTGAGGAGAAGGACGGCGGTGCTACAGAGGAAGACAAAAACGCTGCTGAAGGGGACGAAGTTACTGACAAGGAAGACGAAAAAGATAAAAAATCTGCCAAGGACAAAGAAAACACAAACGAAGACAAAAACGCCAAGGAAGACAAAGACGCCAAGGAAGACAAAAACGCCAAGGAAGACAAAGACGCCAAGGAAGACAAAAACGCCAAGGAAGACAAAGACGCCAAGGAAGACAAAAACGCCAAGGAAGACAAAGACGCCAAGGAAGACAAAAACGCCAAGGAAGACAAAAACGCCAAGGAAGACAAAAACGCCAAGGAAGACAAAAACGCCAAGGAAGACAAAGACGCCAAGGAAGACAACAACTCCAAGGAAGACAAAGTCGCCGAGGAAGACAAAGACTCCAAGGAAGACAAAGACGCCGAGGAAGACAAAGGTGCCAAGGAAGACAAAGGTGTTAAGGAAGACAAAGAAATCAAGAAAGACCAAGGTTCTGGAAAGGAGAAAAACTCTAACGGGACCAAATTCACTAACAACGATAAAATTATGAATGGTAAAAGGAAGCCTAGGAAAAGGAACTTTGGTAAGCATAGAAAGGGGAAAGGCGGTGCAACTAAAACTAAAATATTATTCACTTTCTCCGATGCTGCAAAAGGCAAGAAATCACGAAAAATAGTGCCATGCAATTGTTCCGAAACAGTGGAAGGAGGAATAATAACAGGAAGCAGGTCATTAGGCTCTTCCTTTGGATCAGGAGGAACCGGATCAGGCACTTTGATTGGGGTAGGAGGAACCGAATCAGGCACTTTGATTGAAGCAGGAGGAAACGGATCACCAGACTACATCAAGACGGGAGGACGCGGATCATCAGGCTACATCGAGATGGGAGGAACCGTATCAGGCACTTTGATTGAGACCGGAGGAACCAGATCAGATGCTGTGACTGAGACCGGAGGAACCGGATCAGGCACTCTGATTGAGACCGGAGGAACCGGATCAGGCACTCTGATTGAGACCGGAGGAACCGGATCAGGTGCTGTGATTGAGACCGGAGGAACCGGATCAGGCACTCTGATTGAGACGGGAGGAGACGGATCAAGCACTATGATTGAGACGGGAGGAGACGGAGCAGGCACTATGATTGAGACGGGAGGAGACGGATCAAGCACTATGATTGAGACGGGAGGAGACGGAGCAGGCACTATGATTGAGACGGGAGGAGACGGATCAAGCTCTGTGACTGAGACGGGAGGAGACGGATCAGGCACTTTCATCGAGACGGGAGGAGACAGATCAAGCTCTGTGATTGAGACGGGAGGAGACGGATCAGGCACTTTCATCGAGACGGGAGGAGACGGAGCAGGCACCATGATTGAGACGGGAGGAGACGGATCAGGTACCTTCATCGAGACGGGAGGAGACGGAGCAGGGACCATGATTGAGACGGGAGGAGACGGATCAGGCACTTTCATCGAGACGGGAGGAGACGGAGCAGGCACCATGATTGAGACGGGAGGAGACGGATCAGGCACTTTCATCGAGACGGGAGGAGACGGAGCAGGCACCATGATTGAGACGGGAGGAGACGGATCAGGTGCCGTGATTGAGACGGGAGCAGACGGATCAGGCACTTTCATCGAGACGGGAGGAGACGGATCAGGCACTTCCATCGAGACGGGAGGAGACGGAGCAGGCACCATGATTGAGACGGGAGGAGACGGATCAGGCACTTTCATCGAGACGGGAGGAGACGGATCAAGCACTTTCATCGAGACGGGAGGAGACGGATCAGGCACTTCCATCGAGACGGGAGGAGACGGAGCAGGCACCATGATTGAGACGGGAGGAGACGGATCAGGCACTTTCATCGAGACGGGAGGAGACGGATCAAGCACTTTCATCGAGACGGGAGGAGACGGAGCAGGCACTATGATTGAGACGGGAGGAGACGGATCAGGTGCTGTGGTTGAAACGGGAGGATATGGATCAGGTGCTGTGATTGAAACGGGAGGAGACGGATCAGGGACTTTCATCGAGACGGGAGGAGACGGAGCAGGCACCATGATTGAGACGGGAGAAGACGGATCAGGTGCTGTGATTGAGACGGGAGGAGACGGATCAGGCACTTTCATCGAGACGGGAGGAGACGGAGCAGGCACTATGATTGAGACGGGAGGAGATGGATCAGGTGCTGTGATTGAAACGGGAGGAGATGGATCAGGTGCTGTGATTGAAACGGGAGGAGACGGATCAGGTGCTGTGATTGAAACGGGAGGAGACGGATCAGGTGCTGTGATTGAAACGGGAGGAGACGGATCAGGTGCTGTGATTGAAACGGGAGGAGATGGATCAGGTTATGTGATTGAAACGGGAGGAGATGGATCAGGTGCTGTGATTGAAACGGGAGGAGACGGATCAGGTACTGTGATTGAGACGGAAGGAGACGGATCATCAAGCTATTTGATTGAGAGGGAAGGAGGCGGATCATCAGGCCACATCGAGGCCGGAGGAACCGGATCAGGCCCAGTGATTGAGACAGGAGGAAAAGGATCGCAAGGCTCTTGGATACAAGGGATAGGGAAAGGATTACAAGGCTCTTGGATTAAAGGGGGAGGAAAAGGATTACAAGGCTCTTGGATTAAAGGGGGAGGACAAGGATCACATGGCTCTTGGATTAAAGGGATAGGAAAAGGATTACAAGGCTCTTGGATTAAAGGGGGAGGAAAAGGATTACAAGGCTCTTGGATTAAAGGGGGAGGAAAAGAATTACAAGGCTCTTGGATTAAAGGAGAAGGAAAAGGATCACAAGGCTCTTGGATTAAAGGGGGAGGAAAAGGATCACAAGGCTCTTGGATTAAAGGGATAGGAAAAGGATTACAAGGCTCTTGGATTAAAGGGGGAGGAAAAGGACTACAAGGCTCTTGGATTAAAGGAGGAGGAAAAGGATCACAAGGCTCTTGGATTAAAGAGGGAGGAAAAGGATTACAAGGCTCTTGGATTAAAGGTGAAGGAAAAGGATTACAAGACTCTTGGGTTAAAGAGGGAGGAAAAGGATCGCAAGGTTCTTGGATTAAAGGGGGAGGAAAAGGATCACAAGGCTCTTGGATTAAAGTAAAAAGAAGCGGATCACAAGATTCTTGGATCGGATCAGGAGGGAGCAGACCATCAGGCTCATGGACTGGAGCGAGAGGAAGGAGATCACCAGGCTTTTCCGTCCCATCAGGAGGAAGCGGATTATTAACCTATTACAATACAGCGAGAGAGAAAGGACCATTAACCTCTGCCGGTGAAGTGGGAAGGAGGGTACCACTATGCTTGTCCAACAAAGAAGGCGCGACGTCAGACTGCGCCGCTTGATGCCCTTCCTTGGAAGGTATGTTGACAGGAACATCATTAGGCTCCAGTCCATGAGGAGAGAGTACATCATTTGACTTAATACAGATGATTACATCATCAAGAGAAAAATTACAAAGTCCGTTCATTATAATAGCATAAAAAACTTGGAACAATTAACGTTATAAGTATATGAATGTTATATATATATATATATATATATATATATATATATATATA
Source organism: Eriocheir sinensis (assembly GCF_024679095.1). NCBI lineage: Eukaryota > Metazoa > Arthropoda > Malacostraca > Decapoda > Varunidae > Eriocheir > Eriocheir sinensis. The sequence goes on from NC_066529.1 coordinate 13,135,664, forward strand.
TATATATATATATATATATATATATATATATATATATATATATATATATATATATACACCGGTATAAACACACACACACACACACACACACATAATTTGTGTGCATATATTGCAGTCACACACACACACACACACACACACACACCAAATTATGTTATAAATAATTTCCATTCCTACAATTCTCTAAAACCCATCATTATAACATTATCAACTTTCTACAGAGTGCATGTAGGGGCGCCCTTGAGTGTGCTCTTCCCGGCAGGGGGTCACCAGCGCGGCTCCTCCAGACCACACCCAACAGCCGTGAGCCGCCACGGCTCAGCAAGATCTTTTTCCTCCGAAACTTTGTATCCTCGAAAACAATGTCTCATGATGTATAATTTAGCACACAGCTCCTCAAGGGTTTGTTATATGCAGTGTTTTCTTATATTGTTCAATGGCTCAACACTGCGGCAGGTAGTTTTTTCAGGGCATGTGGATAAGAACATAAGAACGTAAGGAGTCTGCAAGAGGCCGGTTGGCCTGTGGCAGGATCCCACGAGCGGTGGCGACGCACTTCACCTTAGAGGAAAAAAGGCAGTTTAAATTGTATAAAACCAATTTTCAATACGGTGTAAAAAAAAAAGCACTAAAAACACATGGACGTTGTTGATAGGATGTTAATATATATATATATATATATATATATATATATATATATATATATATATATATATATATATATATATATATATATATATATATATATATATATATATATATATATATATATATATATATATATATATATATATATATATATATATATATATTAACACATGACCTGACCGCACCGTCATCTGAAGAGACCGCACCTGCCCATGGCCTTCTAAAAGGACCTGCCCTCCCTCTCGGCACCACCGCATTGCACTCCCCCCACCGCCTCTCCTCCTCCTCACCAAGCTCCGTCGCCCCAACCTTCCCACACATATCAGACCCCCGATCCTCGTCCCCCTTCTTTTTGTACTTGCTCCATTTGCGAAGTAAAATTGGATTTATAATATGTAAATTTTCAGTCTTACGGCTGCCGGAACTAAATAAACCGTTTATAATTATTATTATTATTATTATTATTATTATTATTATTATTATTATTATTATTATTATTGTAACACACACACACACACACACACACACACACACACACACACACACACACACACACACACACACACACACACACACTGCCCCATTGTTATGTTTCAGTGGGTCAGTACGATAATTATGAATGAATACAACGATGGACCAAACGCCGGACCGAGTCTTGGTTTGTGAGTTGGTTAGGTTAAATAACGCGCACACACCTACATGATTTAACTAAGACCAAGACCGAGTGCTTGGCCTAGCGTTGTGTTCATTCTAGTACTGACTGTTTAA
>NC_066529.1:13151310-13196310 GCF_024679095.1 Eriocheir sinensis
ACTATGGAAAGTACTGCTTTGACAGTTCACTGAGTGGCCACGTGTGGCGCTGCCTGTATAGCCAATACGGTCCATTATATGAAGAAACAGAGTTGTGAGGCATTGAAAGACACTCAGTCCTAGAAGATTCTACAGTATATCGCCAGAAGTTGTAACTGCTGTTGATAGTAGGTAAAGTTGGAGTAATAAGCTAAGCTGCGCGTGGCCTCTGTGCTCTTCTCCGTCTCATTAGCTCTTGAGCCAGTGGTTGGTAAAAACCCATTACCCCGGACACAGGGCAGCCGTGACAGTTTACTGTTACCTTCTTCATGTTTCCCCAGAAGCAGGGAGAGCTGGGCGCTAGCTACTCAAGGCCGAAATCGCCCATGGATTCCTAGCAATGTTTGCTCATGCATGTAATGGACCGACCGACAAAATAGGTACAAAGTTCTCAAATTCCCTCGACCCGCAATGTACCTCTTGGGATGGTGGTTATAGCGTTGACACGGCGTCTTCTTGGTCTTGAGTTCGATCTCAGCCATAGGATAGTTGTAAAAAAAAATATTTCTCCTCTTCCCGTCCTCCTCTATCATGTGTTTCAGAATAAGCATATGTTCGTATTAGACTGGTTTCATAGCAGTGACATCCTGCATGGGCAAAGTTGATCATCCCTTGCATCTACGTACTGGGATAGCCTACGCTCTCTTAAAGTAGTCAAGTGTGAACTTAAGTGTCGAAAGCACATAATTTAATATAAAATTGGGATTTAAAATCATATAATGGATCGACAAGACGCTGAAAAATTCACATGTCCCGTGGAGTACCTCTTGGGTTGTTGGATAGAATATTGGTCCGTATATTCTCGGTTCCAGGTTCGATTCCAACCGAAGAAAAGTATTTAAAAATTTATCCCCCCCCCCTCAAACTCATTGCTAAATCAGTTCATCACTTTACAGAATAAGGAGAAACTCGCTTTATAGGTTGAACACCACCATTTGTTACCGTTGACCGTTTATTGAATCAGCCGAAGACGAAACTTGCTTTGATAATCCCCAAAGAGAAATGATTAGTAAATGTGTGTATTTAGAATGCATTCACTCATCCAAGACTCTCTTAAAAGCTTTGAAAATATCTAAGGTAACAGAAAAAAAAGAAAACGAAATGCCCAAGAGTTGACCACGAATCAGTTAAAAAAAAAAAAAACAGAATCTCTCGTGTGAGGTAGCTAGAAATTGTACACAGCTGTAGATCTAGCAAAGGAGAAAAGAAAATTGATGATAAGCTGAGACCGAAGAGAATGAAGTACGTACAGCACCTGAGGCAATTAGAAATCAAGTGGCAGCAAGTCAGCTCAGGTCCTCGAATAGGACGAAGATTTCGCAAGTTGTGTATGTTAGGTGTTTCTGTAATAGAAACAGTCGGGGCGAGTCCACCGGCTGGACGTGGGAGGCGAGGAGTGGATCATGCACCGTGCGTGCCTTGGGGCCAATAATCTTTAGTTGACTTGTCAGTGAGGCCGGCAAGTCACCGTGCTCCTGCCGCTTATCCTTTCTTACTCCTTACCCTTCCGAAGACAACCGGGAAGTGTTAGCCTGTTAATTCGGATCACCATACATCTGATATGGCCAGTGTACAATGGCCGCTGTTGGTTGTGATCCTATTGACTGGGGTCAGCACGGCATTATTATTCACCAACAAGAAGTCAGAGGAGGATCCCGGCTATAGCGTCCGGCGCCATGTGGTGAGAGGCTATGAGAGTGACGGGACGCTGACGGGCAGAGGCAGCAATAGATACAATGCGCCTCCCAAGGAGAGTGATAAAGACGACAAAAAAACCGACGGAGACTCTGAAGGCAAAGACGCTGAGGAGAAGGACGGTGGTGCTACAGAGGAAGACAAAAACGCTGCTGAAGGGGACGAAGTTACTGACAAGGAAGACGAAAAAGACAAAAAATCTGCCAAGGACAAAGAAAACACAAACGAAGACAAAAACGCCAAGGAAGACAAAGACGCCAAGGAAGACAAAAACGCCAAGGAAGATAAAGACGCCAAGGAAGACAAAGGCGCCGAGGAAGACATAAAAGCCGAGGACGACATAGGCGCCAAGGAAGACAAAAACGCCGAGGAAGACAAAGACGCCGAAGAAGACAAAAGCTCTGCAGAGGACAAAAAAACTGCCAAGGAAGACAAAGGCTCGGCTGAGACAGATAAAGACATCTCCAGTATAAAAAAAAGCCCCCCAAAAAGTGCCAAAAAAAAATTCGTCATAAGCGACAATAAAAAATGCCCAACAAATAAGACGGGTGACAGCAGAGGAGGTCGCAATTTATTCGATGACTCGTTTGACGTTAGCGCTGATAGTACTGAGGGTAAGCTTCGTGTCTTGGAGGTGGTAATTTCAATAATCTGCAATCATACTGAAGAAAGTGAGCCTCAAATACAGGGAAACTGTGTGGATAAAAAAACATTCAAAGAGACTTTTGCTTCATTCCAATATCTTGCACTTTTTGTACAACAAGCTCAGGCAGAATATACCAGTCTATTTATGAAGATGTTTGCGCTTGACTGCTCAGACTTGGGAAACATGATCAATGAATCCAGCCTACAAACTTTTAGTCTTCAATACAAGGGCAAGAGGCCTGTCACAGTCATGTGCGACATGGAGACTGATGGCGGCGGCTGGACAATAGTGCAGCGACGCAATAGTAACGTGAAAAATATTGACTTTAACCGCGGGTGGTATGAGTACAAGGTAGGCTTCGGCGACCCTGCCGGAGAGTATTGGGTTGGACTGGAAAACCTGTATGCCTGGACCAACATGAGGCAGTACCAGCTGCGGATAGAACTCATGGATTACGATGGAAACTGCAAGTATGCCGTATACAAGCACTTTTACTTGGACGATGAGACTCAAGGGTATCGACTGCATGTGACAGGTTATGTTGGCAATGCAGGGGACGCTCTGACAAGGAAAAACATAAGGGACAACTTTACAGCAGATGGCATGATGTTCTCTACCAAGGACAGAGACAACGACATGTCAAAGGATATCAACTGCGCCCAACTCTGGAAGTCTGGAGGCTGGTGGTACAACCGTTGCGCATGGGCCAACCTGAATGGGCCATCCTGGATACAGGCAGACGGCACTGGCATCGGTATCAACTGGCATGCCTGGCGCAACAAGGAGCACCTCAAATCTGCCATCATGATGATCAGACCAGTGGAAGAATATTAAGAATGATGTATGTTCATGTTATTGTTAACATAAATGTATAATATATTATTAGAGACACATTGAGATGATAATACATTGTTGTATATTTAGTTTTCCATGTCTAATGTCATCTAAAATCAGTCATTATATCAGTCTACAGAGTGCGTACTGTGACGCCTTCCAGTCTGATCTGCCAAACAAGGGATCAACAACACATCAGCTTGTCCTTGCTACACTTCACAGACACACGGCACTGAGCTTCGCAAGAACTTGTTCCTGGGAAAATTTAAAGTATCGAAAACATTGCCTTATTTTGGGATAGCTTTGTTAAAAAGAGGATCAATAAAATAGTAAAGATTATTCAATCTATGGTAATAATTCAAGTTGTATGAATTTGAAATTAATTAATCCAATGCTGCCCAAATCTTCAATCAGCCCTGACTTCAGCGATTTTGTTCAAGTTTAGCTCCGGGAAGCAGCATGGACCAAGCAAGAGTCAGACATCACGGCAGCCACTATTATAAAACACGCTTGCACCACTACAGCGCTGGGGTCGTTCAAGACACACACACACACACACACTCACACACACACACACACACACACACACAAACACACACACACAGTTACATCGACTATTGATAATCTTTGTTTGTCAACGTCATTCTTGGTAATATAATGTAAAGAATAAATAATAGTATTAAATTTATTTGCAATTTTGCTATAAAACTGTTAGCTAAATGAATAACTTATGATAGTTTAGCCCAATGAAAAATGAGTAATGGAAATAAGTAAGAGTAAATTAGATGAATGCAAATGTAAATGATATCAAAATAGACGAGGATGATAAGAGAGAATGAAAATAAAAGATTATTCCGAAGATATATTTATCAGTTGGAAACAAAGAGAGAGAGAGAGAGAGAGAGAGAGAGAGAGAGAGAGAGAGAGAGAGAGAGAGAGAGAGAGAGAGAGAGAGAGAGCATAAATTATATTAAGATTCTTTGCTTTATTGTTTGGGTTTGTTACGTGTGCACACCATTAACTCCCCTCCCCTCCCCCCCACCGCTCTCTCTCTCTCTCTCTCTCTCTCTCTCTCCAGTGGGAAACTTTTGAAGCTTACAAAAGATAAGATGTACACGTGTTTACTTATCATATCACGGGAAGGTGTAAAATGTAAGGTACAGTTGAAAGCAAACGCTATAGCTGCTCGTGGCCTCGGTGCTCCTCTCCTTTCCATTGACTAGAGCAGTGGTTCTTAACCTGGGTTCGACCGAACCGCAGGGGTTCGGTGAGTCAGTATCAGGGGTTCGGCGAAAGCTCTCCGGAACACTGTAATTTTGCAATTGAATTTTAAGCCAGTTTTTCTTTCATTTTTTGTATTAATTAAAATGAAATTTATTTTTTTGTATTATCCAAATATGCTCGAATTTTAAACCCATTATCTTCATTTTTGTATGATTTTTTTTTCTTCATACTCGAGGGGTTCGCCTACTGTGCGGAGGTTTTCGTTAGGGTTCGACGCCTCTGAAAAGGTTAAGAACCACTGGACTAGAACGACTACTCCGGGGCAAAGGTGACATGCGGGTTACCACTGTTTATCTTACCCAGGTTTACTCAGGTACCATTTACTGACCAGTCCGAGAGTGGATGAACAGCGCCGATTCTCCGGGCTGGAATTCGTACTCGCGCTCGTGGATTCGTTGCCAGGCGTATTATTACCACTACATCACGGAGGCACTTCCTCTGTAAGTGTTAACCATGGTGGCATGCACCTTCATATTCAGAGTGGACAGTTTTGTCACTTCCACATCAGCAGTAAAGGGTTTGCGCCACACCACCTTCGCAGGGAAGAAGGATTGTAGCCGACATTGGTGGGCATAGTGAACAAACTGACTAGAAAAAATAAACAAAACTGTAGAAGCACTGAGGGCCTCGGTAGCGCAGCCCTCGGTGCAGGAAGCTAATCACCTCTCTCTCTCTCTCTCTCTCTCTCTCTCTCTCTCTCTCTCTCTCTCTCTCTCTCTCTCTCTCTCTCTCTCTCTCTCTCTCTCTCTCTCTCTCTCAAAAAAAAAAAAATAGTACCCTTATCATAGACACCCTTGCCTTTTGTGCAAAATACGCAGTACGCTGAGGGCACATGATAAAGGATTATATAATCTTACCTGTAAATTAGAGACTAGCCTAATTGTCAAGTAGTAGTTCACACACACACACACACACACACACACACACAGCGAGCCCAACTCGTGATCAAACCGTGGGTGAATTACACACCCAGCTTTGCACACCCTCTTCCTTCCCGCTTCCTGCAGTCTCATAATTATACACTTGTCCCCGTGTTGTGTGTGGCACCCATTCAATCACATCTTTGATGCTGCTTGGTTAAAGTAAGCAAACGCTGACTGAAATTAAGTGATGGTGGTTGTCCAGAAGTATATATGATCACAGAACCATACCTTAAGCACGCCGCCTGCCTGCCCGGTGTTGTTGGTTGGTTGTGGGGGGGTGGCGTAACAATACCTCCAAGAACTTGACATAAATATAGGTACACAACCGAAGTATACGTAATATCGCACAACAAAAGATAGTAGCAGCAATAAAAGAGTAAGACACCCAAGAATGGAGGAATGTTATACTCACAAAAGACTCACTAGCATTTTACAGAAGATACAAGTCTGACATCCAAGAAATAGACTTTTATGCAATGAGGCCACCACAATTTTGATACGTTGTCGAAGCAACACATTAAAACTAAACAGTACAAATACGAAATACACACAAATGAAAACACACAGTGCACACAATGCAACACAAATAAAGAAGAATTTTTAGAACACTTCCTGCTACACTGTGGAGCTTACAGACACATCAGGCAAACCTTACTTTTTTTTGCAATGTAACACCACCACCAATGAAGAAAGACAATCAAAATATCACAGGAGGACATTATTGGGGAATATTTATTTGAAAATAACCATTTTGAAGAAACAAAAACAACAGTACAGAAGTTTTGGATAATAAGGGAAAAAAGAACGAAAGAAAAAGAGGAAAATATACGGGATTAGATATTGATCAGTCTTATTCTAGATTTAAGTGTTTATTGTACAACACATTCCACCGCTTTATTCCCAAGAAACCTGTTCACTAAAGCCTCCTTGGACCACAAGCCTACCTAATGATATCAAACGTCGTAAAGGCAGGCATGGCTTAACTATAAAGATGCTCGTTCAGTGTTTGTCAGATCATCTCCTATTGCCTTAAGGTTGTGGTATGTTTTTAGCCGTTTATCCCTGGAATTCAAAGAGATTGTCCTTCAGTCTGTCATTAATTATGAAAGATCTCTTGTATCTGCTGGTCACCATGATGGAAAGCGTTTTCACGCTTATCTCCGTCATAAGAAGGTTCAGCGTCCGGCAGTTGGGCCGTTATATAGTGAGGACGGATGGTGTGTTGAGGCTGCAGATATGCCAAACCATTTCGTTGGGGCTTCTTCCACCGTATTTTCTAGAGAGTTCTTGCTTGATCCTTATCCATTACAGCAGTGTGGTAATAGATTTATATTCACTGTCTATAATTTTGACATTTTTCAAATAGAGAATATTTTGGCTCAATTAAAACGTGCTTGTTCTGGCCCTGATGGTATTCCTTCAGTCTTTTTAAAAAGATGTGCCCCTTCTATTAGTTACCCCCTGTTGTTACTGTTCAGAAAATCTCTTTCATCAATGCGTGTCCCCTCAGACCGGAAAGATGCTAATGTAATGCCATTATTTAAAGAGGGAGTTCATTCTGATCCTCTTAATCAGTGACATCTCAAGTAATGGACGGCGGACTCTTGATTTTGCTTGGCCCTTGTCATTAAGCAGCGAATTTTGGAAAATCAACCACTTTGGTGCGAATCGCCATAACTCCCTTATTTCTGGGGCTACAGAAATGTTTTTGGTATCAATCGACGGCAAAATGAAAGGGCTATATTTTATAACTAGCGACCGAGCTCAAAAACTGACTCAAAAGGGTAAAAAATCGAATAAATTCGCAAAAAACGGCTCTGAAAAAAACAATTTTTGAGTTCCCAACCTTGAAACCCACTCATTTTTTGAGAATTTCAAAACACTTATTTAACAAATACTTTAGCCCTACCAATGTGCTTTCCAATATGATGCATAACATTTCCCTACTCCCAGTAGTTTCGTCGCTAGAGCTCGAAACGTAAACCCTTTTGTGAGCGATTTTGACGAACTCCAGACACTTTGCCGTTTTTGTCTAGTGTGGCATTGCTATTGCCTCTAGAAGGCTGTAATTTGGCATGTAGCCCCTCTTGGCAATGTAGTTTGACCAACTCGAAGGATTTATTGATAACTCGATTCCAAGTTTGTCGTCAAGCCGTCACAAAATAGCCTGTTTTTCGGCCTTTTGGCCGCGATTTGGACACGTCCTAGTTTTTTTCTCATAACTTTTTATCGATTTATTTAGTGCTTTCCTGTCGGCCTGGGACTAAACTACTACTACTACTACTACTTTTTTTTTACTACTACATAAAAGATACCTCCACCCATGTTTATTTTCCCGACATAGTCATGGAGGGCTCCATAGCTTGGAGGTCATTAGCCCCAGCTCTGTTCGCTAATGACTGTGGCATCCAACCATATCACTAATACTACTTAGTACTAAATCTATACTTAACACCCTATCATCTATTGCGTCTAGATCCCCCTTTCCTTCCCTACTCATGTCACTTCCGACCCACCCTAATGTCACTCTCCACCACTGTGGCCTCATAGTCCATATTGGAGATGTTGGTGGCTTTTGGGCCAGAGTGTCTTGTGCCCCTGAGACAAAGGATGGCTGACCTGAGCAGGGAGAATGAAGCGACACCTCATCCAGGCTACAACGTGGCTCCTTGGCTGATGCTTCTTTTTTTAGATCAGTTCCGCGAGTTGTGCGTAGAAGCATCGGGCCCTGGGACCCATCCCGCCGGATGTGGTGAAGACGAGGGGGATGAAGCTGCCCTGATCCACATGTCGGACTCTTTCACCGTATGCCCTTGTCTTCTCCTGCTCTTCGTTCCTGTGGTGGGCGGCTTCCAGGGGCAGCTCCCGGTGACAGGCAGCCATCGGATCGAATATGCGGATGTCCTTGAACGCCCGCTGTCCGCGCACCCAGAATCCGCGCGCAATAACATCAACCCGTGCCTCATGTGAGGTATTGGCCGTCCTGTACCGAAGGTGTTCGCCGTCCAGGGGAAGCAGTGCTGGCTCGGTATAGTGACGTCTTGGCATACCTCCCCGATCATGCTGGCTGTCAGATCCCTTACCTCATCGTGTCGAATACAGACGAAGCCTCCTTTTTTACATGTCATGGTATGAGTGACATCATTTGGTGATCCACATGCACAGAGATCAGGCAGCCCCTCAATCGACCAGCCATAATATTATCCCAGAGCAACGGCATCGACAAATTCTTGTTTGTTGAGGCTGAAGCCTTTTGCTCTTATTGGTAGTGACGTGAGCCAGTTAGAGGCGCCTGCCTCCTGTGCTATGTGGATTTTTCTACCCAATTCTGCGGACAGGTGGTGTGTTAGACGATCCAGCTCGTCTTTTTGGGCCTGTTAATTGTCTTTCTTTTGAGATTCTTTTTTTGATGTCTCTTATCTACTACTACTACTACTACTACTTCTGCTACTACTACTACTATATTACTACGATCTGCTACTACTACTATCATAGTATAGTAGCAGAAGTAGTATATACTACTACTACTACTACTACTACTACTACTACTACTACTACTACTACTACTACTACTACTACTACTACTACTACTACTACTACTACTACTACTACTACTACTACTACTACTACTACTACTACTACTACTACTACTACTACTACTATTACTACTACTATATAAATGATACCTCCACCCATGTTTATTTTCCCGACACATAATCATGGAGGGCTCCATAGCTTGGAGGTCATTAGCCCCAACTCTGTTCGCTAATGACTGTGGCATCCAACCATATCACTAATACTACCTAGCACTAAATCACCTATCATCTATTACGTCCAGATCCCCCCCTCCCTCCCCACTCATGTCACTCCCGACCCACCCTAATGTCACTCTCCACCACTGTGGCTTCATAGTCCATATTGGAGATGTTGGTGGCTTTTGGGCAAGAGTGTCTGGTACCCCTGAGACATAGGATGGCCGACCTGAGCAGGGAGAACGAGAGGCGACACCTCATCCAGGCGACAACGTGGCTCCTTGGCTGATGCTTCTTTTCTGAGATTAGTTCCGCGGGGCGTGCGTAGAAGCACTGGGCCCTGGGACCCATCCCGCCGGATGTGGTGAAGACGAGGGGGGTGAAGCTGCCCTGATCCACATGTTGGATTCTTTCACCGTATGCCCTTGTCTTCTCCTGCTCGTTTCTGTGGTGGGCGGCTTGCAGGGACAGCTCACGGTGACATGCAGCCATCGGGTCGAATATGCGGATGTCCATGAACGCCCGCTGTCCGCGCACCCAAAATCCGCGGGCACTTACATCAACCCGTGCCTCCTGTGAGGTATTGGCCGTCCTGTACCGAAGGTGTTCGCCGTCCAGGGGAAGCAGTGCCGGCTCGGTAGTGACGTCTTGGCATACCTCCCCGAGCATGCTGGCTGTCAGATCCCTCACTTCATCGTGTCGAATACAGACGAAGCCTCCTTTTTTACATGTCATGGTGTGGGTGACATCATTTGGTGATCCACATGCACAGAGATCAGGCAGTCCTTCAATCGGCCAGCCATATCTCAGAGCAATGGCGTCGACAAATTCTTGTTTGTTGAGGCTGAAGCCCTTTGCTCTGATTGGTAATGAAGTTAGCCAGTTAAAGGCGCCTGCCTCCTGTACGTGCTGTGTGTATTTTTCTACCCATTTCTGTGGACAGGTGGTGTAAGACGGTCCAGCTTGTCTTTTTGGGCCTGTTGCCTTTCTTCTGAGATTTTTCTTTTAATATCTCTTATTTCTGTTTGGTCTATCTCGCCCTCTGCCTCCTGAGCGATGATCCTGTTGATGAGTTGATGCCTATCACACTGGGCACTTTTTCCTCCGACCTCCGACAAATCGGCGGTACCGCCTACCTCCAGCACTTTTTCCGCCGACTGTCGGAGCAAATTTGCAGCCCGTACCATTCGGGAAAAAGTCGAAGGAAGGCGGATCTTGATCTTGATCTTGATGTCACAGGTGGCTCGGGATTTCTCCCCAGCCAGGCCTTTGTAGCGGCAGCTCCTGTGAAAAGAAAACAAAACATGCGGGAAGTCAATGTTCTCGGGGCAAGATATCATTCCCTACATCTTTCACGCCACATGCCCTCCAAGAACTCTTTCACTGCCTCAATCACTCGTCCACTCGTCTCTCCACTGAGCCCCAGCAGCAGCACCATCCACTCCCTTCCAGTCCTCCCGTTTACATCACGTCCCATCTCGCTCAAAAACACATGCATCATCTTCGTTCTCTCCCTGTCATACTTCTTACATTCCAGCACTACATGCTGCACAGTCTCGTCCACACCCCTGTCACACATCTGGCATACTTTGCTGCGGGACTCAGACCATCTATAGTTCCTTGCATTCACATCCAGACACTGCGCTCTAGCACGGAAAAGAAGATCACCTCCCAGGCTTCCCTCATACCACACCTCACACTTTGGGGCCTCTTTCTCCCTATACCAGTCGAGAGTTTCCTTTCTTTCCATCTCATTCTTCCACTTGCTCAATCCCTCATCTTTAACTGCCATATCTATCACATTCTTCCACTTTCTTACATCCCACTCAAACCCCTCTCCATTTCTGTTTGTTATTCTCCATTCAAACACATTCTGTCTATCTTCAAAGGGTCGGTACACCCACCTACTTAGCATAACATTCCTGTCTATCATTCGCCCACATTTATTCGCCCATTTGCCATCTCTTATACTCCACAAGTATACTTTCCTTGCTAATCTTGCATCCTCCATTTGTTCCAGTCTCACTTTATATCTCAAGGTTGCCTTTACTAGTCTTTCCCTAAACGTGCTCCATCCCATGTCCCTACAGAGTCAAATGACATCCTGTAAACATTACTGAAAAAAATAAACTATTTGCCATGGTTAATGTATTTATTGCACATTTTGGAGTAACATATGGAACATAAATAGACAGTATTACAAACAAAACACAACTTTATGGTGTAAGAACATAGGCTTTCAATTGACTTCGCGGGGAACCAAACAATAACAAACTCACATGGCTCTCTATCCTTGCAAGCCACTGCCGTCTCCACGCCCGTTTCTTCTTCTTGTCTTGAAGATGAAATCGCTCGTATAGCAGTGCTGCGACGACAATATTACTCGAGTTGGAGGGCAGTAGCTGGAACAGGTTGGCCATTGCTGCTGGAGCTGGAGGTAGGATGTAAACAAGCGAGTGTGCTAGCAGGTGTCGGCGGTACCGCCTGAAATCGGAGGTCGGAGGTAGGAGGTCGGAGGAAAAAGTGCCCAGTGTGATAGGCGCTTAGGCTGATGGAGTTTTAATTTTTTTGGTTCTCCTTATCAGCCAGCTTCTCAGGGTTGGTGATCCCCATCCCACCCAGTCTTGGGGGAAGTGCTAGCATATCCCTCTCCTCCTCCCCCAAAAAGCATGAGATTTCACTAGCGCCGGCAAGAATACATTCTTGACGGCATTTTCCAGTGGTCGGAGGAGTGGACTGATGCCGGGATGGTGCGCATCAGGAACTACTACTACTACTATTATTACTACTAAGATTGCTACTACTATTATTACTACTATTTCCACTACTGCTACTACATTTGCCACGTAGTTTGTTTTTTCTTTGGGTGTTTTGTTTGGATTGTTGTTTACTGATTGGGTATTAAATTAGTAGTTATCCGTGCCATCTTGTGATGTCATATTAGCCAACCATCTGACCATCTTCATGAAAATTCATCAGCTACAGTTTTGGTTGGAGACATCACAGTTTTTGGATGGGGCGCGTGTCTCCATCCAAGTATGAAATCCAGCAGGTAAGACCCAGACATCAGGCAGTGCCGTTACAATGGCAAAACTCCCGACCGAGACAACTGAACTGAACTGAACTGTGTGCAGATCTTTGAAGAATTTTCTTGCATCTACAATCTGTAGTAAGGACCTGAGGCACCTAGGGAATGGCTGTGGCACGCGGGTGGCCTCCACAAGCTCGGCGGGGTGTGTGGTGCGGTGTGAGGTTCATGGCTCCGCCTGGACGTGAGGGCCACCCCGGGCCCTGGACACACCCTGTGACCCTGCTGCCTGGCAGTGCCTGTTGGGACGGGCGGGGCGTGAGGAGCAGCGCAGCAGACAAGGACACAGGCGGAAGCCAGCGGGTGCACCCCCAAGGGTGACCTGGAGGACAGGGCCGTCCTGCTGCCTTGACTGACAGTCGCTGCCTGCACCTTAACAAATGCATAATTTTGTGGACTGGTTTTGTGATTCACTGAAAAATGTTCGCACTACACTTATAAAATACTGAATTTTATCTGCTTGACCATTCAGACAGATAAATACGGAACTATTGGCTTTCTGTATTGGTTCAAAACGAAGTGCAAAATCTCACTCTCCAATACAGAATGAATCCACATTTAAAGGAATGAGTGGCAACCCTACTCAGAGTGTTAATCCGGAAGTACACCCGCCTCCCTGTGAAGGACACTACGATGTTTGAGAATAAGTGCATCGAAGACTATTATTGAGGGTAACATTGAAATTGTTGACGGCCCTCGTAGAGCGCTGCATCAGCAGCAGAGCAGGGCCTGAAACCTCATCAACGGTAAACGGCAGAGCTGGGACTACCGATTGACATTTGGGATCGGTACTACCGGCGGTAGATTACTGCTACCGATACCGATCATTCGGTATTTTGAAGAAACTACCGAATACCGCTACCGATCGCATGATTGGCAGTCAATCGGTATCGGTAGATTGAAAAGCGAGCGGGACTTTTTTTTTAGACTTAAGAGAAGACGACCGGCAAAATGAAACGGACAAGTTTCAACACGTTCGCGCATCATCTAGGAAGCAGTTAGCAGGAAATTCCAGGTATTACTTTGGCGTCATCACGCAATCACGGCCGTTCTGGGCGTTTCAGCCAATCAGAGGCAGCCACGACCTGGCGATAAAAGTTTTGGCGGGCCCCCTCTGTTTGGCCTGCCGACGCGAGTAGCCTACACCCCCACGCTGCTCTCTCTCGCCTCACAACGTGCTCAGCCTCATCGCCTAGTGTTTTAAGTGGCAGTGTTTTTAAGTCCACCGCCCCAGCAACGCACATATCGTTTGTGCTTTTAACTTTTCAAGTGATTTTCCTTTTTAAACTTTATTTTACATTAAAAAGTTTTGATCAAGTCAGTGAACTATTTAATCATATTATTCTGAACCAGAGGTTAGGATATGCTGTGTGTTGAGTGAGTGTTTTGTATGTGGCCTTGGCCGGGGCCGTGTGTAGAGTGTGAACCCTGTAAGAGGGGGAGAGGTGAGGTGTGGAGGCAGCGTCTCCTTTTGTTTGTCAAATACAACACCTCCTGCCCAGTTCCGCTGCCGCTGAGAGGTTTTTCAGCACCGCCGGCAACATCCTCCGCCCCAAAGAGGTCCTCCATTACTGACAACAACTTTGAGCAGTTGGTGATGTTGAAGGGCAACAGCGAGCAGTTCAAGACATTCCTCAAGGAGGACCTCAAGAAGGCGCGACACCACCCTGAGTAGGAGGCTCAAGACTGCTTCAGTTGTAATTTTTTTGTGTTGGGAAGAAATTTATTTTGTGAAAGTTAATAAATAATGCTGTATTGTCTAGTTTGTTTAAATTTAACTTTTTTTCAGTTTGATGTTTATTTTTTGAGGGAGAAATTCATTTATTAAATAAGTTATGTATTTTTGAACTTAAAAAAGGTATTAAAAGACTCTAATTTACTTCTATTCTTAAGTTAACCGAAATAAGAGAGAAATAACTTAAAAAGTGTGTTATGGGCCTTTAAAAGCATTTTTTATTATATAATTATAGAGTTTTTAATCTACCCGACGAATCTATACCGATCGGTAGATTTCTGAAAAATCTACCGATCTACCGATACCGATTGGACGCGGCTCGCTACCGACTACCGATACCGGTGGTAGATTTTTTCTACAGAATCCCAGCTCTGGTAAACGGTAAACTATACGGTATGCTATATGATGTACATTGTGTACATACAACACACTGTCGTTATGCTTTCCATTGCAAATTGCTCGATTGATTTTTTTTTTTATATGACGGCCTTATTTAGTCATAAAATTTTTAGCAATATCTTGATCTTGATTTGCTGATCTGACTTTACTAGAAATTGTCTTATTTTATAAATTTCCTGAGTGTGTGTGTGTGTGTGTGTGTGTGTGTGTGTGTGTGTGTGTGTGTGTGTGTGTGTGTGTGTGTGTGTGTATATACACCTAGTTATCATCTACAGGAAATAAGCTACACTCTGGGGTCCTGTTTCCAAGTCTCAGTTTATCAAGTTTAGGTCATGAATAATAATTTTGGCTTGAACCATCTCCTTTTCAAGGTTATTCCTGGTGTCAGTGCTTCTATAGGGAACACTGTGTTTCTTGATCCCTCAGGTTTTTCTCAGTTTCTTACCTTGGCCTTTTATTTCTAGTGCCCCATACAAACAGGCCATCCCTGTCAATCATTACTATTTCCTTCATCATCCTGTACACTGCAATCAGATCTCCTCTGCCTCCTCCCTCCTCCAAGGCTAGCAAACCCAATCTCTCCAGTTGCTTCTCATATATCATGTCTCAAGCTTGGCACCATTTTCTTGGCTGCTCTGTGTATTTACCTATTTGTACCTACTTGTAGTATACAGGGCCTGAGCTCAAGCTCGGACTGACCTGTCCATAATTGTTCAACTTTTCCTTCATTTTATGGACATTGTCAGCTTCAACAATGTCTTTGTTTAGTCCATTCCATGTATCCACACTCCTGTATGGAAAACTGTACTTCTATATGTCTTTCAGACAAGTCCCCTTTCTCAATTTCTTGCCTCCTCCCTTCCATCTCGATTAAATCATTTTTATCCAACACGTCCAATCCACTTGTATTCCTGTACAATGCTATCAGGTCTCCTCTTTCTCTTCTTTCTTCAAGTGTTGGTAGGCCCAGTTCCTCCAATCTAGTCTCGTATGACAGATTTGAGTTCTGGTACCATCTTAGTTGCAGTCCTTTGAATCCTTTCGAGTTTCCTTATATCCTTTTTTCTGTGTGGTGACCAAACAACCGGTGCATACTCTAGCCTTGATTTAATCAATGTTGTTATTATTTTCTTCACCATGTCCCCATCTAAGTAGTGAAATGCCACTAATATTTTGCAGCAAACTACATGTTTCTCTGAATACCTATCTTATATATGTTCTTCTCAGGTGTCAGTGCATCTTGTATTATAATTCCCAAGTCTTTTTCTTCATTCAATGTGTCAGTGATTGTTCTTCCCATCCTATACACTCCGCATGGTCTATTTTTACATTTTTCCCAATTTCATTGTGACATTACTTTTTGTTAAACTCCATTTCCCATTCTTTACTCCATTCATGTATCTTATTTAAATCTTCTTGCAGCTTATTACAATCATCATCATCTCTTATTTTTCCAAACAGTTTGGTGTCATCTGCAAACATACTCAAACAACTCTTTACTTTTTCCGGCATATCATTTATGTACCGTATATTAAAAACATTATTGACTCTTACGCTGATCCCTGTGGCACTCTATTTGTGACCTTTCTCCAATCTGATTTTTCATCTTTTAACATGGTTCTCATTTCTCTGTCAGGTAATTTTTCATCCATTGTCATTTTTCTCCCATATCCTCCTCTATGTTCTACTAGTTTCCACAGCGATCTTTTATGTGGAGCTTTATGGAATGCCTCTGTAGGTAAAAAAATATGCAGTCTTCCCATCTGTCTCTCTCCTGTACTATATCTATTACTCATGAATAAAAACACATTAGATTTGTGACACAAGATTTACCTTTTCCAAATCCAAATTGACTTTCATTTATTATCTTCTCTCTTTCCAGATGGTCCACCCACTCTTTTAATTACCTTCTCACACAGTTTGCACATTACATTTGTTGGGGAAACCGGTCTATAGTTCAGTGGCTCGTACTTGTTTCCACTCTTATATAGTGGGACCACATGTGCCCTCTTCCTTTGCACTGGGACTTCTTCAGTCTTAATTGAACAACTTCTAATGTCATGAATTGGTTTTAGTAACTGTTCACTGCACTCTTTCAGTACTTGGCCTGATATTTCAAATGGACACATTGCCTTCTTACCATCTAGTGACTTCAATAGCCCAAGTATCTCTTCTTTATCCACTTTTATGTTTTTCATTTTTTTGACAATTCTCATCTCTCTCTCTTCAAATTCTGTCTCTAGGATAAATACTTTCTGAAAAGTTTCATTTAATATTTCACTGATTTCCTTTGCATCCTCAGACTTGGTCACCCACTTTGATTACATTCACAGCTCCTTTTTCAATGAATTTCTTATAAAGTCTATAAAAAAGTTTTGGGTCCTCCTTACATTTTTATATTATATTCTTTTTGTATTTTTTTCTTCTCTCCTCACTTTGGTGTAATCATTTCTAGCTTGTCTACAGCTTTCCCTATTTATGGCATTCCTTTTTAAGTGTCTTCATGCTTTATCTTTCTTCTTTGCTTCCAGACATCTTGTATTAAACCACTCTTTTTCCCCTCTTTTCTTTATCACATAGTAGGGTACCCACTTTACTACACCTTCATTATAAGTTTTAAGGAAGTAGTGTGTATGTGTGTGTGTGTGTGTGTGTCTATTTACCTAGTAGTACGTATTTACCTAGTTGTCGGAGAGGAGCTACACTTGTTCTATGTTCTATCCCACTCCCATATCTACTATGATCCAACTTGGCCTTAAATTCATGAATCGTGTTTGCTTGAACCACTTCTTTTTCCAGGCTGTTCCAGGCCTCCTCTACCTAAGTGGAAAGCTGTTCTTCTTTATGTCTCTTCTACAGGCTTCCTTTTTCATCTTTCTTCCATGACCTCTTGATTCTCTTATATCCCATATTATTAGATCTTCTTTGTCCACTTTCTCCCAGGGGGCTTCGTGGTGCAGTGGTTAGCACACTCGGCTCACAACAGAGAGAGCCCGGGCTCGATTCCCGGGCGGAGTGAAAAAATTTAGGCGGCTTTTCCGATGCCCTATGCCCCTGTCCACCTAGCAGTGAATGGGTACCAGGTATTAATCGGGGGTTATGTCCCGTCTCCTGGGATCTGTTCCCTTCTCCTATAATTCCTTCCCCTTCTGTCTCTCTCCGACATATGACCACAGATGTTGCGCCGACTAAATGAAACTTTCCAACTTTACTTTTCCACTTTCTCCATCCCACCGAGCAATTTATATATTGTAGTGCAGCGACGGCCTGATGAACGAGCCTCCCATAACCCACTTAGCCAGCGGGGTACCTCTTTGGCCGACTCGGTAAGGAGTGGCTCTCCCGTCACGCTGGTCGCGGGTTCAATCCCAGGCAGCCGGGGAATACCCTCACTTTGTCTTGATTAATTTCGTGTGTTTTTGATACGCAGAGGACATGTAGGAAAATAGAAAAAGAGAAAATAAAAGCCCGGGCCATGACAGTGGTGGCATAGCGGTGGGCATCCTCTCCTGCAGTTCTGTTGAGTTTCCCCAAAGGGGTAACAGGTAGGATGGCCCATGCTCCGAGGTTGATAGAAAATGGAAATATTGGAGGTATGTCTCAAAGGGACATTGTGGAGTTATGTCTCAAAGGGACATTGTCAACACACAGAAATTAATCTACATAGCTAGGGGGGAAAGCCGTGTAGTGCGGCGACGGCCTGATGAACGAGCCTCCCATAACCCACTTAGCCAGCGGGGTACCTCTTTGGCCGACTCGATAAGGAGTGGCTCTCCCGTCACACTGGTCGCGGGTTCAATCCCAGGCAGCCGGGGAATACCCTCACTTTGTCTTGATTAATTTCTCGTGTGTTTCGATACACGCAGAGGATGTGTAGGAAAATAGAAAAAGAGAAAATAAAAGCCCGGGGCATTACATATCACAATCGGATCTCCTCTCTCCCTCCTCTGTTCCATTGTCAGTAGGTTCAGCCACTTCAGTTTCTCTTTGTATGTTAAATCTCTTAGTCCTGGTACCAGCTTTGTTGCTGCCCTCTGAACCCTCTCTAATTTCCTTATACATTTGATTTATGGTATATATTTGACTTTGCACATGGTGACCATACCATTTCTGCACATTCCACCCTTGGACGTATCATGGTTACAATCATTGTGTGTGTGTGTGTGTGTGTGTGTGTGTGTGTGTGTGTGATCTTTCAATATGTGTAGAGTTTTGACACACTTCCGTGTTAGGCAGAGCATTCCTTTGATACACAGCTTTGTAAATGTGACAAATATATATATATATATATATATATATATATATATATATATATATATATATATATATATATATATATATATATATATATATATATATATATATATATATATATATAAATATATATATATAAATATATATATATATATATATATACGCTATATATATCTATATATATATATATATATATATATTTATATCTCTCTCTCTCTCTCTCACACACACACACACACACACACACACACACACACACACATACCAGCCATTGCTTGTCTAACCATTCTCTTAAATATTTGAAGATTTGATGGAAGCAAACATGTGAGATTAATACTTTTTTTTTTTTTTTTCAGTTTGATGGGGTTTATATATAGAGAGTACAGTGCGTGGGAGGTAGAGGTGTGCTCGTTAGCTTTTTATTGACATTGACTGGGGAGGCTTGGCCTCTTTTGTGGCAGGTAACAAGGGAACATACCTATGCTGCAGCACGTTCCTCATAGTGGATTGAAAACAGTTGAGGTTTCAACATTTTGACCTTTATAAAATTGTGAATCATTGTTTTGAGGAGAGATGGCAATTTTGTGCTTGACCTTTGTGGTGGCAGTTATCAAGTGGGTATAAATATGCAGAGCCATGTCTCATGCCTGGCACATGTACAACGTGAATTTTGACACTTCTTTTTAATAGGGCAGGCTGCACATGTGCCACTTTTCAGTGGATGGTGGCTGCCATGCTTTCGTGGCAAGAATGAAACGCACGTGTTTCTATGGAAGCCTGCACACGATCCACTTTTTAGTGGCAGCCAGAAAAAATGCAGACTGGGTCCATTTTCCCTGCCACAACTTAGTGTATCACCACTGGCAACCTTAAATGGAAACTTAATTTAAATCGCAGCCAGCACATTTACCACTTTTTTGTGGCAGTGGAGCTTGGCATCGTTGACAAACCTATTTTGACTTTGGTGAAGTCGATGAACAGAATTGCTCCGCTAAACAATGATGATTGTGACATTAATGACAGAGGAGTCACAATTCATTCTAAAGTACGTAGTTTCTGAGTTTGTCTGGGTGAGCTCATAACTCTTCAAGAATATTATATAACATACCCCTAAGAAGCTTATGGCTGATTATTGGGTGCACCAGTACTCTCTTTTGCATTTTTTTTATCTTTGTCTTTTGAGGAGCCCAGCAACAACACATGATAGCTCTGCAAAATCCATGATAGAACTGCCTGTGGTTGCCATGAAAGAGCCATTTGTATGCGCAGCATCCCTCTCCACCTTTTGGTGGCGCCTCAAAATATTGGCAGCCACTGTCCACTGAGAACAAGGTTTGTGTGTGGCCAGCCTAATGGCTGAACTGAAGAGGTTGTCACTCAAGATTTTGAGTGATTCACCATCATCTCATAACTAACTCTTAACCTCATGATAGAACAACATCAGACTTGATAAACAATATGGCTGTAACTGTAAGATTCTCAGTGAAATTTATTATATGACACAAGAAAGTGTATAACACTTTCATGATTGAAAGAAAACTCCAAGCCAATAACAACACAGTGAGAGAGATAAAAAGAACAAACTGTGGCTAAAGAAGTAGTATTAATAGTCATGGAGGATGATAATGAAGTTCAGGAAAACCTGGGAACCTTCAGGGAAACCTGTTCCATGGACTGCCATATGATTCTTTAAAGTGTATCCATAGTTAAAAGTATGTTTTGTATATACCTGTAATATTCTGTCAAACACTGGCCTTGCAGTAAGTCTTAGTGACGATGCCTTATCATTTCTAAACTGTTTGTTGATTTATACTTAGATTTTCAATAAATTAACATATGAAGGTTTTGATAGTTTATTAGCTCACTATTACCAGTAATGAGTAAGTGGAAGACTAGATTGCTGAAAAAATCTAGTCACTTCTGAAACATGGAGAGGTAAAATATTCTGAATAATAAAAATCCTATGAACTGTCTTCAAGTGGTAACTACTATTTCCCACACAGGTGTTGGGAGTGGTGAACTGGTGAAGTCAGCGGCTTTCTACAAAGGGAAAGAGTTTGCATTAAGGAAGAAAATTGGTGAAGTGAAAATGAAAGAAACAGCTCAAAAGTCAAATGAAGAAAGAAGGGGAACATCACTCGGTAATGACTTCAAACCAGGGCTGCACAACATTTTGGCCAGCTGGACCACATTACTAAACTAACAAGTACTATATATTTCAATATATAAGGTGACCCTTGAACCTCAAAATTACAAGTCCGAGTTTAGAAGTTGTCTCATGTGGCAGATATAAAATTTTAACCACTACATTCTTTAGTCATGGGGTCCATGAGGGGTGATGGAGAACATTGCCAAATACTCACTTAAGGGGGTACGCGACACCTGGGGTGTGTTTTTTGGTCAAAATATAGCATTTTGCAAAACTGGGTTAAAAACGTTCTTATACCATCTTGAAATAATCCCCGAGCAATGTTTTCCTCGTAGCACAAATCTTAAATGTCTGGCGCGGGTTTAATTGGACCAAGTTAAAGGTTAAATTTTGTATTTTTTAATCGCAGAAAATCTAAAATCAATCAGATTTACGTGAAAAGTGCAGGGAATGTTGATTGTACAAGTAGCTAGGGACCTATGATTAGATATTGTTGATAGGGTAAAGGAGCTAGGAGTATTAAGAGGAAAAAGTGACAAAAAAACACGATTTTACGTGACATTCGATGAACATAATAAAAGAAATACCATTACGTCTTTCTATATGGGCAACTTTCAGAATATTTTCCATAGGGCTCTAGGCATACCTAAAGACTATTCACATCCAAAAAATGAAAGTGATTGGCTATTTATTAATGGTGCTGTGTAATTTTAAGTGTCGCTACACATGTATATGTATGAGTATACACATAAGTATACATACATTGTTCTGGCTCATACAAAATGTAGGCAACATAGATGCCTACTTAGTTTCATCGCAATACCCGATAGTTTAGTTAGTTGACTTCAGGTGTCCCGTACCCCCTTAATCTTTTAGTTTCCTGAAATATTTCTATAACCTATTTTCTGTATTGTGGTATATTTAAATTTGAATATTTCCATAGATACAGCTGTGAGGACAGACAAAAGTGAATATATAACTAGACAACAAAAATGGTGGATTCTGATTGCCAGTCATAAATGAGTACAAATTTTCGTCGCTTAGATTATTTTGAATGTTCAACTTGCCACACTATAATGCACACCTCTGACTCACGTGCTGCGACTGTTCATATCACCATCACCTAATAAATTACTGACAGAAAAACAGTCACTGCACTGGAGCTTTCTTAATTCTGGCTATAGATAGTTTGCATGGATTTTCCCGACAGATGACATTCATGTCTTTGGACGTCAAGCAATCAATTGTTTGTACATTGCAGGCGGGCATTTTCATATATTTACATGAAATTTAATGATATAAAGTGACATGTAACCTCAGCCTACATCCCTAGTGCCTTGTCAGTGAATGATGAAGAAATACTCGGTGAAATGCTGGAAAAGAAATGTAGACTTTCACTCTGCCAGTGGACAGAGGTCTGCATCCTTGTCTAGCTGTTGTGGCTTTTACAGTATATTACATTACCTCCAAGGATTTATGAGTGTTTGTGAGCTGCTCGTGTGTGTTCACATGACAAAAAGTCAAGCAAGTTGAACTCTTCACAGGCTTATATTTCTCTCAGTTGTTAGTATCATAGCTTGTGGGTGTTGATGTTCATGCAAATATATACAAAATATGCATTTATTTCTCAGTTGAATTTATTATAGCTATGAGGAGTTGACATTGACACTATATGAGGGAATTCATTTTTATTTATTTCTCAGTTGAATGTATCACAGCTTTCAGGGGTCAACATTAACACTAAGTGTATACAGATTTTATATTTCTTTCTTTCTAAGTTGAATGTACAAAAACAGGGGGGGGGGTCGTCATTTCCACATTACTATGAATATAGTTCTTTGTTAATTCTTCTTCTTCTTCTTCTTCTTCTTCTTCTGCCCCTTCATTTATAGTCCATCTCCCATTCTTGGGACCATACTTGCAATAATCCTTCCTCTATTTCTATCACTTCAAAGTCTTGTTGCACTGCTCCCCAACATGTTCTCTTTGGTCTTCCAACTGGTATCCTGTCAGGTACCTCCACCCCAACCATCCTCAGCACTCCACCCTCTCTCTCTTCTCACATGTCCAAACCACTACAACCTTCTCTGTCTCACTCTCCTCTGTATCTCTTTCACACCATATCTCTTAGCCACTTCCTCACTGAACAGCCTGACCTGCCACCTCACTCCAGCCATATACCTCAGCATCCTTGAATTACATCATCTTATGATACCCTTTACTCTTCCAGTCATTACCCATGTTTCAACACCATATAACTAAGTGATCTAATACACGTTTCATACACACCACCTCTACTCTTCAGTGGGATACTTTGGTTCACTAACAAGCTTGCTATCTCTCTCCATTTTTTCCATGCCGCTGCCAACCTTGCTCTCACCACTCTCCACTCCAGTCTCACAGTCCAACACATCTCCATGGTAACAAGACTCATGTATGTACTTCCTCTATTCTCCCTCCATCATCATTTCTTTTCCAACCTGTTATATCCTCCCTTTCTGCAAGCTGGACACTGAAAATCCTGTACCCCATTTACACTTATTAGTCCTGAACATCTTTGGTGACACCATTTGTTGCACTCTATCCAGAAAATTGAATTTACTCCCACTCCCACAACATCCACAAGGCCATCTTCCTGACTGTATACTGTGATTAGTGCCCTTTCCAGTTACCATTATTTTGTTTTCTCCAAGTTTACTTTCAATCTTCTTGTTTCCATTCCTTATCTTCATCTCCCAAATGCTTCCATTACTCCTGGTCTGATTCTACCATCAATTCTAGATCATCTGCATATACCAACTCCCATGGAACTCCCTTTCTGGCCTCTCTAGTTGCCTTGTCCATTACTATGATGAACAATAGCAGGCGAAATACAGAGCCTTGATGCACACCCACACTCCTATACCAAATTCTTAATGTTCCCGCTGCTGTCTTTATGTGTGGCTTTGTTCCTACATACAGGGCCATAATTGCTACCACCATTCTCTCAGGTACCCCCTTTATCCTCAAGGCACTCTGTTACCTCCCTTGGTACTTGGTCAAAAGCATTCTCTTGATCTGCAAAAAATTGATAGCTTCTTTCCTTTTGGCTGTATTTTTCCTGTAGTTGCCTCATATTCATAGTTCTTTGCTAATTCAGTGCATATTTACAGAGGTGTCTGGGCTTTGCTAAGATGGGCAGGAGTGCGTGCAAGCAACTGTCCAGAGTGAACCAGCTAGGCATCTGACTTGACTGGATTTTATCATAACCGGGAGAAGTTGACATTTACACAATATACAGAATTTTTATTTATTTGAGTTGACTATTACAGTGAACCCTCACTTTAATGACCCAATTGAGAAGGGGATGACTATATCTGAGGGATCCAACCTTTTGTATTTAACACACTTTGTTTGCTATATAAGCTAAAAATTGACACAATAATATGCAACAGTTATATTTATTATATGTTTCCTAACTAATTCAATGTTTGTTTACCAAGGTGATGTCAGGGTTGTGCTGAGGCAAACAGGAGAGAAAGAAGAAGAGGGACACAGCCACTTGATGGGAGAGTAAGCCAGGCTTTCCAAAGGAATCACCGAGGCAACTGACTGATGGAACACTTCTCCTACAAGACTGTACAGGTGGCAAGAAAAGGATCTTACACCTATGGGTTGATTGACTAGGATTAGTGAAATCTGCTAAGCGTTTCAGAGGCCGTGAGGAATCGTTTTTCGCAAATGTCTTCTAAACAAACTGTTGTATTGGTTTGGTATTTTGGCACAGCTTCTTTAACACTGTAATGCCCCGACGAGCTTCTTTTCTAAATCCTTCCTATTTCTCAACACGGCCTCTGCGTGTATCGAAATAACACGAGAAATTAATCAAGATCAGGGTATTCGCCGGCTGCCTGGGATTGAACCCGCGACCAGCGTGACGGGAGAGCCACTCCTTACCGAGTCGGCCAAAGAGGTACCCCACTGGCTAAGTGGGTTATGGGAGGCTCGTTCATCAGGCCGTCGCCGCACTACACGACCCTGCCCTAAGTTTTGGCAATATAGTGCATAGCCAAAGGTGGTTAATTAAGGCATTTACTCTTGACCCTGATGGGCGAAGCCTGGCATGGCCATCTAGACGTATGAACGAGGGAAGTGTGATGTTGCTGTGATGTCTATACCCACCCACTACCTCCACTCCTGCCTTACCCTTCCTCCACTTCTCCTTCCCCCCTCTCTCTCTATCACATGCATTATGCATGTGTAATTCAGCCATGCACATGTTACTTTTCTATAGTGGCAGATAATTCAAAAGTATATACGGAGTATGGTAGGGTGGTTTATGCTGACAACCGTGATAACTGTTCTAGCATGGCTGGCCATTTCTCAAGTACTATAGTTATGATCTTTGTGGTGGAATTATATATCAATGAAAACTTTTTGGCCTCCATTTCCAGAGGCTATGTTGGAAGTCTGTTGGGATAGGGCAGCTGAGGCATGGTCACTTACAGGAGGTTGGGTAGAGGTCAGAAAGGGGTAAGGGTGGGACACCTTAAAGCGACCGACCATGCTGGAACAGGAATCATGGTTGTTAGTATAAACCACCCTACCATACTTGGCATATACTTTCAAATTATCTGTCACTATAGAAAAGTAACATGTGCATGGCTGAATTCTATCTATCTATCTATATCTTCGATGCCTTGCTTCTTTGCAGAAACTTCCCTCCAGGGGGTGGCCGCGGCAGAAGTGTCTCTATCTCTCCCTGTTCTGGCACTCCCTTGCAACACATTCAATCCTGCTACTTCCAACTCTCTCGCTCCAATACTCACTCACCCTTTTGATCCACCTCACAGGTGGTCTTCCCCTGACCCCCCCTCCCTCAATCCTTCCCTCATACACTCTTCACGAATTCATTCTCCCCCATTCTCATCACATCTCCAAACCATCTCAGTGCACCATGCTTCACCCAGTCCACCACTCCACACTCCACTCCTTTCACTGTCACACCCATACCAAACCGCTCATACACGCTTTCATTACTTTCTCCACCCCATCCGGACACACCACATGCACCTCTTATATAACTCATTTTCACTGCACGTATTCTCGATTGCTGTGCTGCATTCCATGTCCATGTCTCTGACGCATATGACAGAGTTGGCAGGATAATACTATTCCTTATTCTCCTCTTTATCTCCATGCTCACGTTTCTTCCTTTCATAAATCTCTCCAATGCACCCTTTCACTGCTCTTTCCCCCACCTCACCTTCCATACTGCCATGCTTACAAAAAACAGTCCCTAAATATTTAAATCAGTCACCTCCTCCATTCTCTCCTCCCCTAACCTTATCCTACACTTTGTTGTACCCCCTGCTCTAACTCTGTATTGCTTTGCAAAATCAATGACCTGTTCTCTCGCCCTCTCAAATACCATAACCTTACTCTTTCCAGCATTCACTATCAGCTTTCTCCTCTTACACACACTGTTAAACTCATCCACTACCCTCTGCAGTGTCCCCTCATTCTCTGCCAACAACACTGTATCATCTGTAAACAGGCCCACAACCAGTGACTCCTCCATACCACTTACTTTCAGCCTTGGACCAAGCTCCCCCACTCTGGCTTTCATTTCTCTCATACAACCATCCATGTACACCTTAAAAAGCCATGGTGACATCACACATCCCTGTCTCACACCCACACCAACACCAAAACTCTCACTCAACTCACCCTTCACGCCTACAGAGGCACTTGCATCCTTATAGAAGGATCGGATTCCCTCCAGCAAATGCCCTCCCACAACCCCTTCCTGTCAACCCTGTCATATACCTTCTCCAGATCCATGAATGCAGCAAACAGCTTCCTATCCTTCTCTATGAATTTTTCAACTAACATTTTGAGTGCAAATATTTGGTCTACACAACCCCTCCCTTTCCTCAAACCCTCTTGTTCATTGCCTACACTTTTTTCAGTTATTTTCTTCATCATCTCATTTAAAACCCTTCCATACACTTTTCCTGCCACACTGAGTAGACTTACTCCCCTGTAACTATTAAAATCACCTCTGCTCACTTTCCCTTTGTACAGCAGCACAACAATAGCCTTTTTCCAATCCTCTGGCACCTCACTCCGTTCCCATGGTAGGTTACATATCCATAATATCCATTCCATAACTACACCTCCTCCTTACTTCAACACTTATGCTGTTATGCCATCAGCTCCACTCTGTTTACTTTCCCTAACCAATTTCTTTACCAACATCTTACTCTCCCTGTATTTTCTCTCCCATCTCCCTCTCACTTCCTCTGTCACATTTCTCTAACATTTTCTTATAGTTCCTTCTTTTCTCAACTGCCTCTTTTGTCTCATCCGTCCACCACGCACTCCTTTCTTTCCTTTTCCATACGACCTATACCCGACTACTTCCTCAGTTGCCCTGACCACTGAACTTTTAAAATCCTCATAAACCTCCTTCACTGTGTTCTATCTGTGCTCTTGCTCTTCCAAGTATTTCCTCCACTTTACTCCTTTACATCTCCCTCTGGCCACTGTCCTGCAATTTCTCACTTGCTAGTTCCTTCTTCCCATTCCCTCTGAATTCCCATTACCTATGTATAATGAATGTGAGAGAGAGAGGAAGGGTAAAGCAGGAGTGAAGGTAGTGGGTGGGTATAAACGTCATGCTTCCCTTGGCCACATGTCTTACGACTTCCCTTGCTTTATGTAGATCCTTGTCTGTTTGCCTTACTGCTTGTTTGGTCGAGGCCGGGTTTACACCCTTGAGTTATGCGCCATTGCAGGAGCCGGACCATCACCCAGCCATATGTCTAGATGGCCATGCCAGGCTACCCTATCAGGGTCAAGAGTAAATGCCTTAATTAACCACCTTTGGCTATGCACTATATTACCAGAAAATTAGGGCAAGGTGTCAATAAAGCTGTGCCAAAATACCATACTGGTACAACAGTTTGTTTAGATGATGTCTGGGAAAAATGATGCCTCATGGCCTCTGAAACACTTAGTAGATATGAGGTTATTGGTTGGTCTACCAATGTGACAAACTTTACCACTGGTATCACGTAACCAACACAACACCAGATCTTATAGATTTCTCTTATTCTATTCAATTGACCCATGGGTGTTTGATACACCAGGTCCTGTGGGAGGGGACAACTGGGTATGGGTAGGTCATTTGCATTGCTTGGGATGGACAGGGCAGACTTATTACAAGGAGAGAAAGCCAGGCTGGAGTAGGAAGGAATTATTCAGGGAGTGAGTTTCACTGAGTAAAAATCAACAGCTAATTACAAAGCTGGTAAAAAAAAAAAAAAAAAAAAACTTAAAAATCCACTAAATTTTTGTGGGGAGAGTCCAACTCTTACACATGCCCTTGTAGACAACCAGCCATCACAAGCTAGTCACACAGGCAGGTTCGCTGTGTCAGTGGTTAAGTGCGCCCCTCCTCCCCTAATGCAGTGAGGGGGGAAGGGGCACCACTACTGTGGAGCCTGGCAGGTGATGTAGTTGGGTCTCCTTTCTTGGTAATTTTCTTGGACACTTCCTTGGCCTCAGATCATCGTCCTTCTATCCATACACCACATCTGTAAGATTAGGCTCACTTAGTTGAAATCTTTGGGTGCATTAGTGACATACGTACTTCAGATTAATTATTTGCATCTTCATTGGTTGGATGTACACTTTAACAGACTAAGAGTTGTGTTCCCCTTGCCATGAGACCTTGATCTTGATTATAGCTGTCCAAAATGTTCACTTAACTTATACTGTACAACTACAATACTTACCTGAATCATGCTGCTCATTCCAAAGCAACTATAGTGGTAGAGATAATTTGTTGTCAAGTCTCTCTTGCCCTATCCCGGCGCAAGAACCTTCCTCAAAGGCTTGTGTGGCAATGGCAAAAGTGGCTCAAACATTCCATCCAATCACATTTCATCCCTTGCTTGTCAACTCTGTGATATTCTACCGCTTGATTGATCCATTGGTAGTCTCCTGTAATGCCTTCCCTCTCCATGATCCTTCCCTGAATACTGAAGAAAGGATTAATTATTTTATACAGTCGTGATGCAAAGGTGAAGTAAGAATCCCTTTTCCAAGTACAGAGGTAGGTTCCAATTAAGATAAGCAAGAATCTTAACCCTCTATTACCTTACAGCAAAACTGAGAAAACTATAATAAAAAATCCAGAAGTAATGCATTTTCCTTCCCTCCTGTGACAAAGTATGGTGGTGATCTTGGGCTAATACTCACTAATCCTGCCAAAAACAGACTACCAGAGCCATATGCTATGTTGGCAGAGACCAAGTAAAATGTATATGTAACAATAAACTAGAATAGAATAGTCAGGTCATCATATATATTCAGTCCCAGTGGCTTGGCCTCTTCATATATGAACCCTTATTTCTCAGGTCATTGAAACTTTAGCAGATAAGGTCAAATCCGTATAAGCAGCAGATAAGCAAGCACTTTGCTTGGCACAGTCAGTCCCCTTTTCTTTCCAGACCAACTTCCTCTTCCAGTCCAGAGGAAGGGCACTGAACTGCCACACAGACATTACTGCATAAAACCTATGGATCATGGCTTCACTTCCAGCTTTCAGCATCTCTGGACTGTTATTACAGACCACAGCTGCTTTTCTACCCTTCAACTTTCTCACCTCCACTAGATAGGGTGGGGTATTGACTTGGTGGATCAGCAGTCACCATCTGTAAATCAGCCAGAGGGAATTGTCTGCTTGGGGCCTCTGCCTTGTACAGCTGCTCATAGTGCCCGACACAATGGGCACGATACCCATCCCCATCTGATACATCTGCCCATCGCCTGTTTGAATAGTACTCATTTGAGATGTGGATTTGGAGCAGAGCTTCTTTGGAGCTCGAAAGGCAGGGCTAAGGTTATTTGCATTTAGACAACCCTCAATATCTTCAGCGAGATCTCTGACATACCTCTTCTTATCTCTCCACAGAAGGGTTCTAGTCCTTTGTGACATTAGTCCTGTATTGCTCAGTCCCCAACCAGCCTGGCAGCACAACTCTCCTCTATTTTCTCCAGTGTCTACCTCAAGATAACTATCGTCCTAGACCTTTCTTGCTCTCCACTGCACTCCTCTGCAGCTTTGGGGAGTTCATGTTCAAAGGCATCCCACAACTCTCCAGGGTCCTCCAGAGTACCAAGTACCTCAAACTGATTTGAGACTGCCACTGCATACTCAAGAGCACATGCCTGGTCCCTTAGTTTCTCCTGATGGAACCTTGGAGAGTTGCATCTTAAGATTTTCTTGGACTAATGTGTATCCTTAGTTTTGCAAAAAGTCTGCTGTCGATCAAAAAGACCTCATCACACTAGAATACTTTATATTTGGAGGATCCTCCAGTGAGTACTAACAAGGATGTGATTGATCTCCTTTGCATTGCTCTGCCAAGTCCAGCGACAAGGCTCGTGTCTGAAACCAGGAATCCACAATCCTCAGCCTTCCGGACTTTGCAAAGTTCAGGAGTAGTGAACTGTTTACCTTTCTGGTGCCAGAGACATGGGGACTAACGCATAACTCATAGCCACCTATTGCTCTACCAATAACTGCATTGAAGTCGCCCAAGACAATGAGTGTGTTGTGTGGCGGGCACTGTTTATGCTCTTGGGAACCAACTCGCAACTCGTAGCTAACTCTGTGTCAGTAGTGGCACTGACATTGCCAGAGGTTAATCCTAGACCTGGCTTGGCAGGCTTGTTACTCATCTGCACCATCCTGTGGTTCCCAGGAAAAGGGGGTCAGTGTATTGGTGGAGCATCGGTGCTTTCCTGCGCCGACCAGACCTGTCAAAAGTATTGGATGCCTTACATAAAAAAAATGAAATTCACTCTCCCATGCCACCACCCACCATGGAGCCCTACAAGGGGAGGCTGGTTGCTGGGCTTATAAGCCCAACAGCCTCACGGGTAGAAGGAGAATATACACAGCCACCACCTGACAGTGTTGGCCATTTGGCTCGTGGCACACAGACTAGGTGATTGATCTCTCCGAGCCAGGAGAGGCAACCCACCTTGTCCGAAATAAGAGACTGGAGAGATGTGTTGCTAGCCACAGCACACGATCAGGACATACTCAACCTCCAAGACTCATCTCCCAGTCTTTCAGGAATGCCACACATGGTCTTCATGATTTGGTACATTCAGTTGAGAGAAGGATTATTCAGGAAGAGGGAAAAAAGAAAACGTCTTGGAGTGGTTGAGTGAGCTGTGCTACTCATCCAGATGGGCCTGCCCCTACCCACCAGTACACCATGTAGATACCCTCTGGTGTACTCACCATCATGTATGGCCATAAAGATGTGGGCCTTGTTATGTGTCCAGACCAGGGCAGTGTACACTTGCCAAGTGGTTCATCCTCCCTTGCAGTCAGGGCATCTACTTGCTAATGTTACTAATATTTCCTTTGTTACTCTTCTAAGACTTACATAGAGGCTCAGGTAAACCTGATGTGATGTAAGAGCTGTGTTGAGTGGTATCTCATCTCATGATCTTTGCATTTTCACCTACATGAAAGTGAAGGACCTCCTGTTTGCTAACCCATGCATGTAATATTTAATACAGCTCGTTTCTTGCTTCTGTTCGTTTTAATTGCAGTTGAAGTATGATGCATTTTACTTCCATGACGATGACGACGACGAGGAGGAGGAGGAGAAGAGAAGAAGAAAAAAAAAAAACTATTGGGCTGTCCTTAACCTCTACGAAAAAGGTAAAAGTAAAGTTGGGGGCAGACGCTGTAGCAGCGCGTGGCCTCGGTGCTCATCTCTGTAACATTGGTCCTTGAGCCTGTGGTGGGAGGGAGCCCATTACCCCGGGACACAGGGCCAGTGTGACATCAGGGTTACCAGAGTTTACCTTCCCCAGGTTTCCCTTGGTACCCATTTATCGACCAGCCTGAAAGGAAGGATGAACAGCTGGGTGAGCTCACGCCGACTGCCCGGGCCGGGATTGGAACCCGGGCCCGCGGAGTAGAAGCCAGGCACGCTGACCACTAGACCACGGAGGCGTATAAGCCTTACCAAATATGGATGTGTAAGCCTCGAGATGTTAAGAGAATATAGTCCCGTATTCTCAAACACTTTCGGCTCTCACCACAAACAGTTCCAAAGGCCACATGGAGACTATAAGTCGGGATCTAATGAGTGCCTTTTCACATTCACAGTTCAGAAGCCTTGTCAATTTACAACTAGGCTCTTAAAACTCCTCATGGAAATACTAACATCACAACCTAACGAAAACCTTAACAATTGTGGATGTGTAAGTCCTGAAATGTTTGAGAAGACCCTTATAATTAAGTGACAAAAGTAATTAAAACTCGCTATTTCAGACCAGTAAAACATAGTCTTGATATACTAGTGAATGCCATAAAAAAAAATTTTTTACGAAAGACAACAACATTCCCCTCAGTCTACAATGACCATCTCGACCCGAACAACCTGCTATAATACTCCTTGACCTGTTCAAACTCATCCTTAATTTTTGCGAGATCTACTGGAAATCCTGTTTGCATGAAAATAATCTGGTTGCAAGATGTGCACCTAAACTCTGCTGTGGCTTTAATATTTCCACGTGCACACCCATATCCCACTCTTCCTTGATATGGAGGCTTACCGAGGCCCTGATGGCGTTGCAGAGATCTTGGGAGCTGAGAGGTAGTGGTAGGCGGCGGGTGAAGAACAAAAGGCTGAGGTTGGTGGGTCGGTGATGCGTGGGCTGACGGCTGAGGACGGTGCGTGGGTGGATGCTGGTGGGAGGCACTCGGCCCGTCGGGAGTCTTCAGCCTGACGGCCTCCTCTGTTCACTCCTGCCCACGCACAACGCAGTCATCCTCCACATAGATGTTTTGCGCGGCCAACACCTGCACAGTAATACGCAAGTGTCAGAGTAGTACATAACGGTCAAGTCCACATTAATTAAATACCTACTTTTCCCACAGTAAGTTGTATTATACCATACTCCTGACTTAATGAACACATTCCGGAAGTGACTTTCGCGCCATCTGTTAAGTGACCCCCCATAAGACGAGTGCACCTACAGGTCGGCGCCTAGGACAGATGAGATGGAGAATATAAATAGAAAAGGAAAGCTGAGGCACTGAGAGGGGCCTTGGAGCTCTTAAGGGAAGCTTTAAAACCCATCAACACTTCCTAGAACAGCTAGCCTCTTTAGATCCCTTCCTCCTCATGGGTTGTTAATGGATGCACTACCACCACCACCACCACCACTACTACTATATAGCACCACTACCACTACAAATGATAATAATAATAATAATGATAATAATCATAATCATCGAATGTCCAAGGATTACGAAAGCTTTTCCTCCGAAAATTTAGGGTCTCGTTAAGAGGCGCCTTTTTGCAATTAAGAGCAATTTGTGCCTCTTGAGCGATCTAGGAATAACGATGAGACGGAAAAATTGATTTTTTAAAGTTTCTAATCGCATTTTCGCCCACGTCTTCCTGAGCCTCTTTGTCGTCGTCGTCCTCATCATCATCATGACCTCCTTCCTTCTTTTCACGTCTCGTCCATAATAAACGGAAGATGGAGAGAGGAGGAAATACGATATATATATATATATATATATATATATATATATATATATATATATATATATATATATATATATATATATATATATATATATATATATATATATATATATATATATATATATATATATATATATATATATATATATATATATATATATATATATATATATATATATATATATATATATATATATATATATATATATATATATATATATATATATATATATATATATATGAGGAATAAAAGGAGGATGAGGAGGAGGCAAAGTTAATGTGCCCTTCCCCGCCTGCCTCCATTCTCCCCTAGTCTATAAACACCCATTCAACTTCCCCTGCTCAGGGCCTGCTGTCTCGCTCCCTCTGTAGCCTATATCTAGTCAGCTATACATGCCCACGCACTCCTCCCCTTTTCCACTGCATAACTACTCCTCACATTCCACTCCAACCTCACTCTCCATCTTTTCCCATTTCCTCATTTCATTAAATTTTTCCCAAGGTATTAAAAGAATGTAAATCTGAAATTAATGGGCAGCTAACTGAAGTTTTTAGGAAGTCGCTAGACACAGGGGTGGTGCCTGTTTCATGGAGGCAGGCACACGTTATTCCAATATTTAAGAAGGGAGAAATCTTCTATGCAAAACTATAGGCCGATTAGTTTGACGTCAGTTATAGGTAAAATGCTTGAGTCAATAATAGCAGCTATAGTCTGTTCACTTAAGCTAGATTCAGCTATGGCATATAATAAAGAAACATGTCTCACTCGAGCATGCAAGATGTGGTCCGACATGAGTGTTAGCGGGAGAGCGGAGCAGCCAATCAGCTGCAAGCTTGCCAACCTGCCTAGGAATATAGCTAAAGTGAACAGACTATAGTATTGGGATCATATTGACAGACATAATTTAATTCACGACTCACAGCATGGGTTTATTACAGGGAAGTCGTGCCTTACTAATCTTATAATTTTTTTTTTTTTTTACATCAAAGGATGCGGCTCAAGGGCAACAAAAAAAAGTACAAAAAAAGCCCGGTACTCGCCACTCCCACAAAAGTAAAGAGTAGCCAAAAGAGAGGTCAATTTCGGGTGGAGAGGTGTCTTGATACACTCTTCTTGAAAGAGGTCAAGTCGTAGGCAGGAGGAAATACAGACGAAGGAAGACTGTTCCATAGTTTACTAGTGAAGGGGATGAAAGAATGGAGATGCTGGTTAACTCTTGCATAAGGGGTTTGGACAGTATAGGGATGAACATGAGTAGAAAGTCGTGTGCAGCGGGGCCGCGGGACGGGGGGAGGCATGCAGTTAGCAAGTTCAGAAGAGCAGTCAGCATGAAAATGTCGATAGAAGATAGAAAGAGAAGCAACATGGCGGCGGAATTTAAGAGGTAGAAGGCTGTCAGTAAGAGGAGGAGAGCTGATGAGACGAAGAGCCTTAGACTCCACTCTGTCCAGAGGAGCTGTATGAGTGGAGCCCCCAACACGTGAGATGCATACTTCATACGAGGACGGACAAGGCGCCTATATATGGAAAGCATCTGTGCGGGGGAGAAGAACTGGCGGAGACGATACAGAACGCCCAACCTCGAGGAAGCTGATTTAGTAAGAGAGGAGATGTAAAGTTTCCAGTTGAGATTTTGAGCTAAGGATAGACCGAGGATATTTAGTGTTGCAGAAGGTGACAGCTGGTTGTTGTCGAAGAATAGGGGATAGGTGTTTGGAGGATTGTGTCGAGTTGATAGGTGGAGAAACTGGGCTTTTGAGGCATTGAAGGACACAAGGTTCCTTTTACCCCATCGGAAATGATAGCAAGGTCTGAGGTTAAGCGTTCTGCAGCCTCCAATCTGTAGTCTTGTAATTCCTGTTGAGAGGGTCTTCTGTTGAAAGAAGTTGAATATTGCAGAGTGGAGTCATCAGCGTATGAGTGCATTGGACAGTTTGTTATGGAAAGAAGATCATTGATAAATAACAGGAAGAGCGTGGGTGATGGGACAGAGCCCTGTGGAACACCACTGTTGATAGGTTTAGGGGAAGAACAGTGACCGTCTACCACAGCAGAGATAGAACGGCCAGAAAGGAAACTGGAGATAAAGGAGCAGAGAGAGAGGGATAGAATCCAAAAGAGGGGGGAAGTTTAGAAAGTAAAGACTTGTGCCAGACTCCATCGAAAGCTTTCGATATGTCTAGCGCAACTGAGAAAGTTTCACCGAAACGGCTAAGAGAGGATGACCAAGAGTCAGTTAAGAGAGCAAGAAGATAGCCAGCAGAACGCCCCTTGCGGAACCCATACTGGCGATCAGATAGAAGGTTAGAAGTGGATAGGTGCTTTTGAATCTCCCGGTTTAGGATTGATTCAAAAGCTTTAGATAGACAGGAAAGTAAAGCTATAGGCCGGTAGTTTGAGGGATTGGATAGGTCACCCTTCTTAGGCACAGTCTGTATGAAGGCGTACTTCCAGCACGAAGGAAAGGTAGATGTTGACAGGCAGAGGCGAAAGAGTTTGGCCAGGCAGGCAGCTGACAATGATGAGAGTTACGATGTAGTTTATCTTGATTTTAGTAAGGCCTTCGATAAGGTACCTCACCAGAGACTTAAATAAAGTCAGGGCTCATGGAATAGGAGGGAAGGTTAATGATTGGATTAGGGCGTGGATTTGCGACAGGAAACAGAGAGTTACCATTAACGGTAAAAAAATCCGAATGGGGTAATGTTACCAGTGGGGTTCCTCAAGGTTCAGTTTTAGGCCCGCTTTTATTCATTATGTACATCAATGACAGACAATGGGATAACTAGTGACATAGGTAAATTTGCGGATGACACCAAAATAGGACGTACTATAAGGACAAGGGAGGATCCTAGAGCACTGCAGGAGGATCTCAACAAACTGTCAGCTTGGTCAGAGAAATGACAGATGAATTTTGACATCAAGTGTAGCGTACTAAGTGTAGGAACACGCAACCCATTACACGGGTATAGTTAAGACTCCACAGCGATAGGCAGATCAGAGTGTGAAAGGGATTTGGGAGTGTTAGTGAACTCTGACCTAAAACTAAGGAAGCAATGTATTAGTGCGAGGAATAGGGCTAACAGGGTATTAGGCTTTATTAACAGGACGGTAACCAACAAAAGTGCAGAGGTCATCCTCAGACTCTATTTAGCGTTAGTTAGGCCACACTTAAATTATGCTGCCCAGTTTTGGTGCCCACACTACAGAATGGACATCAACTTGCTAGAATCAGTTCAGAGGAGGATGACCAAGATGATTCAGGGACTGAGGAACCTCCCTTATCAAGATAGGCTGAAACATCTCAACTTAATTCGCTAGAAAGACGAAGAGTGCGGGGAGATCTGATAGAAGTATTCAAATGGGTCAAGGGTTACAACAAAGGCAATACAAGTAAAGTTCTGAGAATTAGCCAGCAGGATAGAACACGTAGTAATGGATTTAAATTAGAAAAATATAGATTTAGGAGGGAAATAGACAAGCATTGGTTTAGTAATAGGGTGGTGGGGGAGTGGAATAGACTAAGCAATCACATAGTTAGTGCAGGGACGATAGCTTGTTTTAAGAGTAGACTGGATAGCTACATGGACGAGGATGACAGGTGGCAGTGTAGTGCGGCGAATAAGCCGGTCGAAAGAGAGTCGAAGCATAATTCAGAAAGGCTATCAGAGGATTCATTGGAGAAGATGACTCTGATGAGTGAAGTGTGGGTGCAGTAAGGGGACAGGGTACTGGAGTGTACGCCCGTACCGAAGGTAAACGAGAATCAAGCCTCTACCTGTAACCCCTGAAACTACATCTCACCCATCGTGAGTAGTGGGGGATTCTGGAGCTGCCCTGTGTAGGCCACTCGGCCTCTTGCAGTCTCCTTGTGTTCTTATGTTCTTATCCCACTCATTCATCCGGCCTGCCTCTGCCTCTCCCTTCCCCATATACCTTCTTTTCCCCTTTCTGCCACTTTTCCTTCCCCGTCTCTTCTTGCCTCGCTCCTCTCTTTAACGTACAACCTCTCACTTTCACGTCCTATCTCACTCCTCCTTCCGGCCTGGCTCCGTTTTCAGCCTCAGAGATCAATAGGTTTAGCGGGCTGGCCACGAGGCACGGTTAGCACTATTGGAAAGTATAATGCAACGACAACACCAGCGCTTCGTCTCATAACAAAAACCTCCCGTCCCGTTCCCACTGGAGCCGCTCCCCACACCTCTATACCTATTCCTCTTGTGTTCCTTCTGTTCTTCGCTACCTCCTTTTCTCTATTCTTGCTCTTGCTGTTTTGGGAGGCATTTCGTTTTTCTTCAACTCGGCGCCTTCATTACTTTTATATCTCTGCTTCGTTTCCCACACGTTTCCGTCCTCCTCGCTTTTGCCCCATCAAATCTTTTACTCCTACTCGACCTTGTTCTCCTCTTCATCTTTTTTTCTTTACTTTTACTTTCTGTGCCGTCTCTAGGGAGGGAGGGAAGTCAGAATGAAGAGGAGGGTAAGAAGGATGAAGATGAGAAAGGAAAAAAAAAGTGGCGGAGGAGAGAGGGGGTAGGTGAAGGAGGGAGGGGAACTTACTGTGTGTGTGTGTGTGTGTGTGTGTGTGTGTGTGTGTGTGTGTGTGTGTGTGTGTGTGCTTGGTCGTTCTCGCCACTTGTTGGAAGTTACGACTTGAAATGAACGCGTCAATAGAGGAGAGAAGAGGAGGAAAGGATGTGAGGCAGATGTAAAGGGAGGAAGGAGGGGGGGCGAAGGGGAGGGGGGGCGAAGGGGAGGAGGAGGAGGAGAGGGAATGGCAAGTTGAGGAGCACTCGTTTGAGGTTTTATGCATTTCTTAAATTATAGTCTTCCAAACGAGTTCATGTGTATTCCTCTCTTCCTTCCCTCCGTTTATCATTTCTTTTTCTTTTACCTTTCTTTGACTTATTTCTGTCGTTTCTTGTTTTTGTTTTTTACATTGTTCGTTCTTCCATGGTTTTATCTTTGCTTTCTGCTTTGTCTTCCTCTATTCTTTCCCCTCTATGCTTTTTTCTTTTCTCCCTTCCTCCTTTTTTCCTTTCTCTCCCTTACTTTATTGATTCCTTTCTTCTCCCTTTCTTCCTTCCTTTCTTCATTCCTCCCTTCCCTTCTTCCTTTCTCCCTTTTCTTTCTTCTTTCCTTAATTTCAAACTTCCTTTCTTTCTTTATATTTTCTCTTACTTCCCTTCTTCCCTCTCTCTTTCTTCCTTCGTTTTCCCTCCTTTCTTTTACCTCCTTCCCTTACTCCCTTTGTATTATTCTTTCTTGCAAGTTTATTTCATTCATCCCTCCCCCTCCTCCCCCCCCCTCTTCCCCATCCCCGGCCGTGTGTTGTGCTATAAAAAAGTGTGTTGTTATAAAGTGTGTCCTCCGCCCATCATTCATCCTCTCTGATCCATCCTTGGCGCCCGGACGCTTCCACTCATAATCATGCACACACAAAAAAGTAAAATATAAAGATACATTGCCGCCCCAACGATTTTGTGTGTCTTATATATTTTCCAACACACGCCGCCTCCACCACCACTTTTTTCTTCTCTCCCTTCCTCCTTTTTTCCTTTCTCTCCCTTACCTTATTCATTCTTTTCTTCTCCCTTTCTTCCTTCCTTTCTTCATTCCTCCCTTCTCTTCTTCCATTCTCCACTCGATATTCTTGCGCGTGCGTGTGTTTGTTTGTGTGTTTACGTGCAAAACTTTACATATTGGGCGTTAGTAACTTTCCTCTCCTAGCTGAGTTTGGATTTTTTTTTCCTCGAGATGATGAACGTATTGAAGGTGCATCAGAATTTAAGTGTTTGCATTTTCTTCTTCTTCTCCTCCTCCTCCTCTTCCTCTTCCTCTTCCTCCTCTTCCTCTTCCTCTTCCTCTTTCTCCTCCTCCTGTAGTGTTTTTAAATCTTTCCCTTCCTATCTTTAATAATTTCTTCACTTCCCTCTTTACTTCACCCTTATCATTTTCCTCCAATTGACGCCTTGTTTTCTATTTTCTCATCTTCTTCTTACTTGCTTCCTTCCCTTCCTCTTCTAATTCCTCATTCTCTTCCTCAGACTACTACTACCACCACCATCACAAGTTATTACATTTTACCGCACAGTCAAATATTCTCCACTAATAAGCGACAGTTAAAAATAAAATAGAAAATAAATGAGAACACGAACGACATGAGAAAAGAACGTGGGCGAGGGAGGAGAGAGGAAGGGAAAAAGAAAAACGGAGACAATAGAAACGCTTGAGGCCTGAGTTTGGCAGGAGGAAGAAAAGATGGAGGAGGAGGAGGAGGAGGAGGAAGAAGCAGAGGAAGATGATGAAAAGGAGGAAGAGGTGGAAAAATAGGATGAAACATTTTAATATATAACAGAAAGCCTATTGGCAATAAAGTGCTTCAGTAGTCAAATCTATTCGTCACACTCATTATTGATCTGCAGAACATATTAATGCACTTCACGAACAGCGGAACATATTAATGCACGGTCCGAACATGTAGAAACTTTTAATTCACATCTGTCGCAAGGAAGTAACTTCAGTGCGACATTTGAAGTAATGGATTATCGCACTACTAACTACCACTACAGGAAATTTATTCGGTAAAGAGTCGTATTAGGTCCGTGCCAGTATCTCATAATCTACTTTATGAAACATCAGTATCTCTTCATATATCTTTTCTACAAACCTTCAACAGTCATGGAAACGCTTTGAAAATCCAATTCAAGGACTTTTTTTTACTCTTGAAAACAGGGGATAATGTTTACAGAAGCGCGTCGCCTCCTCTGGCGGCGGCCGCGACGACGCTGCAGCCGCTGCAGCCGCCGCAGCCGTAAAATAGCTCGCAGAGGGCTTAGGGTCGGGGAGCATATTTAAACTACTCCAACCGAACTTTACGACCTACTAACGGGGGGGCTGCGCCCCCCCTGGACCCCCCCCAACATGTATATGTGACTTATTTCAGCAAGGAGGTATTTCTCGCAACACCGGCTGCACCGTCGCCAGAGGGGGCGACGCGCTTTCGTAAACATTATTCCCTATTTTCAGGAGTAAAAAAAAAGTCCTTGAATTGGATTTTCAAAGCGTTTCCATTACTGTTGAAGGTTTGTAGAAAAAGATATATGAAGAGATACTGATGTTTCATAAGGTAGGTAATGAGATACTGGCACGGACCTAAAACGAATCTTAACTATTTATTCTAATAGCATTCGACTATTCGAGAATTTACTCTTTAAATGACTCCTCTGAGCAGGCATAGCTGTGAGAGGATTAGTCTTTGTGAGCTCTGATCTCCGCCCAATAAACTAATGCATTCAGTTCAGGAATTGTACGAATAGTGTATTGGGTTTGACTTCAAGAATCACCAATGAAAGCGCTACTCATCCTCAAATTAAGGTAGCGGAGGACGACGATTAAATGTGCATTCCTTAGAGTGGCGAAGGGTGCAAAGAGACAAGCTTATAAATGGCTGAACCGCTTTCGTGAGGGTGATAACACAGTGGTAGTAAAAACAGATACGACACGTCTGCCGACCCGACTTCCACACTCTACAGGCTGGCAATGTTATATTCTTGTGGCCCCAACTTTACATTTACAGCGTTACAAGAGAGCACTGCACTAATACATATAATACATCAAATAAGAGCAAAACAGACACATGTGCATCATACCTGTGGACGGCGTGCTTTCAGGCGGGCAAATGAGTGACCACACCTACCTCAACCTCTCTCCTTTCCTTCCCTTCCCCCTTCCCCCACCCCTTGCCCCCCTCCCTCCCCTTCCCCTTTTCCCCCACCCTTACCTCCCTCCCTCCATCTCCCCATCGTTACCTCGTTTCCTCTTGTTTTCCCTCCTTCCCCTCTGAAATCTCCCAGTTTTGCCTCTTTCCTTCTCCTCCCTCCTCTCTCCAGCCCTTTGTCTCCTTCCCTACTGTTCCTCATCATAAACTGCTTTCCCCTCCTCATCCCTCCTCTTTCCCTTCTCCCTCCCCCCTTGCCTGGTTCCTTCCCCTTCCCAAGTGCAGAAACTACCTTGTTCTCTTCCTCTTGTTACAGCTATCAAATCCCACACATTTTGTTGACGCTGCTACTGTAGTGTGGAAAATGGAGAAAATATTATATTAAATTAAATTAAATAAATGAATGAATAATTAAAAGCTACATCCCTTGATTATGACAACCACTAGGGTAGTGAATGGTATGTGGTAGCGTGGTAGTTGTCGAGCGCTGGTCCCGGATGTTAAGGCCTCAGGACAAGTGAACACTCGTTCCGAAGTTTGTGACCAGAAGGGCGTTACTTGTGTGGTTAATTATGGAGGGTGGGAGGATTTCCGTGGGAACCACTTTTTGAGACAGCATTAAGAAATTGGATGGTGATTATGTACTATGGAGGGGATGTGTGTATGGTTCAGTAATTTCCAATGAGCAGCAAAACAGGCTCCAAATGATAACACTCGGTAAGGTTAGATATAAATATGTATTTGGTTTACTTTAAAGGTTAGCGGAGTGCTAATAAAAAATATGAACAAAAATGAATGACCGACAGGCTGTAGGCCTCTAAACTAGCTAACTACCGGCACAAGGGGAGATTTGGGGAATACACAGAATGCTTAGCTCTGTAGTTGCTGGATGCGGAGGAGGAGGAGCTGCGTGAGTGTCTGGCTCGGCAGAGGACGTCCACGATGGGAATGGGCGATCCTGGTGATGGACAGACGGGCGCCGCTTGATGTAGAGAGCAGCTCGGGTGGTGTGGAGAGGCGCCCTTTGATGTAGGGAGCAGCTTGGGGCAGTGGTATTGGAGCCCCAGGACAGTCGAGGGCAGGTTACCCCGCCATACAAGTTCCCATCCTGTAGTCCGTCTCACCCCGCAGGCCGTGGGTGGTCTTTCGGGGCTGAGGAGAGGTGGACACCGCTCTTACTCAACTCGCTGCCTTTCCTTGCTAGGGCTGCTGCTCGTCTCCTGCTAGCCCGCCTCACACAGTAGGCCGTGGGTGGTGTGTACGTTCTCCAAGCTTCTGGCTTGCTGCCGTGGTGCTCGTCTCCGGTCTACCCAGCTTCTGCCTTGCTGCC
Source organism: Eriocheir sinensis (assembly GCF_024679095.1). Classification (NCBI taxonomy): domain Eukaryota; kingdom Metazoa; phylum Arthropoda; class Malacostraca; order Decapoda; family Varunidae; genus Eriocheir; species Eriocheir sinensis. The sequence goes on from NC_066529.1 coordinate 13,193,735, forward strand.
GTGGTGCTCGCCTCAAGTCTACCCAGCTTCTCGTCCTTCCTCCTCACTGACTCGTGGGTCTCCTTGTCCTCGCCTTCTCGCCTCTCCTCCTCGCTAAGCTCCTCCCCCTTCTTCACGTGACTCCCTCTCGGCATTACAATCAAACCCTACCTAACTAACTAGTTATTGGTTTCTTAGAGGGGTTCGAGGCTTCGAGATGAGGGATTTCAGTAACTCGTTCATATATTCGCTCATTCGCTCGCCGTGTTATCTTCTCATAACCTTTTACGCACTTACATTCCTCAGCTACCCATTCACTCTTTCACTCATTCATTCATGCACTCGCTTACACTTACTCACTCTGTTACTCACCGACTTACTCACATTCTCTCGTTCATTCACATTCGGACCGTTACACGGCTCCCTCCTTCCTGAGACTGAAATCCCTTTCTCAGGGTCTCTAACCCATGGGTAACCTGTCTAAAAAACAATCATATTACTACTCACTCCATATAAAACGTTGTTATATCATATAAAACATTAGATAAAAACCAGTAAAACTTCTAGATGCAAAACATTCCATCCCTTGATTAAGTCAAGAACTTACAACAGAATAGTCTTTAACAGCGGCCAACAACAACAACAACAAAAAAAATATCATGGCTATCCACTGGTATGGGCACGAGTGCCCTGGGGTCTCATCGGGACCCGGCATCCTGGCGGGGTGTCAGGTTGGTTCCTCCCCCACCTCCCCTGGCATCCGGGGTGGCGTGGTATGGCCTTCTAGCCCTCCACCTTCCGCGTGGAGCCCAGGTCGTCCCAGAGATTACTGGTGGGGTTGACGATGCTCTTCTGGGTCTCCACGTTTCATCGGGCTTCGCCACCCCCGGATACGGGAGAGATTTACCAGTGCCGTATTGCACTGCAACAAAAGGAGGGTCTATTACCAACTATCCTGCACCGCACAGATCTGTTCCAGGAGCCAACCTAAACTTCTTCACTTAGCCTTCATGGAGGACTTCTCTCTCTGGTTGGACGTTGTTTATCTTCATCGCTACTGTCCACCGGTGGCACTATTACTTCCTCCTGTTCTATGAGGATTTGTTCTTGTCCTCCATATGGTGTTACTTTATCTGCCGCTTGTTGTATCTTAGTTCCGTTAAAGACACTTTCTAATGTATAGGCACTCCCCATCTCTATTTCTTTAACCTTGTACTGACCTAGCCACTTCACTCCTAACTTCCGCTTTAACAAGGGGGGGGGGGGGGGGGGGAATGGTTCACAGGGAAATCCCACCGCAAAAGCCACCATATGTAGCGTGGAAAATAGAGAAAAAATAATAATATAATAAATTAAATAAATAAATAAAGCTACATCCCTTGATTATGACAACCACTAGGGTAGTGAATGGTATGTGGTAGCGTGGTAGTTGTCGAGCGCTGGTCCCGGATGTTAAGGCCTCAGGACAAGTGAACACTCGTTCCGAAGTTTGTGACCAGAAGGGCGTTACTTGTGTGGTTAATTATGGAGGGTGGGAGGATTTCCGTGGGAACCACTTTTTGAGACAGCATTAAGAAATTGGATGGTGATTATGTACTATGGAGGGGATGTGTGTATGGTTCAGTAATTTCCAATGAGCAGCAAAACAGGCTCCAAATGATAACACTCAGTAAGGTTAGATATAAATATGTATTTGGTTTACTTTAAAGGTTGGAGTGCTAATAAAAATATGAACAAAATGAATGACCGACAGGCTGTAGGCCTCTAAACTAAGGGGAGATTTGGGGAATACACAGAATGCCTAGCTCTGTAGTTGATGGATGCGGAGGAGGAGCTGCGTGAGTGTCGGGCTCGGCAGAGGACGTCCACGATGGGAATGGGCGGTCCTGGTGATGGACAGACGGGCGCCGCTTGATGTAGAGAGGGAGCGGCTCAGGTGGTGTGGAGGCGGGCGCCCCTTTGATGTAGGGAGCAGCTTGGGGCAGTGGTATTGGAGCCCCAGGACAGTCGAGGGCAGGTTACCCCGCCATACAAGTTCCCATCCTGTAGTCCGTCTCACCCTGCAGGCCGTGGGTGGTCTTTCGGGGGCTGAGGAGAGGTGGACACCGCTCTTACTCAACACGCTGCCTTTCCTTGCTAGGGCTGCTGCTCGTCTCCTGCTAGCCCGCCTCACACAGTAGGCCGTGGGTGGTGTGTACGTTCTCCAAGCTTCTGGCTTGCTGCCGTGGTGCTCGTCTCCGGTCTACCCAGCTTCTCCCTTGCTGCCGTGGTGCTCGCCTCAAGTCTCCCCAGCTTCGTCCTTCCTCCTCACTGACTCGTGGGTCTCCTTGTCTCGCCTTCTCGCCTCTCCTCCTCCTTCCGCTCCTCCCCTTCTTCACGTGACTCTCGGCATTACAATCAAACCCTACCTAACTAACTAGTTATTGGTTTCTTAGAGGTTCGAGGCTTCGAGATGAGGTTCATATATTCGCTCATTCGCTCGCCGTGTTATCTTCTCATAACCTTTTACGCACTTACATTCCTCAGCTACCCATTCACTCTTTCACTCATTCATTCATGCACTCGCTTACACTTACTCACTCTGTTACTCACCGACT
>NC_066529.1:13201310-13223810 GCF_024679095.1 Eriocheir sinensis
CATGTTAAGGGTGGAAAGCCTCTCTTCGTAAGGTTCGTTGCGCAAGGAAGGAATCATTTTTGTTGCCCGACGTTTAACACCTTCTAATTTAGCAATGTCTTTTGCATGCTGGGGAGACCAAAACTGTACCGCATATTCCAAGTGGGGTCTGACTAAATTATTATAGAGCGGAAGTATTACATCTTTATTTTTAAATAAAAAGTTTCTTTTAATGAAGCTCAACATTCTGTTCGCCTTATTTGCTGCATCGATGCATTGCTGTGAGAATTTGAGGTTTGACGCGGTTTTGACACCCAGGTCCTTGACGTATTGAACGGTTTTGAGTTTGACGCCGTGCATTTCATAATCGAATTTCTTATTTCTTGTTCCAACTTGAAGGACCTAGCACTTGTCTACATTAAAGGGCATCTCCCATCATCATCATTGGGGAGGCGGTGGCTGAACGGATAGCTAGATGGCCCCGCGTTCAGGAGGACGCGAGTGCAATCCCCGATCGGTGCCACCAAGCTGGGATTTTTCAGCCGCCGCCGAGTGGCTTAAAACTACCCAAATGCTGTCCAGAAGACCACCTATCAACCCGGACTCTAGATTCTAGGATTAAAGATGAGCTCCGGGGGGGGCAGCATGAGCCAATGCAAGATGGCGCCACTATAAACACTCGCCTGAGCCAGAACGGGCTGGGCCGACCATCAGGCCCCACCGGGAAGAAGCCTTGGACCGACCATCAGGATCCACCGGGAAGAAGCCTACCGGCGCAATAGGCCAAGACGTAAAAAAAATAATAAATAAATAAATAAAATCAGACCAAGCTGAAATTTTATGCAAATCCTCTTGGATGCTTTGTCTGTCTTCATCAGTGAGAACCAAGTTACCAATCTTTGTGTCGTCTGCAAATTTACTAATGCGATTATTGATTCCAACATCTACATCGTTGATATAAATAATGAAAAGCATTGAGCCAAGAACCGAGCCCTGAGGGACGCCATTAGTGACCGACGCCCACTGTGAGTTAAATCCGTCGATCACCACTCTTTGTTGTCTGTTGCTCAACCAATTCGCGATCCATTGGTGTACTTGACAGTCAATACCTAGTTGTTTTAATTTTTAAAGTAATTTATGATGTGGGACTTTATCAAATGGTTTCTGGAAATCAATATAGGCTATGTCCAATGATTTGGTCACGTCATAAACTGAGAAGAAGTCGTTATAAAAGGTCAATAGGTTTGATAGGCAGGATCTTTTGTTACGGAAGCCATGTTGTGAATCCCCAATTAATGAGTGGCTTTCAATTTTGTCTCTAATTATGCTCTCGAGTAGCTTAACTACAACTGAAGTTAGACTAATGGGTCTATAATTACCTGGTATTTTTTTGTCCCCTTTCTTAAAAATCGTTGTCACGTTAGCCTTTTTCTAATCCGAAGGGACGATGCCTTGTCGCAAGGACATATTGAATACGGTTGTGAGGGAGGAGAATATTTCGCTCTTTGTTTTTTTAAGCAGTATAGGATCTAATTTGTCAGGTCCGGGACTTTTATTTGTTTTAAGGGATTGGAGAGCTGAAGATAGATTTTATGCTTCTTCCAGTGGATCCTGATGGTCGGTCCAAGGCTTTCCGGTGGGTCTGATGGTCAGCCTCCCAGAGCTCATCTTGATCATAGAATCTAGAGTCCGCTGATAGGTGGTCTTCTGACAGCATGTGGTAGTTTTAAGCATCGGCGCGGGTTGAAAATCAAAGGCTGGGTTGGCACCAAGGGATTGAACTCAGAACCTCTCCTGAACGGGAACACGTACTGACGACGCCTCACCAGATAGAGAGAGAGAGAGAGAGAGAGAGAGAGAGAGAGAGAGAGAGAGAGAGAGAGAGAGAGAGAGAGAGAGAGAGAGAGAGAGAGAGAGAGAGAGAGAGAGAGAGAGAGAGAGAGAGAGAGAGAGAGTTGGAAAGTTTCGTTTAGTCGGCGCAACATCTAAGAACATAAGAACATAGGAGTCTGCAAGAGGCCGGTTGGCCTGTACGAGGCAGCTCCTCTGAACCTAAGCTCCCGTGTAGCTCCCGTGTATCTAACCCCACCTATCATCGCTGTCCATGAATTTATCTAATCTATTTTTAAATGTGACAATTGTATTGGCACTCACCATATGATTGCTAAGCCTATTCCACTCATCCACCACCCTGTTTGTAAACCAATTTTTGCCTATGTCCCTGTTGAATCTGAATTTATCCAGTTTAAACCCATTACTTCGTGTCCTACCCGGTTCTCTTACCAACAAAACCTTATGAATGTCTCCCATATCAAAGCCCTTCATCCATTTATAAACCTCGATTATGTCTCCACGCACCCTTCGCCTTTCTAGAGAATGCAAGTTTAACTGTTTGAGTCTTTCCTCGTATGGCAAGTTTCTCAACCCCTGAATCATCTTAGTCATCCTCCTCTGCACCGATTCTAACATTTTGATATCCATTCTATAGTAAGGTGACCAGAACTGAACCGCATAGTCGAGATGAGGTCTAACTAATGCTAAATATAGTTTGAAGAAGACTTCGGCGCTTCTGTTGCTTACGCTCCTTGAAATAAATCCCAGTATCCTATTTGCTCGATTTCTAGCTTGAATGCATTGTGCCCTTGGACGGAGATCAGAGCTCACTAAGACCCCTAAATCCCTCTCGCACCCAGACCTGCTTATGAGAGTGTCATTTAAGCAATAGTTATGTGAGGGGTTGTTCCTACCTACACTCAGAATACTGCATTTCCCTACATTGAACTCCATCTGCCATTTATCCGCCCAGTCATACAATCTGATTAGTTCACCCTGGAGAATACTAGCGTCCTGATCCGACTCAATTACTCTACCGATCTTGGTATCATCTGCAAACTTACTGACATCACTATTAATTCCTGCATCTAAGTCACTGATATAAATAATAAACAAAAGTGGACCTAATACCGAACCTTGTGGGACCCCACTCGTCACACATCCCCAGTCAGATCTTTTACCATTGATTTGCACTCTTGGCTTCTTATTGCTAAACCACGCCTTGACCCAGTTCAAAACTTTACCCTCTACTCCGTGAGCCTGTAATTTAAGCAACAGTCGTTGGTGAGGAACTTTGTCAAACGCTTTACTAAAATCAAGATCGATTACATCATAATTTTCATCTCTGTCTACCGCCTCAAATACTTTATTGTAGAAGGACAAGAGATTGGTGAGGCATGACCTACCTTTCGTGAACCCATGCTGCGAATCGTGAATTAAGCTATGTTTCTCTAGATGCTCCCGAATGTTCCTGGCTAGTATGGACTTCAGCATCTTGCCTATAACCGATGTTAAGTTAATTGGGCGATAGTTTGAAGCAACTGACCTGTCCTCCTTTTTGAAAATCGGCGTCACATTAGCTACTTTCCATAGGCTCGGCACATAGCCAGTATTTACCGACATCATAAAGATGTCAGTTAGTGGGTCACTGAGAACATAACCTAATTCCTTTAATACCCTCGGAAATATCCCGCCAGGACCTGGCGACTTGTTCTTCTTAAGCTTATCTATCGCATCCTGAACTACTTGCCTGTTAATGATTATATCCCTCAATTTATCGCCATCCCCACCCTCGTACACCTGAACCCTTTCCGGAATAGTCGTTCGATCCTCCTGTGTGAATACTGAAAGGAAGTAGTCGTTCAACAATGTGCTCATATTTTCGTAAGTTTCTACTAGCTCTCCTGTGTTTGTTTTCAGCGGTCCAATTTTCTCCCGTGTTTTTGTTCTATACATCTGAAAAAAGCCCTTAGGATTACTTTTCGCCTCATTTGCTACTTTGATCTCATAGTTCCTTTTTGCTATCCTGGTGTTTTTCTCAACTAATCTAGATAGTTCGACGTACCGGCCCCTGAGATGAGTTTCACCATTCTTTATTTTCTGATAAATTCCCTTCTTTAACCCTATCTCGTGTTTTAGTCCACGAATCATCCACTTAGGGTCATTGTTTTCTCTCCTAAGTGTTCGCTGTGGTATATGCTGTTTGCCCTTCTACTATTACTTTAACTAAATTATTGTAAGACATTTCTACCTGGTTCTCCTGGCTCTCCAATCCGCAGTTCTGGCCCTCATGAATCCCTAAATCATCCCAGTTTACTCCTTCAAGATGTCTTCGAGGCCCCTCGTAATTTGCTCTTCTAAAATCTGGCACTAACACTGGGTTTGGTTCGCGGGTTACCGCCCAGTCTAAGATAAAACGAACCGTTCTGTGGTCACTATTTCCTAACTCTCCGCCTACCTCCAACTCACGCAGCAAGTTCCCATTATTGGTTAGGACTAAGTCTAATATGTTGTCTCCTCTGGTATGCTCAGTAACTACCTGCTAAAGGAAATTATCTTGTATAACTTCAAGAAAATCCTCGGCTTCCAGGTCACCCACTAGGTCTTCCCTGTCTATATTCCTATAATTAAAGTCCCCCATTACGCAGACATTTCTACTCCTACTCGCTCTGCCAATCTCCTGTAGTAATATGCTCGTGTCCTGCCTGTTAAGGTTGGGTGGCCTGTACAGAACTCCTAGAGTTAGTTTTTCTTTCCCTTTGTAAACGTCCACCCAAACTGATTCTGAGTCCATGTTAGTTTTGACTGAATTGTTAACTAAACATTTAAGTGAGTCTTTAACATATAGCGCAACTCCACCTCCCTTTCTGCCCCTTCTGTCTTTGTGAAACATCTGATAACCCGTTATTTCAAATTTTGATCTAAAATTTCTATTGGCAGTGTCTATCCATGTCTCAGTGATCGCTATTATGTCGAAATTTTTGAACAAGCTTCACCCCTTAGTAAGTCTATCTTGTTTCTGAGGCTCCTGCTGTTAGTATAGAAGATTCTTATAGTTCGTCCTCTGTTACTCCCCTATAATTACTTCTAAGCTGCCTGGTTATATTATGAGCTAGATGTCCTCTCCCATTACCCCTCCCATTGCTCCCATTACTCCTCCCCCCCTCGCCTATACTAAAACATCCCTCAGGGTACCAAGTGCTCGCTCAAGGGAGTCTGAGAGAGCCTCAACACCCTTGAACGTCAAGTGTATCCCGTCACGGGCGTAGAGAGCGCCATTGCCAAAGAAGAGGTCCCAATTGTCGATGAACAGCCACCCATTGCGCTCGCAGTGCTCAGCAAGTCTGCTGTTCACTGCTATCGCCCTGGACAGCCATCCATCGCCAACGCCCCTCCTTGGCAGGACGCCACACACTACTGGCGACACACCGGCGTCACGTATCCTGCCTAACAATTCTCTAAAACGCCTGAGAAGGTCCTCGCTTGGCACACGGGAAACGTCGTTCCCGCCACAGCTGAGAAAGACAATGGGGTTCGATCCGTTGCTTGCCATACACGCCTCAATCCTGTCTGATATATGGCCCACCCCTGCCCCTGGGAAACACACCCTCGTCCTGTTCTTATCCTTGGAGCAAAAATACCTGTCAGCATAACCAACCTGACTATCACCAACAACAAGAACCCGGCGGTCAGGAGAGGGGCCAGAAGGAGGGGTGGGTGAAGGGGGAGGGAGAGGAAGGAGGAGGGACCTGCTGTGAAGAACGAGGAGAAATTGTGGAAGAGGTGGAAGCCGTCACTGGAAGGTGGAAAGGAGGAGGAGGAGGAGGAGGAGGAGGAGGAGGAGGAGGAAGAGGAAGGAGTAGGAGAAAGGGAGGGAGAAGTGGGGGAGGGAGGAGGAAGAGGGGGAAAGGGAAGGTAAGGGACAGGTGTGGGAGGGAGGGACGAGCAAGGAGGCGGAGGACAAGGCGGAGAGAGAGGGAGAGGAGGAGGAGGAGGGTGGGACGAGGGGAACGGCGGGACGGAAGAGGAAGGCGGAGGGAGGCGGAGGAGGAGGAGGAGGAGGAGGAGGAGGAGGAGGAAGGAAGAGGAGGAGAAAGGGAGGGTGAGGTGGGGGAGGGAGGAACGAACGAGGAGAGAGAGGAGGGGGGAAGGGAAGGTGAAGGACAGGTGTGGGAGGGAGGGACGAGCGAGGAGGCGGAGGACGAGGAGGAGAAAGAGGGAGAGGAGGAGGAGGAGGGTGGGCGGGAAGAGGGGAGAGGGGGGACGGAAGAGGAAGGCGAGGAGGAGGAGGAGGAGGAGGAGGAGGAAGAAGAGAAGGAGGGGTGGGAAGCGGGGAGAGCGGAGATGGTCGAGGAGGAGGAGGAGGAACAGGAGGAGGATGGGAGGGGCCGCTGTGTGGGAGAAGACAATGCCAAAGCCGGTGATGGAGGGGAGGAGGGCGAGGAAGAAGAGGAAGAGGAAGAGGAAGAGGGAGGGGAAGAGGAGGAGGCGGGGCTAGTTGCTGCTGCACCAACCAATAAATCTACCTGGGCGGCGAGAGTCGTAACCCTATTCTCTAACTCTATGATCCTCTGAGCATCCTTCTGTAGTCATATACCGGAGAGAGACAGGAGGGGAAGGAATTTTAGAAGGGAACAGATCCCAGGAGACGGGACACAACCCCCGATTAATACCTGGTACCCATTCACTGCTGGGTGGACAGGGGCGTAGGGTATCGGAAAAGCCGCTCAAATTTTTCCACTCCGCCCGGGAATCGAACCCGGGCTCTCTCGGTTGTGAGCCGAGTGTGCTAACCACTGCACCACGAAGCCCCCGAGAGAGAGAGAGAGAGAGAGAGAGAGAGAGAGAGAGAGTTTTGATATTGATGTTGAAACATGATTATGACAATACTTTGAACCTGAGCAGCAACCTCTCTGCCTCTTCCCCATCCTCTCTCCTTTCTCTTTTTCATTCTCTTCCTTCTCTTCCTCCCTCCAGTCTCCTATTTTCTTCATCCTATAACTTGTTCATCCGCTATTTTTGAAGTAAGATATTCACTAAACACGATAACCTTGTCAAGCAAACCTCTTTATATTCTTGTTCTCTTCTGTCCTCCTCTACCTCCTCCTCCTCTTCTTCTTCTTCCTCCTCCTCTTCTTCTTCTTCCTCCTCCTCCTTCTTCTCCATCTCCTCCTCCTCCAGTTTTTCCTTCTTCTGACCTAGTATTCCATCTCGTATCCATAAACTTACCTGATGTGCATCGCATTTGGGATAAAAATTTTCCCTAACGAGTATTGAGCAAAGTTAACTGAGTCTTCCCTTGGCTTCGTCAGGTACGCCGGGGAGGAGGAATGAGAGTGGAAGGGAAGAAGGGAGAGAGAGGAAAGGTAGGAAGGGGTGGAAGGGAGGAGAGAGTAATGAGGAGGTGAAGGTAGGAAAGGATAGTGAAAAATATAGGAAGGGGTGTGGAGGAAAAGGAAGAAGTGAATATTTGGAAAGAGGAAAAATAGAGAAATGGATTATGAAGGGAACGGAAAATCTGAAGAGTGCAAGCAAAGCAAAGCGAGGAGGAAGGAGGAAGAACAGAAAAGGCTTTTGGAAAGAAAGAAAAATCTGTTTAAGGAAGAAAAAGGAGGAAGGTATAAAAGAAAAAAAAGAGGAAAAAAGCATGTAGTGATGGGGAAGGAAAAAAGTAATAAGAAAAAGGGTTTTTAAAAGGGAGACAGGAAGTGAAAGACGGGTAGAAAGGCTGGGAGAGTGGAAAAAGAAAGACCAGGGAAGGGAAGAGTTAGGGAGCGGAGGTTACAGAAATCAAATGAAAGGGGACTGGGAGTCGACAAAAGAGAATCAGGAAGGGAGAGGGAGGAGGGGGAGGATGGAGGGACTGAAGTGGTAGGAGGAAGCGGAGACGGAGGGGAGCCTAGCAAAATATGAGAGGACAAGAGAGGCAAAGGGAGGGGAAGAGAATATTTATGAAGGCGAAGCGGAGTGGAGGCCGCGGAACAGACAAGCAGACACAGGAAGAGTGAAGAAACAGGAAAGAAAATAGAAGGAATGAGTAGAAGCAAAAGACGGAGGAGGAAACATGGAAACACAAATGAACAACAGAATGCCTACTGGTTTCTGAAAAGGCTGCACGCTTTGGTGACTCCATCAATCCGGTCAAGGGCCTTTTTGATGGCTTGTGCAGTTGGCAGTCGTAAGCACCTCCTCCCCCTATTTTTTGGTATCATTAGGAAAGTTTGATAAGAAAATTTTAGCCAAGTTTATAAGTCGATAATATTCATAGTGAAGATAATGGGTCCCTGCACTCTTGCGGTATTCTTCTGATGACAGGGAGCCTCTTGAATTGAGGAAAACATCGAGTAAACGGATTGAGTAGAGCTCGTTGTTTTCTTCCTGTAAATTAATCACCGATTCATGCAGACAAGCCAAGCAAGCAGACAAGCAGACACCGGCACCATGGCAGTTTAATGTAGGATGTTCAATAAGACATTAGTGTTACGTTGTCAAAGACTCGGGAAGTCGAGTTACATAGTACTGTTTAGGATGTGATTATCCCATTTTCCATAAATGTCGTGAAAGGAATTTAATTACATGAAAGGAGAAGGAGAGGGAGGAGTAGAATGAGGCGGAGGAGATGGAGGAGAGGGATGGGTAAGAGGAGTAGGAGGAGGAGGAGAGAGTAGAAGGAGAAGCGGAGTGGAAAGGAAAGTAGAAACAGGAACGGTGAAGGAAAAAAGTTAGGAAGAAAGGAGGAGGAGGAGGAGGAGAAAGAGGAGGAAGTAAAGGCGCTATAGAGAATCAATATCGGGGCGCTGCATCTCGTTACCGGAAGCCGTGTAACGAGGCAGTTAGCGCATCGTGTTTCCGCCGCTGCTTAAAAGAGATTTCATCGGACACTCGACTCGACGCGCCGCTACTCCCGTTTTCTGTGGTCTGAGTAAAGCGAATTTTCTATGGACGCGGTACGAATGAAAATAGGTTTCTCTTACCACTTGTCTTCTGTATACTTTTCCCTTCAACCTTGTTTTATCTTTGACTCACTTTTTCTTCCCTCATTTAAGGTGAAGTTTCTTTTTTTCTGCATGGGCTGAATGAATAGACGGAAAGGATCCAGCTTATGGATGGACTGAAGAATATAATAAGAAATAAAGAAGATAATAAAATAAAATAAAATATCTACGCCGCTACTTTTGTTTTTAGCTTCAATTCTTTCCTTTTCTAATCCCATTTTTTTTCGAATATCGTTTTCTTCCCTGCTGAGGCCGAATTATTATTTGAAAAGGATGAGAATTATGCAAAGGCAGAGGAACAGAGTGGATCTTTGTTAATCTCCGTTAATTCTCGTTCTCTCCTTAATTCGTTTTTTCTCTTTATCCTCTTTTCGTATCTGTTGTTTTCCTGGATAGGGTGAATTGAATAAGTGGAAGGCATGAGTTTTATACGGAGATAATGGACTCGCTGTATGTTATTTTCTTTACTCTCGTCTTCTCTTCAACCTTTCTGCATCTTCTCTTTTCGCATTTTTCTGTATTTTTTTTTCTTCCGACATAGGCTGAATGAAACGGGTGACTTTTATGCTGAAACAGAGGAATATAGCAGATTCATACGCTCATGTTTCTTCCATTCTTTTTCCTTTTCCCTTCAATTCATTCCTCCTCCGTATCTGTTTTTTTTTCCCACTATCGTTTTCCCTTCACGGCCTGTATTGACTGATGCAAAGTATGAATATCAAGGAAGGACAGAAGAATAATAGATTTTGGTGTTTCCTTCACTTTTATCTTCTCTTCAAGTTTTTCCTTTTCTCTTTCTACTTTCTCCAAAATTATTTTACGTGCCTGGACTGAACTCAAAAGTGAATGAATATCGAAGTATCATACAGAATAAATACGCGTCTTCTCCTCTTCTGGTTTAGTCATTCTCTCTATTCCTCCTTTTCTTACCTTATACAATTCTTTATATTCCCAATGCCCCCTCCCCGTCATTTACTCGGCTAAATTAATAGATGGGGCAGATAGATAAGCCGGGACAGATAAATTAGAGCATATAGAGGAATCTTTTTTTCTTTTCCCCTCCCTTTCGACCCTCCTCAACTCCTTTCTTTCCTTCCCTCCCATTCTCTTGTTCATCGCTCTTCTTGGCATGGACAAATGGAAGAAGTCAATAAACAGACAGATAAATTAGAGTGTGATTGAGAGGAGAATTACCGCTTCCCGCCTTTCTTCCTTCTCCTTATTTCTCTCTCTCTCTCCCTCGTATCATTTCCGAGCTGAATTAATTAAGGGAACTGTTGGATATATTTATGGCCGGACCGAATATGAGAAACTGTCAATTATTTCTCCCTCGTTTTCTCGCGACTTTGTTTTTCGTCTTTTCTTTCGTCCTTCCTCCACTCTTTCGTTATACCTACATGCTTGCTTTTGGTGTCTTGAATGCATGAATCGATATAAAAAAAGAAGGGACATGTGAGAAGAGATAATCAAACATAGGATGATCAGTACAAAGAAAAGTAGAAGAGAAAAGACGTCAGTAAACATCACCTTTTTTTTTTTACCGTCTTTGGGCTTAATGAAGAGATTAAAAAAAAAGATGGATGTAATGATACGGTGAGATGAAACACAAGACGAAGAGTGTAAACTTGAATATTAGAAAACAGATAAAACCGGACGGAACAGATACAGGTTCCCTCCTAACTTCCCCTCTCAGCCCTTAATTAATCGCGTTACCTGCTCCTGACTCCCACCTTTCTACTTAATTTTCCTTGTTTGCCCTTTTTCTTTCCTTCTATTTGGCTTCAAGCTTATCTTAGTCTGCCACTGCCTCTTAAAAGCAAAGTCTGCCACCCCGTCAGAACTCTTTACCAACATGCAGTTACAGTTAACTCTAAGGCTGCCATTTGACAAAGTGGAATGCAGGCTGATCCGTAAGTACCCCGCCCAGTACACAGTAAAGGTTGGGCTCAAAAGGGTAACGGGGAGCGTTTCATAACCTGGACGACGAGAGCAGCAGACACAATGTTAGAATTTATGTCATGCCAATGTGTGCAAACTGTTCTAGTGTCGGTGTATGGAGCATGGCCTGATCTATATCCGTGGCGTGTGTCTTGAGGAACTTTGCGAATACAAAGAATAAGAATGTGATGGTGTGCACGACGAATGTGAAGGTCCGGGCAGTGACATGAATGATTATTGATTTTTATCTCCGCCAACGAAGTTGGAAGGAGGTTATATTTTCGGTCCGGTCAGTATGTTTATTTATTTATTTATTTGTTTGTTCGTGAGCAGTCTCCTGTGCACAATTTTGCGGATATCTCAACCAGTTTTTCAGGGGAGCTTCGTGTCCAACCAGAATAAAACCCATTAAATTTTTTATACCAATTTTCAGGACGATTTTTGGCGGAGGTGTGCATTCTCCGAGTGCTATGCGTCTAGTTTGTGAAATATTATTGTGTGGAGCGGTGTAGCTTACATTTTATTTAAAAAAGTGAATATTATAAATGGTGGTCTCTTACACATGTTGAAATGCAGAACTCAGTGTTTTTCTGTATACACACAGCCTGTCGATGCGTGTTGCATAATTCATAAACAAAGCGTTTTTTGTGGTTAATTCTTTCTTAAAGTTATTATGTTATGGTAATTTGGAAATAATAAACTGTGGTACTTCTGTTTGATCAATAAGTAGAATATATGAGTAAAGGCTGGTTTACACGGACGACAGTTTTGCCACGACATGCCACGACAAATGTCGTGACACAAGCTGGGCACGAGAAGGCCACGAGAAAAGTTGTCGCGCATCTATCGTGCTTGTTCGTGCCGTGCAGGTCGCGACGTGCGCTTTGCACACACGAAAACGAGCCACACGGGGGCACGGGCACGAGGGGCGTTTCAGGTGGCAGCTGGCTGCCGGTTCATCTTCTGCCACGACGGACGGGGGCACGGCAGGTGTCGTGCCGTTCGTGCAAGGGGTGTCGACAGGGCACGACTAAGAGGCTACGAGATTTAAATTTTTTTCGTTACACTTTCGTGACCAATTTTTGAGCATGTTCAAAAAAAAGCATGTTGTCGTTACAAGGCCGCGCGCGACAAGGCCGCGGGACGTCAGTCCAAAGTCACGACACACGACGGTACACACGGCAGTTGTATTTACACGGTGACACGAGGTGGCACGACGTTAATAATAAAAGGATGAGTGCATTGTCAAAGAGTTTGGTGTACCTTGCATACCTGCACATGTACATAAATGCACTTAACCATACACATATTTTATATTCACGCTGACCAATGTTTTTTCTGCACTAAAAAATACCTTGTAGTTCACCAATAATACTGATAAGTGGATGGTTGAAGATATTGTATTTTTCTGGTGAGATAAAAAAAAGTAGTACATGTCTACATATGAAGTTAATACGGTTTTCATAAGCTGGAAAATGTAGAGTTTTTCTATCATAATCATGTATATTGTGTGTTCTACTAAGGTTTAGCTGTAGGTATCATAAGTCCATCATGAGGATTTGAGTTGCAGATACATGTATAGCTATCACAAAATTAATGTTTGATGCCCTTAAAAGGCTCCAGGTAAGGCTGGCATATGGACTATCTATTCCTACTTATGCCTCCGTTTTTTTCTCTTTTCTTTAAGTAAAACATAGATAAAATAAATCACAAATAAGACTAATAACCATGTGGATACATATTAATACAACTAATTAAATAATCAAATAAAGGTAATGAGCGAGTCAGTCTTCACAAGGTCCCCCTTCAGCCCCATTTTCTTTTCATTAGTTTCGGCCGAAATAATTGAATTAATAAATGAACGAACCCGCCAATACAGCGCGACAACACTGGGTCCACGCAGCGCAACGATATACAAAGGGTTTTATGTAATTCTAGTTTCCTTTTTTTCTCTCGTGGAGTGAATGGAAGAATGACGGTGTAGACACTGTAGACTGTAGAGGATTGGGCGATGTGCGTTTAGTGTTGTGCGTTCTACATGAGCTTGTTTGAAAGATGAAGACAATGAAAAAAAACAACGAACAAAACAATACAAGAACTGCTGGTGTTGCTACTATTACGATAACTACCACTGGTACTATAGTCCGTTTCATTCCGTCTGTCCACTCGTGAACGTCGATGTGGCACCCGCGCATTGTTAATTAGTGACTGCGTGAAGATCAACTTTATATTTTCAGTGATATATACCTGAATGTTTGTGTATACAAAAAACTTTTTATATGAACCGCAAACATGCCGATTTGGATCAATAATATAATTTATCATACAAGCACACGAAAGAACAACTTGTATATCAAAAAGTATAGTCTGATCATACTCGAACGATTTATAGCCTTTCAGATACTCATTTCATCTCATTCAGGTACATAAAGTGATATCTGGCTCTGCAAGTGTCTATACATATGGAGTTTTTATGTGTTGCGTGTTAATACATGGATAATATTCGAAATAGCCTAGCATCACATTCAACAGTTAGCCTATTATTAACTATTTCATGTTATTTTGAATATTAATTGTTATTTACATGCAGTAAATGATTAAAGTACCCTTTATTTGCACTTGCAGAGCCAGATGTATTTTAATAAGCCTGAAGTGAGATGAATTATATGAATTTGAAAACCCATAGATCGTTCGAGCATGATATGAATATGTTGTTTGATACAAGGCTGTCTTTTCGTGTGCTTGTATGTTAGATTATCGATGCAAATGACTGGGTGTTTTTTTGTATACATAAACGTTCAAATATATTTTTAAAAAATAGCTTGAATGTCTATCACAACAGTTAATGTTCACGTATTCAAGAACTAGAAATGCGCAGGTGCCGCATCCATCAAAATTCCCGCTTTGTTGGTGGACAGATGAAATGAAACAGACTATACTACTACTACTACTACTACTAGCACTACTACTACTACTACTACTACTAGTTGTGCTACTAAAAAGATACCTCCACCCATGTTTATTTTCCCGACACATAATCATGGAGGGCTCCATAAATTGGAGGTCATTAGCCCCAATTCTGTTCGCTAATGACTTTGGCATCCATCCATATCGCTAATACGACTTAGCACTAAATCTATACATAACACCTTATCATCTATTGCGTCTAGATCCCCCTTTCCTTCCCTACTCATGTCGCTCCCTACCCATCCTAATGTCACTCTCTACCACTGTGGCCTCATAGTCCATATTGGAAATGTCGGTGGCTTTGGGGCCAGAGTATCTGGTGCCCCTGAGACATAGGATGGCCGACCTGAGCAGGGAGAACGAGAGGCGACACCTCATCCAGGTGACAACGTGGCTCCTTGGCTGATGCTTCTTTTCTGAGTTCCGCATCGGGCCCTGGGACCCATCCCGCCGGATGTGGTGAAGACTAGGGGAGTGATGGTGCCCTGATCCACATGCTGGATTCTTTCTCCGTATGCCCTTGTCTTCTCCTGCTCGTTCTTGTGGTGGGCGGCTTCCAGGGGCAGCTCACGGTAACAGGCAGCCATCGGGTCGAATATGCGTCCATGACTGCCTTCTGTCCGCGCACCCAGAATCCGCGTGCACTTACATCAACCCGTGCCTCATGTGAGGTATTGGCCGTTTTGTATCTAAGGTGCCGGCTCGGTAGTGACGTCTTGGCATACCTCCCCGAGCATGCTGGCAGTCAGATCCCTCACCTCATCGTGTCGGATACAATTAAAAACACACACTCAAACAATATTCAGTTAAAGAAGAGAAATACAATCCAGCACATTGATCCTAATAATAATAACTAAATAACAATCCACTCAAACCTATTGCCTCGACCTACATGAGGCGTTCATTATCCTTCACACGGGCCTCGGAGCGTTTAATGGCGTTCTCCACACTGGCTTTCGCTCGAGTTCATAAATTAAAACTCTTCCGCACTTTTATTACTTCCGCAGAGGAGCGTCGGTGTAGCAAATCCCCGACCAGTTTCACATTTTTCTTCTTACATTAGTATTTTTGAGGAAGCAAAATTAATACATCGAAGCGTATCAGAATTCGACGGTATTTGTTTATATTATCTTCTCCCCTTCTTCTTCTTCTCCTCTTCCTCTTCCTTCTTCTATTCTGCCTTTGTTTTCTAGTGTCGAGCATCTCATTCCTTCTACACTAATCTTCTTCCATTGCAACTTTTTTTTCTTCCTTCATCTCATCTTCCTTCAATTGACGTTTTTATCCTTTTCCTTTTACTCGTATATTGCCTTCCTTTCTCTCCTCCTCCTTCTCCTCCTCCTCCTCCTCCTTCTCTTAATCCTCCTTCTCCTACCATTGCTGTACATCATTCTGTTCGCTTCTTTTCTATTATTATTATTTTTTTCTGAACACAACTGATGGAGTACTTCATCTTTGCATATTCGGTGGCTTACTTTTTTTCGATGTTTCTGTTTTGTTTTGCCGGAATATTTCGCAACATCCATTCCCTTTTCATTTTTGTTGTGTATATTTTTTTTTGTCCGCGTGAATGGAAGGAAGTACAGAGAAAGGAACAGCAACAATGATAGTGACAAACGCACCCACGTACTGTACTGTATTTTTTCTTATTGTCAGTACGCAGAAAAAAAAAAAACCTGCCAAATTTCTGTCTGATGGCTGCAGTTTCGCTCGATTTTCATTTCGTTTTTGGCTGCAATTTAGAAACGCAGCGGCAAAAATAATGACGGCAATGAAGATGAAACTTATTCGTTCAGTCGGTGCATATTTTTTTTTCTGGCATTGGAATTAATTAATGCGTCACAAAATATCGTACTTGATTTTTCTGGCCATATCACAGTCTTTAGGTAATTTCATAACCGATTGCAGATTAGAAGTAGTAGTAGTGAAGCTAAAGATAATAATAATAATGACAATAATAACTAGAAATAAGAAAAAAATAACAAGAAAATAGATGCTTTTAATAATAACCCGATAAGAGAAAACCATAACAGCTGAACACCGCCAAACAACCATCCCGCGTCCCCAGCCTCGGCCCGCCACGGAGGCTTTGCAAAATGAGCGGGAATAAAAAAAAGTTTAAAGTCAGTCTCAAATCGGCAGTAAGTCAAGATAAGAGACTGAAATGTTAATGAGAGAAGATAGAGATAGGGGAGGACAGGGGGCGAGGCGAAGAGATAAGGAGGACTTGAAGGAGGAGGAGGAGGAGGAGGAGGAGGAGGAGGAGGAGGCGATAATGAGGGGATAGAAAAATACATGCACCCAAAGTCTTGAGCTGAGATAAGTGAGAAAGCGAGAACGAGGAGAAAAAGATACGGTAATGAAGGAGGGGCGAATTAATTAGAATAAGACGCGCGACTTTTGATAATGAGAAAAAAAATAGGGAAAGAAAATAATGCAAGGAGAAAGGAAAACTGAAAGCGATAAAATTGAAAGAGAAATGAAAATAAGGACGACTAAGATATAAACTAAACATGAAGAAGAAGAAGGAGAGAGAGAGAGAGAGAGAGAGAGAGAACTAATCGCAGGAGACTTCACTTAACAATCTTTTATAGGTTCATTGGACAAAGTTTAGAGAGCAGACTGGGTTCGAATGAAAGATAGATAGACAGACACAACGACAGATAAAGAAACAGACAGACAGACAGACAGACACAAAGACAGATTAAGACACAGACAGACAGACAGACACAAAGACAGATTAAGACACAGACAGACAGACAGACAGACACGAACACAGATTAAGACACAGACAAACAGACAGACAGACAGGCAGACAGACACACAGGAAGATGGACAGACAGAGAAACAGGAAGACAGACAGAGGGCAGTGAAGAATAAGACAGACACCCGTCCACCCAATCACAAATTTTTGAACTAAGAACTCACATCCTTTTATTTATTCGTTGTTTATTTATTTATTTATTCATCCATTTTACTTTATTTTATTTTATTTATTTATTCATTTATCTATTTGTTTATTTTATTTTTATTTTCATTTTTTTATCATTTTATTTATTTATTTATTATTATCATTATTATCTTTTTTGAGTGTATGTTCTGTCCTTGCCAATGAATTTTCAAGCAGCGAAACAAGTGCGTTATGCGAGAACATGAGGAGGGAGAGGAACAAAGAAGAACACGTTATCCATATACAGCATCTCGTATTCCCTCTTTTGTTATTTTCTTCATCATTTTTATCGTCATCACCATCATCATCGCTTTCTTCTTCTCATTTTTATTCCTATTTTTCATATTTTTGTTCCTTTTCTTCTAACCCTTTATCTCCCTCATTGGCACACTATAATCTTTTTACTTTTTTCTTCTTCTTCGTATCATTATAATTAATTGTATCCTGCTTCTTCCCGTTCTTTTTATTATTGCTTCTTCACGCTCCTCCTCCTCCTCTTTCCTTCCTTGATTCTCTTTTTCCTCCTTTTTTTTCCAACTCCTCCTCTTTCTCATTAGCACGATCCTCCTACTTTTATAATATTCTTTATTCTTTTTATTATCTCCTATCCCCTTCCTCCTTGTTTTCCTCTTCCTCCGCTTTAATATCACCATCCTCCGGCGTTTACTTACCTCGTCGTTCTGTCTAAGCAGGAGAATAAAGACGGATGGCAAAATCAGACGCAACACAACACAACAACACAAAACAGCCTCTCCATTACCCTCACCTCCTCCTCCTCCTCCCCTCACGCGCCACAGCTTCATTACCCTCTCTTATTCTTCCAAACATTGTCTAAGCTTTACTGCCACACCCATTCCCTTCGTCGCTAATGAAATAGGTGGCAAGGGAACGCTTCTTTCTATCCCGAACAATGCCAAGCGGTGACTTAAGTAATTCCTGTAATGTTGGCGGGGGCGGTAGCGGTGCGAGGAAACGCAGAAGTAAGGCCGAAAGAAATTTTATTCATATGACAATGTACGGCGAACTTTTCTTGTGGTGGCAACGTTTTTATTTCAAGTATATAATGCTCACGTTCTATTCAAAAGCCCCTTGACAGATTTGCGCCCTCTGGTGTTTCGTTTATTATTTGTTGAGACGCTGCGACTCATTTTTTTAGCATATCACTTCATGAACTTTTGCAGATCACCGTCATACGATTTCCCTGCAGTACACAAACCACAAACTTCATTTCTACGGGCACGTTGCTGATTCTGAGGAGGAACACACTACACGAATGGTTGATTGGAAGGATTTTATGTAAGTGGATGAATTTATAACAAGACACAAAAGGGAACCGCGAACCTTGCCGTTTGAAGTTGGCAGCAGTGAACACGATGCGGAAAAAAGGCTACTCAATGGTCCCAAATTCTCACGGTTTCGGCTCTCGCAACAAATAAAGGCCACAAAGGAGATTAGTCGGGCTCTCATAAGATTTTTTTTTTCAGTTCTTGCTTCAGAATCATAATTATTTATCACTAGGCCTATAAAACTATCCATGTAAATACCCACCACGTCTACAAAAGCCTTAACATATGGGAGTTTGTTGGACCCAAATGTTTGAGAATATGGACCCTGGACTCTTTATGCGTGATTCCCTAGATGCATCACTAGAGGAAATATCTTAATAATACTCAAGTTGATAAAAAGTAAAGCGTTGTGTGGAGATTACAACAACAAAAAAAAAACATTACTCATCTGTTAGATTGAAGATGCTTTGATTTCAGCACAAACGATGATGTTTCGGTCCTCATGAAACGACTTGTAAAGAATTCGTTTCCCCAGTAAAGGCTTTGAGTCCTTTTGTTTCCGGCGCATCAAAGAGGTGGAATTCCCTCCCTGTCGGTACGTTCGACGGCGCGTCCTCACACAGCCACGGCCAGCGGGCTCCGGGAAGAAAGAAAGACTTGCGTTAATGAATATTATGCTTTAGTTCCCTGTGAGATCAACACACACACACACACACACACACACACACACACACACACAGACCCCCCCCCCAACCATCCACCACACACACAAGCAGTGGCTGATTAACAATTTCCTCTCCAATACTCTTCTTTTATCAATCAAGATCAGTTATTTTAGCAGTCCGGAAGAAAGACCATTTAGCGTTTCTCGGTCATCCCCTTCCCCAATCAGCTTCTCTGCATCCTCTCTTTCTCGGTTTCAATTTCATTTTCTTCTTCCCTCTCAGACACTTCTTAGAATATTACCGCAGCAACTAAATTGGCTGTTACTCCAGGGATTTTCTTACTCTTTAACATTCAAGGACAGCAGGGAAGAGGAGGAAGAGGAAGAGGAAGAGGAGGAGGAGGAGGAGGAGAGGAAATGGAAGAACCCCTTTAAGAACACTAGAAGAGGATTATTATTTCAAGGTCAAAAGGGGAGGCGGAAGGAAGGGAAAAAGAGAGGAGAAAGAAAAGAAGACAGAAATAGGGGGGAGGAGGAGGAGGAGAAGAAGAAGAAGAAGAAGAAGAAGAAGAAGAAGAAGAAGAAGAAGAAGAAGAAGAAGAAGAAGAAGAAGAAGAAGAAGAAGAAGAAGAAGAAGAAGAAGAAGAAGAAGAAGAAGGAGGAGGAGGAGGAGGAGGAGGAGGATAATGGAGAAGAGGTGGAGGAGGAGAAGAAAGATGAGGAGAAGGAAAAGAAGGAAGATTTCAATAGTATATAAGGAGACCGGAATGGGGATGGAAGAAGCAAGAAGAGGAGAAGGAGGAGGAGGTGGAGTAGGAAGGGTTCGTGTCAGCCACAAAGGATCACAGAGTCACCATTATGTTAAGGAAGACACGAGCGGCCATTATGCAAAGAGGGCAACCACACGGCGGCTTCATTCCCAATTAATGCCTGGAAAAATGTATTAGGCCTACACTCATTTCCTTCTCTTCCTTCTTCTATTGTTCTTCTTCTCCCTCCTCCTCCTCCTCCTCCTCCTTCTCCTCGGGTCCAGAAATAGCAACCACACATACTACATGGGTGGCGAACCACTACAAGCAGTACAGGAGGAGAGAGACCTCGGGGTGACTATCAGTTGTGATCTGAAACCCACAAATCACTGCAAGTCCGCCTGTAAGAAAGCCAACACTATGCTCGGGTTCATAGCGAGGAACTTCGAATACAAGATGCCGGGAGTTATGTTATCCTTATATAACTCGCTGGTAAGACCCCACCTGGAATACGCCGTGCAGTTCTAGTCTGATAATTACAAAAAAGTCATTGAATTACTCGAGAGAGTACAGTGACACGCTACGAAAATTATACCATCACTGAGAATGCAGCCATTCGAGACGACTGCGGGGAGACATGATATAAGTCTTCAAGTACCTGAACAAGTTCAGCAATGTTGATTACTCCAAACTCTTCACGCTACAAACTAACCCGCGAACGAGAAACAACGGTAAAGCAATTCAAGCCAAGCGATGCTTTACGGATATCGGCAGGAGATATTTTTCGAACTGAGTCGTCCGCCACAGGAACAGCCTTCCTGCTGGAGTGGTTAGTGCGGAACAATAACAATCAACTCCTTTAAAAATCGCATTGACCGTCACACTTTGTTGCTTCGGGAGTGAACTAAACGCACCCACGAGTGCGCACAGAAGTGCTTCAATCCTTCCCGCAAACCACTCCTGTGGCTGACGGATTGATTAAATCACTGACAGCAGGCTGCCTCGCTGAGCCAATAGGCTCTCTGCTGCCTGCTCGTCCATATTTTCATGTTTCCTCTTCCTCCTCCAACTCCTCCTCCTTCTTCTCCTTCTTCTCCTCCCATTAATTCTCCTCTTAATTCTACCCCTCCTCTTCCTCCTCCTACTTCCGCTTCTCTTGGTCTTGCAAAAATGATAATTCTTATTCTATTTGATCTCACCTCCCTACACACACACACACACACACACACACACACACACACACACACAGACCTATATTTATTCGTAAAAAAAAAGCTCAGTCAACTTGATTTCTTACGTACGTATGTCCATGTAGGAAATAAAAAAAACGTACACGATGACGTACACGCAGTCTTTTGTCCCCTTGAAATGCACGCACACACACACACACACACACACACACACACACACACACACACACACACACACACACACACACACACACACACACACACACAGACATGCTTACGGGACATTGTGTGGGCATGAAGGATGTTGTGTGTGTGTGTATATTTGTAAAGTGTGTGTACGTAAGGCAAACACGCGTTACTAAGACCGTGTGTGTGTGTGTGTGGTGGACAGGGGAAGGATTGGTAATGGGACTGGTGGATAGGGGAATGGTTGGTAATGGGACTGGTGGATAGGGGAAGGGTTGGTAATGGGACTGGTGGATAGGGGAAGGATTGGTAATGGGACTGGTGGATAGCGGAAGGGTTGGTAATGGGACTGGTGGATAGGGGAAGGGTTGGTAATGGGACTGGTGGATAGGGGAAGGATTGGTAATGGGACTGGTGGATAAGGGAAGGGTTGGTAATGGGACTGGTGGATAGGGGAAGGATTGGTAATGGGACAGGTGGATAGGGGAAGGATTGGTAATGGGACTGGTGGATAGGGAAGGGTTGGTAATGGTACATGTGGTTAGGGTAAGTATTGGTAATGGTCCAGTGGATAGGGGAAGGGTTGGTAATGGGACTGGTGGGTAGGGGAAGGATTGGTAATTGGACTGGTGGATAGGGGAAGGATTGGTAATGGGACTGGTGGATAGGGGAAGGGTTGGTAATGGGACTGGTGGATAGGGGAAGTATTGGTATTGGGACTGGTGGATATGGGACGTGTTGGTAATGGGACAGGTGGATAGGTTAAGGATTGGTAATGGGACTGGTGGATAGGGAAGGGTTGGTAATGGGACTGGTGAATAGGGAAGGATTGGTAATGGGACAGGTGGATAGGAGAAGGATTGGTAATGGGACTGGTGGAAAGGGGAAGGGTTGGTAATGGGACTGGTGGATAGGGGAAGGGTTGGTAATGGGACTGGTGGATAGTGGAAGGATTGGTAATGTGACTGGTGGATAGGGGAAGTTTTGGTAATGGGACTGGTGGATAGGGGAAGGGTTGGTAATGGGACTGGTGGATAGCGGAAGGATTGGTAATGGGACTGGTGGATAGGGAAAGGGTTGGTAATGGGACTGGTGGATAGGGAAAGGATTGGTAATGGGACTGGTGGATAGGGGAAGGGTTGGTAATGGGACTGGTGGATAGGGGAAGGGTTGGTAATGTGTCTGGTGGATAGGGAAGGATTGGTAATGGGACTGGTGGATGGGGAAGGGTTGGTATTGGGACTGGTGGATGGGGAAGGTTTGGTAATGGGACTGGTGGATAGCGGAAGGATTGGTAATGGGACTGGTGGATAGGGAAGGGTTGGTAATGGGACTGGTGGATAGGGAAGGGTTGGTAATGGGACTGGTGGATAGGGAAGGGTTGGTAATGGGACTGGTGGATAGGGAAGGATTGGTAATGGGACTGGTGGATAGGGAAGGATTGGTAATGGGACAGGTGGATAGGGAAGGGTTGGAAATGGGACTGGTGTATAGGGGAAGGATTGGTAATGGGACAGGTGGATGGGGAAGGATTGGTAATGGGACTGGTGGATAGGGAAGGGTTGGTAATGGGAAGGTGGATAGGGAAGGATTGGTAATGGGACAGGTGGATAGGGAAGGGTTGGTAATGGGACAGGTGGATGGGGAAGGATTGGTAATGGGACTGGTGGATAGGGAAGGATTGGTAATGGGACTGGTGGATGGGGAAGGGTTGGTAATGGGACTGGTGGATAGGGAAGGATTAGTAATGGGACTGGTGGATA
>NC_066529.1:13238810-13293810 GCF_024679095.1 Eriocheir sinensis
TAAAATTAATGTTCTTTCGCCGCTGCCTTGTTCCCTTTATTATCTAATTCACTTTTCGTTTTTTTTTTCTATATATCTTTTTCTCAGCTTTCCGTCGGTGTAATCGGAGTGATGGTCGCGGCATCGTCCCGACACTTGACAAGTGGCTGAGTTAAATGTTATGTTGTTTTGGTAAAAGTCACGTTACTTTTGTGTTGTTTTGTGAGTAATGCTCCGCTTTTTTCTTATTTTTAGTCCACTGTCTTTTTCTTTTTACTTTCATTTTCCACCTGCATTTTTTCGCACTCTTCATCATCGTCCGCATTTCTGACTAAAGGACGCGCTTTTTTCCTATTCCACGTTGTATGTTTTTTTCCATTCATTTTTAGATACATGACAAAAGTTCTCTGGCGTTTTTCTAACCATTTTCTATTTGTTATTTTAGTTATTCTGAGAAAAAAAAATCCAACAGTACAAAAGTGATCTGCATGTTGATGGGTCCGTGAGTTAGTGCAATACTTTATTGAAGACAGTGCTTGTGGTTTGATATACTTTCGTCTAGTCAAAAGTGTTGATTCGGTACGTTATTGGAAGTTTCTGTAATTGCACTTATTTTTAGTTTTTTAAGCACACAGAATACCATCCCATGACCCTTTTCGTATGATTTTACTGACCCTTTTTGTATGTTTCAGGCACACTGAAGCACGGCGCCAACCTGACGACTTAATAATTCCCCCCACAGCTCAGGTCACCAGTAGCGTAAGTTAAGGGTAGTAATTTCCTCTTATTTCTCTCTTTACTGTAAAATTTCCATGTCCCTTTCTTCCTTAAAGGCACATGGTGTTCTCTTCTAACTAGTTCCTGCCGGCACGTTGCTGGAGGGAGAGGTGGGTGGGGAGGAGCCTTCATCTATTCTATCCTGTCCTACCACACGTAGATTACTAGTAGTAGCGGTAGTAAACAGACACCCTCGCCATAGACCGCCAGGTCTTCTGGTGTCTGTTCTTCCTATGTATTCCTATGTAGTCCTATATGTATTATAACATATTCACTCCAGACTCTCTCAAGTATTCACATAGAGATAAACCACTTAAACAGAATTCAAAACTTAAGCTGCTTCCATTAAAGCAAAGAGTGCCGGCAGCACGAAAGAATGAATATAAAAAGTGAGTTTGTGACCATGTTAAACTCACTTACTCGCAGACACGTGCATTCGCATCTTTCAAGCAAGCCGTGACGTGATTAATTCAAGAGTTGCGAGCATTCAGTTAAGTTTGCAGACAGAGGCGCGTCTGAAAGTTTTGGAAGATTCACTTGTGACAATGGCTGAGTGCGGAGGGCGGCGGTTGGTGAGGGCAAGGACCGGAGGAAGGAAAAGATAAAGAGAAACAGCTGGAGAGGAAGGACGTAATCGTAATGCCTTGTGCGAAAATAAATAGGAATAGGGACGATAATGATGAGAAAATACGTAAAAATATAGAGGGAAGAAACAAGATAATAATTACCATGCAGAATAAAATATGACGGAACATCCAAAGAGACGAAAAAGAAACAAAAGGGAAACGATAGCGTCAAGAAGTCATGACGATCTCTGAGTTCAATACAGTATTTGGAGGCGAGTTCCACGATATGCTATAACTTAAAAATTTGGCTAGTATAAAAATAAATATCTGAAAATACTTTACAATTTTGATTAAAGGAAAACCTGATTAACCAACTTAACTGAAAAGGTGGCGAAACCCTTGAACGCAATGGATGTCTATGATAATTAAATACCTTGCACAATAAGTAAGAGAACCAACTAAGCGGTGATGCTTAAGATTAAGGCCTATATTTGAAAGCATAAATTTTACATGATTTATTTTTATTTTCATTTTATTTTTTATTTTTTATTTTTTTTATTTTTATTTTTTTATTTTTTTTTACGTGCCAGCCTATAGCGCTGTTAGGCTTTCTTGAGGGGCCTGGATGGTAGTCGGCCCGCCAATCAGGGAACAGGCAAGTGTTATATTGAGGCGCCATCTTTTCTTGGCTCATGCTGCCCCCCGGAGCTCGTTCTTGATTCACTTGGACGGTTTCCTCTAGAGTCCGGGTTGATGGGTGGTCTTTGGGACAGCATGTGGGTAGTCTAAAGTCACTCGGCGGTGACTGAAAAATCCCAGGTGATAGCGGCGGATTCAAACCCGTGTCGTCCATCACGCGGTGAATGCGGGACCCGCACACTAACCACTCAGCTTTCTTGGTGGGGCCTGGGGGTTGGCGCAACCCGTTACGGCGCAGGCGAGTGTTTTATAGTGGCGCCATCTTGCTCGGTCAAAAAGGTTTAAATGAGTCTGCCGCAGAGATAAGCGGCGGTGATCAATACTCATAATGTGGCAACGAAAAGGGAATAACAGGAACTGAATCCAATATTATCATTACGGATTTTTTTACACACACGGATAAGTCCAATTTTCTGTGGAGGCAATAATGCCACCAACCGCAGGTGAGACTCAGAAGTTAGCTTATTCTTAACCACGGTTAGAGATTGCATCACCCTAGGGTGATTATGACAAATAAATCAAGATCCTCTTAAGATAACAACGGCTCTTCGATGGATTCAACTTCATACTTCACTGAAACACTGAGGCATTTTCTTGAAGGGAGCCAATTGTGGCATACACAGACGTATCACCGACAGTAGTTATTTCAGAAAATATAAAGAAAATACTGAAAGAACCACCAAAAACTACACGCTATCTAATTCCACTTAAAAATTCAGGGATTGTACCAAAACAGTAGTAGTAGTAGTAGTAGTAGTAGTAGTAGTAGCAGCAGCAGCAGCAGCAGTAGCAGTAGTGGTGGTGGTAGTAGTAGTAGTAGTAGTAGTAGTAGTAGTAGTAGTAGCAGCAGCAGCAGTAGCAGTAGTGGTAGTAGTAGTAGTAGTAGTAGTAGTAGTTAGTATTCGCAGTTGTATCAGTAGTAATATTTGTTGTAGTAGTAGCAGCAGCACAAGAAACTGAAATATATTCAGTTCAAAAATAGTCTAAAAAGTCCAAAAACAACAATCACAACCACCATAACCACCACCACCACAACCACGACCGCCAACACCACCACCATCACCACCACAACAACAACGACAACGACAACAACCACAACCACAACAATATCGCTTACCATTATCAACGTGCAGAATATTGTCGAAATCTGTAAACAAATTAGAAATCTCTCTCTCTCTCTCTCTCTCTCTCTCTCTCTCTCTCTCTCTCTCTCTCTCTCTCTCTCTCTCTCTCTCTCTCTCTCTCTCACCCATAAATCCCTCACCTGCTGCCGTTCGCTTCTCCAGGTAACAGATCGCTCGCCTGATTATCGAGTGAGCGACGCCGAGGCCGGGGAGACACATTGGCGGGGATGGATGGATGCTGAAAATTTAAAAAGAAAAACTACGTTAAAAAATGTATTGATTTGATAAAAGGAAACGAGAGGAAACTATGAAAAAATGTACTGAAATCGCAAGAGACTAATGAATATAAAAAGAACAGCATAGACCAGTCAAGGATCATTGCTTCCTTGATGTCCCCTCCCAAAAAAATCAATCCTATTCACCTTGACGAAGAAATCAAGCCACCGATCCGTCCTCGTCCTTGTAGTGTCTTGTCCTTGTCACTCTCAGGAAACATTCATCTTCTCTTCTTCGTTGACTTGAAAATGACAATTCCAGGAACCTTCTCATTCTTCCATCCTGAAGACAGAACGATGGAGTTAATTTTAAAGAAACAGAAATAACAAAAACAAAAGCACACACACACACACACACACACACACACACACACACACACACACACACACACACACACACCCACGCACGCACGCACGCACACACACACACACACACACACACACACACACACACACACACACACACACACACACACAAGTAAACGCGCACACACACACGGGTACACGCACACACGCACATGTCTAATTTTCTTGCTCTTTACAATCCACACTTCATTATCTTTTGAGGTGAGAAGACGAGATGTAACGGAAGGAAGAAAGGAGGTAACGGACGCGGTAGATGCACACGTGATAGGAGGAGGAGGAGGAGGAGGAGGAGAAGGAGGAGGAGGAGGAGGAGGAGGAGGAGGTAAGCAGAGCAGAGCGTCATGATAGTGAAGTCATTATACCTACAAGTGGGAGATGCACGGATAGATGGAAAAGATAAATAGATAGAAAGAAAATTGCAACTTCACCAATGTTATAAAAGTTAGAACCTGCCGTTACTGACGTTATTATATTCTTTAGTATTGCTAATTCTAAAATTCTGTCATTATTATATCTATTTTATCGCAGTTATAATTTTTACATCAATGCTCTGTTCCCCCCCTTCCAGGCCGAAGTTTTCCTCCTAGAGACAAAAAATAAAACATCTCTTCAATAAAACTGGATAGAATATTTTTGTTTTTGCTCATGTAATATTCTGTTGTTGATGCAGTAAAAGTGGAAGTAAAATAAACAGCAGCAGGAGCATTATTCTTATCCTTATTCTTACATCATTATTATTCAAGTAGTAGTAGTAGTAGTAGTAGTAGTAGTAGTAGTAATGTTGCTATTTTTGTTGTGTTGTGGCACTAGTTTTTGTTGGTGTTGAGGTTATTTTTGTTGTTGTTGTTGCTGTTATTATTTCTGGTCCTTGCTGCTACACACTCTGATTGGGAAACAGTTTTGACCGTAAGAATAAAACAATTTACGCTCACTTAACTGCAGCACCAAGCTTGAAAATTTATCTACGTTCTCTCTCTCTCTCTCTCTCTCTCTCTCTCTCTCTCTCTCTCTCTCTCTCTCTCTCTCTTTTACGTTGTGGAACGCGCGCGTGGACACACACACACACACACACACACATACACACACACACACACACACATACACACACACATTCCGTAGAACTGATGGCACATCCTAAGGGCAACGAAAGGAGAGGAGGAAAAAAAAAGGTTGAGGAGGAGGTGGAGAAGAAAAAGAAAATGTAGAGGCAATAATGATGAGATGAGAACGACGAGGACGACAACTTTGATGATGGTGCTAATGATGAAAAAGAAGCAACTCGGAAATAAGAAAATGAACCAGGAGCTATGGAGGAGGAGGAGGAGGAGGAAGAGTCATGAGGGGCAAACAGAAGTCGTCGCAGCAGCACAAGTCGTCCCGTCAGCGGCGAGCCAGTCAGTCGCTCCGAGACGCCCGGTTCATCAGGTTGTGCGGGGCAGCGGCGAACAGAGGAGGGTCCAGCGTGCGCCTTGCGGGACTCCAGGCTCGGTCAAGGAACTCTGTCGCGGTGCCTTGGGTGTGCGCGCTGCCACCCTGCCACTCATTCACCCTCCGCGCCGGCTTGAAGCTGGCTGACTAAACTGGCGTCGTTCCCTAGGCGGTGGGTGTTCTGCGGCCTAGCCCGTTTGCATAAATAACCATAAACAAGCCGTAACTCAAGGGGCGAAGCGTGGTTATTACTTCCTGTTTGGTTTCTAGAGATGATCCGGTCCTTTAACGGAGTGTAGCATAGCTGGAAACTGTGTGTGAGTACGTGTGTGCGTGTGTGGGTGGCCCTCGCAGTCCCAGTCCCCTCGGGAAGGCCGCCACATACGGTCCGCACCCTCACGCCGCGCACTCAGGCACCTATAACCAAACATTTATCACTAACATCCGCTGTGGATCCTGGAATCTCACTGCCACCCTTTACTCAAGAGAATTTATAACTATTTTTGAGGCGAGCGGTTTATTTCTGGATGTAGCACAAAGCTGGGTGCAACTGAACACTGAATCTATACCCGGGCGTTCACGTAATCGACCTCAATTTTTGTGCGAGCGGGAGAAGAGGAGAGAAGAACAGCGCAGAGCAGAAGAAAGGAGACAGAGAGGAGCACATCACCGGTTTGACCTTGAATCGTGTCATAGAAAATAAGAGCCGCGAAAGCTCATTTCCCACAGTGTTTTCTTAACCAAACTATATTGCAGTAACTTTTAAAAGAAACTAAAGGAAAAAAAAAGACTGAAACGAGGAAGAAAACCCCACTGTTCTCTTTCATTAACTCGCGTCTCGTAAATGTTTTATATCAAAGCGATTAAGGCACAGCAAAACACTTAACATATATGCAAGTTGACGGGAGACGAAAAGCGTCGCAGCGGCGGTCCCGCTAGGCGAGTGTTATCCTGTGTTGGTTTTACTGCCGTCAGACGCGTTCCTGCCACAATACACCTGCTGGCCTCACCGCTCCACCGACACCACCTGTTCACCGCCCGCCTCCGCCTGCTCTTCACCCACCTTCTCCTCCGCTCCGTCCTCAGTGTCCTTGTCCTCGCTCCTCGGGCCCTCCACGCGCGGCCTTCAGGAACGTGTCAGTGAACGTGTTGCGTGTGGATGACTTGAAGCGTCAGCCTCTCATGGGAACCTCCGTAAGTATTACACGACCGTTGTGCCGTTGTCTCTGTCTCTGTTTCTGTCTTTGGATGTCTGTGTGGTGTGCCTCTGGATGCGCCTCTGTATATACTGGCTAGCACGTCCGGGAGTATATCCATCTAGAAATTATCCAGTCTCTGTTCGAATCTCATGCAGACAGTAGTAACACGCACATCCACCGAATTGTTCTTCCCACGCAGACAGGGACGAACAGGGACCAGGGGAAACACGGGGAAGGAAAGGAAACTATGGGGAAGCGGATGTCCCAGTGAGTCGTGTGCTGGGGTGAGGGAAGCTAATCCAGTGCGGCTCAGAGGCCAGAGGGTCGTTGCGGAGAGGCGAGGCAACAATTATATTAAAGGAAATGGCCCCGACTCTTCCTTTCTCCCAGCCTCCCTAAATCTGGCCGTCAATCTCAATCTCTCTCTCTCTCTCTCTCTCTCTCTCTCTCTCTCTCTCTCTCTCTCTCTCTCTCTCTCTCTCTCTCTCTCTCTCTCTCTCTCTCTCTCTCTCTCTCTCTCTCTCTCTCTCTCTCTCTCTCTCTCTCTCTCTCTCTCTCTCTCTCTCTCTCTCTCGTTCTCTCTCTCTGACCCGTGGGCGGCTGCATAACTGTATTGCCACTGATGGAACAGATATAAATCATTCGGTGACGCCCCTCCTGCTTCACTTTACCGTCCCGGCCAGAGCGCCTCATGTCCGGAGCAAACAAATGGGCAGAAATATATATAAGAAAGGCAGATAGATGCAAATGTAAAGGTAA
Organism: Eriocheir sinensis; assembly: GCF_024679095.1. Classification (NCBI taxonomy): domain Eukaryota; kingdom Metazoa; phylum Arthropoda; class Malacostraca; order Decapoda; family Varunidae; genus Eriocheir; species Eriocheir sinensis. The sequence continues at coordinate 13,245,983 of NC_066529.1, forward strand.
AGTTGGGGGCATACGCTATATGTATATGGATAAATAAAAAAGATGGATAGACAGACATATAAGAACACACACATATAAGAACACACATTAGAAAGACACACACAAACATGGATAAGGAGATACTAAGCTGAGTTGTCGATAGATAGATATATAAGTAAAGACACATAGATAGATAGGTAGATGGATAGATACAAATACTGTTACGGGAAAATGGAGAGAGACAGCTACAGACAGAACTTTTCATATGATAATCTACTTCATATTTATATTGTAAAGAATGATGAAACGGGAAGGATTCAAGCCTACCTATGTTGGGTCATACCTGGAGGACACACACACACACACACACACACACACATTCTTTTCCATCAACTTTTCGTGTTCAGCCCGTCGTTATTACGTGGTGTGTGTGTGTGTGTGTGTGTGTGTGTGTGTGTGTGTCAGCGTTCTTTTATAGACAATGGTGATGGGGAGGGAGCAGATGAGGTATGTTGTGAGGTAATTGACAAAAAAACGATGCAATGTTTCATCATACAAAAAAGAACAATTGGTACAACTAATGGTACTGCTGCTGCTACTTTTACTACTACTACTACTACTACTTTTTTTTTTTTTTTTTTTTTACGTCGCTGCCTGTTGCGCCGGTAGGCATCTTCCTGGTGGGTCCTGATGGTCGGCCCAAGGCTTCTTCCAGGTGGGGCCTGATGGTCCTTCTTCAGGTGGGGCCTGATGGCTTCTTCCAGGTGGGGCCTGATGGTCGGCCCAGCCCGTTCTGGCGCAGGCGAGTGTTTTATAGTGGCGCCATCTTGCATTGGCTCATGCTGCCCCCCGGAACTCGTTCTTGATTCGCTTGGACGGCTTCCTCTAGAGTCCGGGTTGATGGGTGGTCTTCAGGACAGCATGTGGGTAGTTTTAAGCCACTCGGCGGTGACTGAAAAATCCGAGTGGTAGCGTGGGGATTCGAACCCGCGTCGTCCATCACGCGGTGAATGTGGGCCCAGTACTCTACCAATTCGGCCACCGCCTACTACTACTACTACTACTACAACTACTACTACTATTACTACTACTTCTACCACGACTACTAGTAGAACTACTACTACAACTACTACTACTACTACTACTACTACTGCTGCTGCTACTACTATAATCCAATCAAGATGTATGTCTAAGTTTCTTGCACGATATAAATCACATTAATGTCTTTATAAATTGCGCAAAAAGCATTAATAACTTTGCTGTGTGTGTGTGTGTGTGTGTGTGTGTGTGTGTGTGTGTGTGTGTGTGTGTGTGTGTGTGTGTGTGTGTGTGTGTGTGTTTAATCTCTCGTCTTTTCCTGCGTCGAGTCATAAATTAACTTGTTTCGCCTTTTCCTGTTTCACCTCTTCTGGAAGCGAATCCCGTTGTTCAGTCTGCTAGTGTTTATTTTCGCATTTTTTAAGTCTTCTGTTTGCTAAATCTCCTCCTCCTCCTCCTCCTCCTCCTCCTCATCCTCCACTCCTCTCTTTTGACCGTGTTTTATCTTCTCCATCCCCGTTCTTCTTCGTTCCTCCTGCATTATATCTCCTTCTCCTCCTCCTCCTCCTCCTGCTGCTCACCCCGCTGGCAACTGACAAATTGGCGGTGCTCGTCATGGGAGGAGGAGGAGGAGGAGGAGGAGGAGGAGGAGGAGGAAGAGGCGCCGGAGGAGAGAATGCATGTAACAGGTAACTATTTGAGGAACAAGAGGAGAGAGAGGAAGCATATCACTGGTGGTTGTCGAACGAACTGGAGCGGAAAAGGAACATGAAATATATTTAACGGAGGGAAAAAAGAAGGAAAGGAAGAGAAGGAAAGGAAACCAAACGAAAAGGAAGGTAATGGAGAAGAAGGAATAGAGAAAAAAGGAAAAGAATTCAAAGGAGAAAAAAAAGAGGTGAGAGGAAGAGAAGGGCGATGAAAAGAAAGGAATAGGTGAGGGAAAGGAAGAACAGGAAAGGGTGAAATGGTTCCGGAAGGATAATGAAGTGAATGAAAGAGATAGAAAAGAAAAATAAAGAGGTAAAAATTGGAATAGATGGGAAGGAAAAGAAAAGAAAGGGAAGAAAAGAGACGTGAAAGGGAGAGGAGTAATTGAAGGGAGAGGTAAGGGAAGGGGAGAACAGAAGAATGTGAAGTGGTAGGGGAAGAGTGAAGAAGTAAAGGAAAGGAAAATAGAAAAGGAAATAAATAAAAGAGAAGCGAAGGAGAAGGAAAAGGGAAGTGAAAAGAAGATAAGTTATGGAGAAAAGGGAGAAGTAAGGAAAGGGAAGAAAAGGAGAGTGAAGTAGTAAAGGAAGGGTAATGAGGTAAAGGAAAGAGGAGGGAAAGGAAGATAAGGGAATGGAATGGAATGGAAGAGAAGGGAAGAGAAAGGAAAGGGAAAAAACGGGAGTGAAAGAAAGAATAATGAAAAGAAATGAGAGGTAGGAGAAGGGATCAGAAGGAAAGGCTGAGAAGATAAAGGACAGGTAGTGAAGGAAAAAGAAGGAATGGGAGGGAAAGGGAAGAAGAGTAGAGGGATGGAAAAAAAGAAATGAAAGACCATCAATTAATAGAAAAAAATAGGGCCATGAATACGAAAAGGAGGGCAGAGATTATATACCTAGATTAAAAAAAGAGGAAAAGGAAGAGAATATAAGGAATTAGAAAGTATGTGTTAAAATAAACTAGAATATGAAGAAACTAAACAAATAAATAAAAAATGGAGTGGGGAGAGAAAAGATCAGCAAGCGATGGAAAAAGAAACGTAGATAAAAGGAGGAAATGGGAGACAAAGAAAGAAGGAAGAAAAAGAGATAAGGGTTGGGGGTGAAAACGAGAGGTGGAGAAGGAGAGAGGAAAGAGGAAGGAGAGATGAGGAGAGGAAGGAAGGGAGAGGTGAAAAGAGGAAGGAAGGAAACGATGGGAAGAGAAATGAAAGAAGAGAGGGAAGAGGAAGGAAAGGATAGATAGGCGAAGAAAGGAAAGAAAAAGAAAAGAAGAGATGGGAAGAGAAAGGAAATATGAGAATTGGAAGAAAATGAGAGATGGGAAGAGGAAGGAAAGGAGAGATGGGAAGAGGAACTAGAGAAGATATAGGAAGAAGAAGGAAAGAAGAGGTGGGAAGGGAAAGGAAAGAACAGCTGAGCAGAGGAAGGAAAGATGAAGAGAGAAAGAAAAGAATAGAACAGAGGATAGAAAAATGGGGAGAGGAAGGAAAGAGATGGGAAGAAGAAGGAAAGGAGAGATGAGAAGAGGAAGGAAAGAAGAGATGGGATGTGGAAGGAAAGGAAGAGAAAGGACGGAGAGGAAGAGGTTTAGGAGGAGGAAGTGGAGGAGGAGGAGGAGGAGGTGGAGGAGGGATGGTGAGGTTATCAAATCCTGTTAATACCAATCCATCATAATAATTAACTCCCACGCGACAGGTGATCCAGGTAAACACACTCTGGGCCGCCACGCCTGATGGGGCAGATTGATTGGGCAGCAGTGAGACGACTAATGTGCGTGTGGGGGAGGAGGGGGGGCGGGGGGCCGGGGGGAGGTAAACTGATTAGTGCTTGGGAGGCTGAAATTATGTGGTATGATTAATTATGAAAATGGATAATGGTGTTCCTAATATCACCACCACCACCACTACCACTATCATCACTACCACTACTACTACCACTACTACTACTACTGCTACTACTACTACTATTACTACGTCACATCCGCTAAGACACCCTCGCCCACGTTTTGGTTAATTCGTTCATGGTTATTTTTTTTTCTTGAGGTGTGGTTTTTCTCACGCGAAATAGCCATCCCGTTACGTGTATCCAAGGAGGAGGAGGAGGAGGAGGAGGAGGAGGAGGAGGAGGAGGAGGAGGAGGAGGAGGAGGAGGTGGTGTAAGATTCAAGCCCACTATCTTCATCATTTTCTTTTCCTTCTCTTTCTCCTTCTCCTCCTCCTCCTCTTCTTTTATTTCTTATTTCTTCTCCTCCTCCTCCTCCTCCTCCTCCTCCTCCAAGCCTTATATCAAAGCTATTCATTCTGGCTCGTCACCCACCGTCACCTAATTCTCTCTCTCTCTCTCTCTTTGACGACTTTATAGCCCCAGAAGATTGTTTTAATGTCTTGTTTATGTTATTATTGGGTCGTTTATATTTTTTATGGCTACTTCCAGTTTGTCGTCACGTGTTTTTACAGAAGTAGTAGTAGTAGTAGTAGTAATAGTAGTAGTGGTTTTGGTGGTAGCAGTAGTAGCGGTTTTGGTGGTAGTAGTAGTAGTAGTAGTAGTAGTAGTAGTGGTGGTAATAGTGGTAGAAGTAGTTGTAGTAGCAGTAGTGGTAGTAGCAGTAGTAGTAGTAGCAGTAGTAGTTGTAGTAGTAGTAGTAGTAGTAGTAGTAGTAGTAGTAGTAGTAGTAGTAGTAGTAGTGGTGGTGGTAATAGTGGTAGAAGTAGTTGTAGTAGCAGCAGTAGTAGTAGTAGTAGTAGTATTAGTATTAGTAGTAGTAGTAGTAGTAGTAATTTAAAGCAGAATATATATTAACAATATGATAATAGGAAGAATGAAGGATTTACTCTTTTATGGTTAACTTTTTTATTGCATGTAAATGTTGTTGTAAATATACTTGATTTGCGATATCATATTTCTCTCTCTCTCTCTCTCTCTCTCTCTCTCTCTCTCTCTCTCTCTCTCTCTCTCTCTCTCTCTCTCTCTCTCTCTCTCTCTCTCTCTCTCTCTCTCTCTCTCTCTCTCTCTCTCTCTCTCTCTCTCTCTCTCCCCAAAAAACCACCCTCCCAAACTTCCTCTTCCACACTCCTTCATTGTCACTCTCAAATCCTTCCCATCGTGGTATTCACTTTCGCTCACCTTCCCATCACCCCGCAGAAACCCTTCACCCCCTCTCCGACGACCCATCGATCACACCTTTTCATACTTACTACTAACCCAACCTATGCGGACCTTTTATCCCCCATCCCAGCTCCTTCCCACGAACTTCTCCATTCCTCCTCGTCCTTCTATCTCTCCCACTTCTTCTCCTCCTTTACCTCCTTTTCCACGCCCTCCTCCTTATCTTCTTGAGGTGGTGAGTGAGCGAAGCGACGCCCCCCCAGGTTTATGCTCCCAATTAGTAGATAGTGTTTTATTTGTTGTTTGTAAGGCTAACTAAGTTTCCTTCCACTAAAAAAAACAAAAATTGGTAAGATATTTTTGGTTGGAGTTCAATAAGTATTTCATGGCAGAATATTTCCGTAATTAAATAACTATTATGTTTATTTTATATTTATTTAGTTTCTCATTTGTTTCTCTCAATATTACTATTTTTGCATTATCTTCTTTTATTTATTGCAAACCATTCTATATTAATGATAGCCGCATTTTTTCCTCTCTTTCACACACACACACACACACACACACACACACACACAACAGGCACGCAACAGGTGGCTCTCGAGGCTGGCCACTTCCTCCTAGACTGTTCCCCGTTAGTGGCTCATCAATAACTCTCTCTCTCTCTCTCTCTCTCTCTCTCTCTCTCTCTCTCTCTCTCTCTCTCTCTCTCTCTCTCTCTTCCAACCGTAAAATCGCCCCTAACTTATTTGATTTTCTTTCATGCATTCCTGTTTTATTCTCTCTCTCTCTCTCTCTCTCTCTCTCTCTCTCTCTCTCTCTCTCTCTCTCTCTCTCTTCGACACTGAACCGATAGGCTTATTGTAACTATTTTCCGCTCCTCTTGAATACATTTTTCTTTCTTTATTAGTTCTCTCTTATTCGTGCTAGTATTTCTTCTGGACTTTTTTTTGTGAGTATTATTTGCTTTAGCGTCTCAGCTCTTTTTATTTTGTTTTTACTTGTGTTTTATTGTCCGTCTTTTGTTTTTATTGTTTAATGAATATTGAGTGAATTTGATGCTGTGTGTGTGTGAGAGAGAGAGAGAGAGAGAGAGAGACAATGGGCCCTAAATAACGCCTAATTGTCTTCGCGATATGGATGTCTCGCTCGGACAAATAAATCATCCTCCGAGAAGGTTCTTTCATAAATTAACTTTACAACGAAATTACTATCTTCATTCTCTCTCTCTCTCTCTCTCTCTCTCTCTCTCTCTCTCTCTCTCTCTCTCTCTCTCTCTCTCTCTTTGATATCATTCCATTACCTTATATATAAATACTACAGCACCTCCTTTTCCCTCCCTTTCTCCCTCCATTCTTCTTTCGTCCCTCTCTCTTTCCTCCATTTCCTTTCCTCTTCCCATTTCTCTCCCCCATCCGGTAACTCTTATTCGTCGACTCCTACATCTCGTTTTCCTCCTTAATACAATCTACAAAGCAAACCTTCCCCACAGCCGAACCAGAACACGGAAGTCAGTGTGTGTGTGTGTGTGTGTGTGTGTGTGTGTGTGTGTGTGTGTTTTCCCACGCGCACGTAATATGTTTCCACACGCATACATAAGCTTGGACACAGCGCGATAATTAAGTTACGTTATAGTCAGACGCACATTCGCTTTCAAATTACCTAAACACACACACACACACACACACACACACACACACACACACACACACACACACACACACACACAAAGTTTGCCGTCATGACCATTCATCTTCATTCTTCGTCTGTGTTCGTTTTCTCTTTGTTTCATTCTCTCATCCACTGCTTCATTATATTTGCTTACGTGGGTAAGTAAAGTTTACTCTCTCTCTCTCTCTCTCTCTCTCTCTCTCTCTCTCTCTCTCTCTCTCTCTCTCTCTAAGGGAACACAAGTCTGTGATTATGAAATTGATGTCAAACAAAGGAAAGTTCCAAGCTTATTCTCTTCCTCCTTCACCTCATTCTCTCCCTCCAGACTCTCTCTCTCTCTCTCTCTCTCTCTCTCTCTCTCTCTCTCTCTCTCTCTCTCTCTCTCTCTCTCTCTCTCTCTCTCTCTCTCTCTCTCTCTCTCTCTCTCTCTCTCTCTCTCTCTCTCTCTCTCTCTCATTGCGATTTGCCTCCTTTCTTTTCTCCTTTCCTCAGCAAGACATTTTCTATTATTTTCTTCTCTGCCTCACAGTTACCTCTTTCCTTCTTTACCTCTTTATCGCCTCCGTTTCTCATCCTAATCTGCCCACGGCCTCCCTCTCCATCATTCCTCACTTAAATTTCATGAGTCTCGTTTTTCCCTTACCGCTCCCTTATTTGACTCGATGTTTATCAAATGATATCTAATGGTGAGTATTGTATGAAGGTGGTGGTGTTGGTGGTGATGGTGGTGGAGGTGTTGTGGTGGTGTTGGTGATGGTAGTGGTGGTGATGGTTGTGGTAGTGATGGTGGTGGTAGTGTTGTTGTTGTTGTTGGTGGTGGTGGTGGTGGTGGTTATGGTAGTGGTGTTGGTCGTGATGCTGTTGGTTTTTTTTCTTCTTTTTTATTTGGTGGTGGTGGTGGTGGTGGTGGTGATGGTGGTGGGGCTTGTGAAAATTATATAAGGTTGGAAATGACCTGGCAGAGAGAGAGAGAGAGAACCAAATGCATAATAATCAGTGTTGGCTAACCGTACAACAATATACCGTGATTCTCTCTCTCTCTCTCTCTCTCTCTCTCTCTCTCTCTCTCTCTCTCTCTCTCTCTCTCTCTCTCTGTCAACAACAATTCAACATAACTGGTTTTGTCAAGCAATAAATCCATACAATGTAGAATAAAATAGAATCAAAGAAGAAAAAAGAAAAACAAAGTAAGTAAAAACACAGCAGAAAACCTTCAATCCGCGTTTTGGTTCCTTTACATATTGGATTTTTTTTACATATCCATTTATTTTTATTTATTTTGTTAACTAGGTAAACAACGCGATGTGAAACGAAAAAAAAAATACAGCACGAGAGAGAGAGAGAGAGAGAGAGAGAGAGAGAGAGAGTACTAAATCAAGATGCCTTTAATTCAGATGTTAAATTGTGAGAAATGTGAACCCCTCTCTCTCTCTCTCTCTCTCTCTCTCTCTCTCTCTCTCTCTCTCTCTCTCTCTCTCTCTCTCTCTCTCTCTCTCTCTCTTATTTTTCTTTCTTCAACTTTCCCATTCTCGGCCTCATTTTTTTTTCCATGCCTCCTCCTTGTTTTCCTCCCACTCATCTCTCCCTCTCCCTCCTGACCCTGTTCCCTCTTTCCCCCTCTCCCTCCTTCCCTCTAATTTCACTCCCTCATGCCTCCTCCTTGTTTTCCTCCCACTCATCTCTCCCTCTCCCTCCTGACCCTGTTCCCTCTTTCCCCCTCTCCCTCCTTCCCTCTAATTTCACTCCCTTATGCCTCCTCCTTGTTTTCCTCCCACTCATCTCTCCCTCTCCCTCCCGACCCTGTTCCCTCTTTCCCCCTCTCCCTCCTTCCCTCTAATTTCACTCCCTCATGCCTCCTCCTTGTCTTCCTCCCACTCATCTCTCCCTCTCCCTCCTGACCCTCTTCCCTCTTTCCCCCTCTCCCTCCTTCCCTCTAATTTTACTCCCTCATTCCTCCTCCTTGTGTTCCTCCCACTCATCTCTCCCTCTCCCTCCTGACCCTGTTCCCTCTTTCCCCCTCTCCCTCCTTCCCTCTATTTCACTCCCTCATGCCTCCTCCCTGTTTTCCTCCCACTCATCTCTCCTCCTCTCTCTCGACCCTCTTCCCTCCCTCTCTGCCTCCCTCACTCCCTATAATTTTACTCCCTCATGCCTCCTCCCTGTTTTCCTCCCAGTCATCTCCTCCTCTCCCTCCTGACCCTCTTCCTTCTTTCTCTCTCTCCTTCCTTCCCTCTAATTTCACTCCCTCATGCCTCCTTCTCCCCGTCTTCCTCCCACTCACCTCTCCTTCTCCCTCCTGACCCTCTTCCCTCTTTCCCCCTCTCCCTCCTTCCCTCTATTTCACTCCCTCATGCCTCCTTCTCCCCGTCTTCCTCCCACTCATCTCTCCCTCTCCCTCCTGACCCTGTTCCCTCTTTCCCCCTCTCCCTCCTTCCCTCTAATTTCACTCCCTCATGCCTCCTCCCTGTTTTCCTTCCACTCATCTCTCCCTCTCCTTCCTTCCCTCTAATTTCACTCCCTCATGCCTCCTCCCTGTTTTCCTTTCACTCATCTCTCCCTCTCCTTCCTGACCCTCTTCCCCTCCGTTCCCTTTTTCCCTCCTTCCCAAGCTCTCAACGTTTATTATATTGTTGTTTTCTGTCGTCGTGTTATCACAGCGTCTTCTTATTTGCATACAAAGAGGTGCTCGCTCTCCCGCTGCCCGGCAAAACGTTGTCGCGCTGAAGAAAACTGTCGTGCGCGCGCTCAACCCATTTTAATTTATGCATTTCTTTCTCTCAAGCGTGGAAGCAGGGCAAATATACCTTAATACGCTCATACCTTACGTTTTCCTTTTTCTTTAGGACGGGGACTAATTTCTGAATATTACTGTGAAGAAGCAGCTCGTGGGGGGGGGGGGTATTTTCTGATGGGAGTGAGTGGCCTCGTGGGATGGAAACAGGTTGCGCGTTTTTGTGGCCTTTCCGGAGAGATTCGATCCTGTTGAGGGACGTCAGCGGCGACACGGGAGGATTTTTGTAGCATAGCAGGACGTATACGATTATTCTCCTCTTTTTTCTTCTTTTCCTTCTTGTTTTTGTTCTTGTTCTCCTTTCCTTATTTCTTGTTCTTCCTCTTTTTTTCTTCTTTTTGGCGTCATTATCTTATTGTCGTTATTATTGCTACTTTCGTTATTATTATTATTATTATTATTATTATTATTATTATTATTATTATTATTATTATCATTATTATTATTATCGTTATTATTCCTCGCTTCATCTGTATGCTAAGCTTCGAATTTCCATGGAAACTCAGAACTGCAGAAATTAATTACGATATTCAATTAGACGCCCCCCCAAAACACACACACACACACACACACACACACACACACACACACACACACACACACACACATCAAGGCCAACTTTGAAATCAGGTATGTCTATAAATTTTTCCCTGGTATTACGCATCTGGGAGGGATTGTAGGCACTTGCCATCTCCACGTGTCGGCAGGTCGGAATATATTTAGTTTTATACATACGTCGCCTCAAAGCCCAAGCTCCTCCCTAATACTCTTCAAGTTCAATGCTGCGTCAAAGTCGGGAGTGCTATTAGACCGCACGCGTGTGATCTCCAGCCTCTCAGCAGCCGCCTGGAACCCTTGAGGACCTTAACACGAGGCCCTGCGAGCACCGCTTCCCTACACGACCTCTCGACAACTGTACGACGAAAGACATTTTTCTCAACGCCTAATAGTAGTACTAGTAATAATAATGATAATGACAGTAATAATAATAGCAAAACACAAATAATAACAAATGATAAACAAACAAAGCATTACACAAAGAAAGGTACAAACGAAGCGTCGATACCAAACTGCGCCTTTCCTCCAGTGAAAAAAAGATAAACTATTGTGCAGTCCCCATCTTTCTCTCTCTCTTTCTCTTTCTCTCTCTCGCCCACAACGCCCACTCTTAGATGCACGTGTCCGATTTTCCTTCGTCCCTGGTGATAAATCCAACGCCGCTTCCTTCTCTGCCGTGCCTTTGTTCTCTGCCTCTGTGCTGTTCTCTCGCTGTTCTCTCTCTCTCTCTCTCTCTCTCTCTCTCTCTCTCTCTCTCTCTCTGCCTATTCGGGTGTTATCCTATTCTCTACCTTTCTTTATTCGTTCGAGTTCTCGATTTACCTTCTCCGTATTCTCGTTTTCGTTTATCTATCTATTTTCCTACTCCATATTTATCTATTTCCTTTTTACTATGGTCCGGGAATGTTTTATTTTTTCCCCTCTGTTCGCTTGTGTTCAATTATCCTCTTTTTTCATGTGCGCGGACGCGTAACCCAATCCCTGTATTTCTCTTTTATTATTAACTGGACATGCTTCCCTTTTATTTGTGTTCCCATGTCCAGCGTTTGGCGTTTGTCGGGTATTTCCCTTTTTGTTCGAGTGTGTTTTCCTCCCACTGCCTCCCTTCCCTCCCTTCATCCCTCACCCTCTGTTTGCCAAGTCCTTGATCCGAATTCCCTCTTTTTTCCCAGATCGTATTCCCTTTTTCAGTTCTCCGTGGTGGTCCTTTTCATTTTATAGCCTTTTATTTTGTCGGCCGAGGTCAACAACAGGTATTAAAGATTCAAGATTTTTCCGTCACACATTCATTCATTCACTCGTTCACTCATGCATTGAAAACCACGGCAAACAAAAAGGAGAATTGCATCGTCTTAAAAAGCTTTCCAATGTCTTCGTTGCAAAAGTTTCATGGTTTTATTTTCGTGAGCGTGTGTTTTGGAAAAGAGAGAGAGAGAGAGAGAGAGAGAGAGAGAGAGAGAGAGAATTGTGGGATTTTAACGATTACTTTATTTCCCTAACTCCAAATTTGGGTCTGTAATCGTTTTGCCTTTCGCTTCTTTCCCTTTCTATGCAGTTTTACTTTTTTTTGTTTCCTTGCCGCCTTCATTGATAAGAATAAAGGAAATCCCTCTACTGTTTTTTTTCTTCATAACTGACAATGATTCTTTCCCTTATCATTATTCCCTATATCAATTGCCTTCAGAAATAACAAAATTCATCGGTCATTGGAAAGTGAGTCGATATTTTATTTCCTTCGCGTGACCTCCCTGTGAAACCGTGGTCTCATTTCCTCGATGATCACTCAACTAAATGATGTACGTAATAATAATGGTAATAATGATATGTGTGTGTGTGTGTGTGTGTGTGTGTGTGTGTGTGTGTGTGTGTGTTACGGTATCGGGGGACGAGGAGAAGCATCATCATCATCATCAGCATCAGAAGCAACACTGAAACATTTAATTAGTGGGAGATTTCTTGTTTGTCGCTCCAATAATTAATTTGTTGACGAGTGTGTCCTCGGCCGCGCGACAGACAGTAATTGTTTTTGTCTGCAACGCTACGGTACTTGTGTCGAGAGGAAGAAGGAGAAGACGAAGAAGAGGACAAAGAAGAAAGGGAAAAGGCAACAAAACGGAGGAGAGACATGAAAAGCAAGACGAAGATGAAAAATGGAAAAGAAAAACATTGAGGAGATAAACAAAAAAGAAGACGAAGGACAAAGAAGAAAGGCAAAAGGCAACAAAACAGAGGAGAGACATGAAAAGAAAGACGAAGATGAAAAATGGAAAAGAAAAACATTGAGGAGACAGACAAGAAAAGAAGACGAAGAAGAAGAGAGAAGGACGGAAAAGAAGAGGAAAAATAGATAAAACAAGGAAAATAAGACAAAGAAGAGAGGAGGATGTAAAAAAAAGAAAAAAATGGAAAATAAAACATAAAGAAGGACGAAAAATATAGGAAAAAAAACCCATGGAGGAGAGTCAAGAAAAAGAAAGATAAGAAAAAGAGAGAAGGACATAAAAGAAGATAAAAAAATAGAGGAGAAAGACGAGAAAAAGAAGACGAAGAAGAAGAGAGAAGGTAGTAAAAGAAGATGAAATAAAAAAAACTGAGAAAGAGAAGAAAAAGAAGACGAAGAAGAAGAGAGAACGACGAGAAAGAAGAGGAAAAAGATAATGACATAGAGAAGACAGACAAGAAAAAGTAGACCTTGAAAGAAGAACAAAAATAAAGAAAAAGAAAAAGAAAAGACGAGAGAAATAAGAAAAAGAAGACGCAGTGAGGAAAATAAAAGAGAAGAGGAAAAAATAAAAGAACAAAGGAGAAAGACAATAAAAAAAGAAGAAAAGCGGAGGATGAAAAAGAGAAGGAAAAAGAAAAAGACGAGGAAAGAGAAGATGAAGAAAAAAGAATGAGAGAGGTGAACACAATACGAAAAGGAGGTGGTGGCGTATACAGTCACCCGCCAGTCACCCAAACAGTCAGTCAGTCAAGCTAATTCAAGGTTATGCTAACACTCTCTATACGTTGAAAGCTCGAGTTGCCATAACTGTACGGAAATCGACTATGATAACACTCCAAACTCCTTGACCCCCACTCTCTCTCTCTCTCTCTCTCTCTCTCTCTCTCTCTCTCTCTCTATAACATGACCCGTAATATCAAAGTTCTCTCTCTCTCTCTCTCTCTCTCTCTCTCTCTCTCTCTCTCTCTCTCTCTCTCTCTCCTTCGCTATAACATGACCCGTAATACCAAAGTTCTCGTTGCAAAGCGGATGGTATAAATACAACACAACGATATTTATAGAGGAGCAAAATAATAGTGAAGCCAACTAACGCAATACTCACAAAGGTACTCCACTCCCCTCCCCTCCATTCACTTCCACTCCAACTCCATTTTCCTCCGCGGCCTTACCTTACTTTAGCCTACGCCTTCAACACCTGTTGTGCCGCGATGGCTGTTATTACCGCGGCTTATTGCACGAAGGTAAGAGGTATTTGAGTACAGAGACAGAGAGATAGAGAAAAAGAGGGGTCAGTGATCTTATGAATCCCCCCCTCCCTCTCCCTCTCTCTCTCTCTCTCTCTCTCTCGCTCTCATTCTCCTGTCACTATCCAACTTATAATATTGGATTCGCTGTTTCTTCTGGGCTCTCTGGGTCATTAGCACCCAAACGACCTTATTGTCCGCCGAACTACAAAGGTCATTACGATCTTACCTGCGTTTTACCTGCCGCCCGTGAGAGGATATGAATATTAATACCTGAGAAATGAACAATACCTGGTTGGTTCTCTCTCTCTCTCTCTCTCTCTCTCTCTCTCTCTCTCTCTCAAAAGAAAGTAAAGGGCGAGTTAACTTAATCTGTGCTATCAAGGATGCCTTAAGAGAGAGAGAGTGTAAAGAGTTTCCGTCTGTGTTGTGTGTATTCAGGTTTAGAATTGCCTTCATTTCCTTCCTCTGCAAACTAACACCTGTAATGATGATGCTGTTGCACTCTCTCTCTCTCTCTCTCTCTCTCTCTCTCTCTCTCTCTCTCTCTCTCTCTCTCTCTCTCTCTCTCTCTCTCTCTCTCTCTCTCTCTCTCTCTCTCTCAACTCTAAATTCGTTTCCTTTCATTTACTCGTGTGATTCCATCCACTTCATGTACACAAAGCGGCTCGTGTGTGTGTGTGTGTGTGTGTGTGTGTGTGTGTGTGTGTGTGTCTTTTTTTCCCAATATTCATAGAAAATTTAGACTAAGAAGCTTTCTAAGGGCAACTCTTATACCTAAACACACACACATACACACACACACACACACACACACACACACACACACACACACCCCCCAAACCGCCCACCCACATTTATCTCACTCCCACGCTCGTTGTTATTCGGTGAACTCTCCACGTGTACGATTAACATATTTTCACCAAACTCTCATGGTCCTTTGTTTGACGCTGAGGCAGTGACACATACATTCACACACAAAACAAGAAAGATACACACACACACACACACACACACACACACACACACACACACACACACACACACACACACACACACACACACACACAAGAAAAAGAAACAGACACACCTACATTGCTTATCCATTTTTCTTTTTATCGTGTTTTTCTTAATACTCATCTTTTTCTTCTCTTTTTTTCTTACTACATCCTCCTCCTCCTCTTCTTCCTCCTCCTTTATTATAACCAATGTGGACACGATCTTCATTGAAATTAAAAATAAGTCTCGTAAAATAGTTGTTGGACTGATCTATAGACCGCCAGGGCAGACTCTTCATATCGAACACGCGTTAAGTGAATCAATATTAGAAACAAGTAGCCGTTGCGAGGCAGTAATTATGGGGGACTTTAACTTGCCAGTGATAAGATGGGGCGAACCGTTGAACTCTCATACAGGGCGTAAGGATCATCAGGTCTGCTGTTGTTTGTTCTTCCTTTGTGTTCCTCCTCCTGCACCTCCTCCTCCTCCTCCTCCTCCTCTTTCTCTTTCGAGCCACCTTCATATCCCCAGCCCACCAAAATTACGCCCATAAAACATTCGCAGGGAACACCCACCCATAAGTCACACAGCCCACGACCCACAGCACACCACCCACTCACAAACCCACAAACAACCGACCATTTTTTACACTCCTGTGCACTAACTCAACCCCCTCCTCTCCCTTCTTCCCCACCTACCACCCCTCACTACTCACCCCCACCCCCATACCACACACTCACCTATCTACCTTCTCACCTGTTCACGTCCTCAGTTTTTTTTTTCTATCGACCCATCGGTATTTTTTCCACCACCTACCGGTTACACCATAAATCTATATATCATGTTTTAGATCTATACCTTCTACTTCTTTTTCTTGGGATGTCTTTACTGTCCATTGTTCTCCCTTACTTCTTCCTCTTCGCAGCACGCCTCACCTCTCCTAAGCCTCACGTTCTCCAAATCTCCCCAAAATTTCTCTTCACCCAACTTCTTCCTGCCCATTGATGACGCCCCCCCTTCTTTTCTCTCCCTCATTACATCCATAATATATATAATCTTCTCTTATTCCCTCCCATTTACGTACATTCATACCTCTCCTCCGCCTCACGTCCTCCTACCTACCCACAATTTTATTCACGCCCAACTTTTTCAGACCAAGGGTTTCTTTTCCGCTTCCTCCTCTCCCTCTTGTCCATCCAACTTTTTCCTCTCCATCCTGTCGATCCATCTTTTTCCTCTCCTTTTTCACCCGTCTCTCTCTCTCTCTCTCTCTCTCTCTCTCTCTCTCTCTCTCTCTCTCTCTCTCGTCCATTCACCTTTCTCGTTTCCTCCACGCATCCACTTTCTTATCACCAACAGTTCTCTCAGCCACATTTATGTCCTACGCCTCCACCTGTCCACTCCACCTTCCACTGCAGTCCTTCCTCCCACCCACATCCACATATCCGTACGTGTTCTCAACCACTGACTCACAAACAACTTTCATATTACTTTTTTTTTCTGTTTACTGTTTTTTGTAATATCCTCTTGCCTGGAAGTTTATGTCCTCATGTGTAAACACACACACACACACACACACACACACACACACACACACACACACCGCTTGGATGCTCTTTCGGTCTCCTGTGTGTGTTTTGATATATATATTTTTTTTATTATTTTTATGAAGAAGTTTTATATATTTTTTATTTTATTTACCCCTGCACCGTTTTCATTCCCTTGACGATGGTTCATGTTTTTTTTATTAGGTTGTGGTGTGTGTGTGTGTGTGTGTGTGTGTGTGTGTGTGTGTGTGTGTGTGCTCGCGCTAAAATACGCTGTTGGTTGCGCGCACTCTCTCTCTCTCTCTCTCTCTCTCTCTCTCTCTCTCTCTCTCTCTCTCTCTCTCTCTCTCTCTCTCTCACATACACACACACACACACACACACGCACACACACACATTACAACATTAACGTTACATTATTAGCACGAAGTTTCATATTTCCCTTTAGTAGCCATGTAGTCAAGAAAGAGAGGAGGAAGAGGAGAAGGAGGAGGAGGAGGAGGAGGAGGAGCAGATAAAAAAATACTAAAGCAAGAGGAAAGGAGGCAAAGAATAAACGAAGGAGGAAGAAAAAAGAAGAGTGGAGGGGAGAAGGAGAGGAAAAGAGTGAGGTAAGGAAAAAGAAGAGATTGGGATGGCCGACAGTTACAGCAAGTGAGGGTGTTAGGCGCCGTGTTACACAACTGGGAGGAGGAGGAGGAGGAGGAGGAGGAGGAGGGGGAGGAAGAGGAGGAGGAGGAGGAGGAGGAGGAGAGGGAAGAAGAGGGGACACTTTTCTTACCTCAAATTCTGAAGGTCTTGTCGCTACGGGGTGACCAGTTTTAAAAGTTAGAGAAAGAGGAAGAGGAGGAGGAGGAGGAGGAGGAGGAGGAAGAAGAGGAGAAAGAGGAAGATGAGGAGGAGGAGGAGGAGAGAGAGAGGAAGAAGGAGGAGAGAGAGAAGAGAGAGAGAGAGAGAGAGAGAGAGAGAGAGAGAGAGAGAGAGAGAGAGAGAGAGAGAGAGAGAGAGAGAGAGAGAAATACACTACCCATTTCTCACACTGAAACACACGAAAACAGAAAGAAAAACAAGATAAGACTAATCAGAAAAATTCCTCTCTTGCTTATTTTCTCTTCACGACTTTCCTCCTCTTCTCTCCTCTTATCCTCTCGTTATCTCTTCTCCCCATCCACAAAAAGAATATCCACTACAATGTGTGTGTGTGTGTGTGTGTGTGTGTGTGTGTGTTATACAGGAAGTGAGGAAAAGAGGAGAGGAAATGAAAAAGAAAGAAGAAGTAAGGGAGAGGGGTATGAGGGAACGGAGGTGAGGTAAGGTCATAAAAGGAAAATGTATGAAGGTTGGAAGGATGGAGAGAAGAAAGAGGGAAGGAAAAGAATGCGGGGAAGGAAGAAAGAGGGCAAGTGAAGGAAGGAAGGAAGAAGTGAAGGAGGGACAGTAAAATATGGAAAGGGGAAAGAAAACAATGGAGTGGAAGGAGGGAGCGAATGGAAAGAAGGAAGAGGGAAGAATATCAGACGGTAGGGGAAGGGAGGAAAAGGCTAAAAGGGAGAAAGAGAAAAAGAGAAACTAGGAGGATGGAAAATGAGACAAGGATGAAGAGGAAAAAGATGGATAGGAGGAAGAGGCAGTGAAGAAAAGAAAAGCGAAAGAAAGAGCGAAGAAGGGATGAGAGACGGGAACAAAAAGGTGGAGGAGGGAGGGAGGGAGGAAGGGAGAGAGGGAGGGACAAACGTTAAGAAGTGACGAATGGCTGAGGGAAGTTTGGTAGACACTTAATAAAAAGAGGAAAAAGAAGGAAATGTAGGAAACGAGCCGGAAAGGAATAGAGAGGGAAATGAAAGCGTGAAAGGGAGATATTAAGGAAAGAAGAGTAGATATAAGAAAAAAACAACTGAGGAAAAAGAGGATGAAGAAGAGGAGGAAACAAAGGAGTGGTGGAAAAGGATAATAAAGGAAGAAAATAAAATAAAGTAAAAAAATTATAAAGGAAACTGCACGTGGAGGAAAGAAAGCAGGAGAAAAGAAAATATTGACAACAAGAAAGGGAAAGGAAGGGAGGAAGGCTGGCCACAAGGGAAGGAGTAATAACGAAGGAGAAAGAGAGAGGAAGAGAAAAGAAGAGGAAGAGAAGAAGGAAGGGAAAGATGAAACCAGTGTCGAGAAGGAGATTTGGAAGATAAAAAAGAAAGCCAAAGAAAGCAAAGAAAGGAAGTAAAGATAGAAAGAAAAGAAGGAGGATAAAATGGAGGGGGAAAGGAGGAGAAAAAAAATGAAAAAAAATATATACGTGGAAAAAGGAAGAACACAGAGAGGAGGGAAAGAGGAGCAAAAAACTGAAGGGGAAAGATAAATGGAGGAAAAAAAGAAGGAAAAGCCAAGGAGAAAGGAGAAGGGAAGAAGACGATTAAGATGAGATATTGTCCGTACGAAGTTAACTAGAGTGAATCCGTGCTCTGCTTAACCAGCCACCATCACCACCACCACCACCACCACCACAATCATCATCACCACCACAATCATCACCAGTATTACCACAATCATCGTTAACATCACCATTACCATCTTAAACACCATCATCACCACAATCAGAATCATCACCACCACCATTACAGTCACCACAACCACTACCACCATCCCCGCCACCACCACCACCACCATCACCACCATCCCCACCACCACCACCACCACCACCACCACCATCACCACAACTTTGCAACGATGGTGATGCCAGAGAGAGATCGAGAGAGAGATGAGAGAGAGAGAGAGAACGTGGGGAACCACGCTTCCTGCCCCTCCCTTTGCCTTTCCTTTCCTTCCTTTCCTTTCTCGGAGTCTTGCGGAGGAGGAAGAAGAGGAAGAGAGCAGAAGAAGAGGGAGGAAGAAGAGAGGAGGGAAGGGAGAAAGGATAAGATAAAAGAAAACAAAGTAACAGGGGAAGATAGAGGAGAGAGAGAGAGAGAGCGCAAAGGGTTGGAGAGGGGGGGTTGTAGAAAATGAGAAAACGAAAGGAATATATTAGAGAAAACGGGAACATATGATGGAATGAGAAAGAGGATGGAAGAAAATATGTAAAAAGGTGAAAGGAATGGCAGGAAGGCAGTGATTTGAACCTCGACTTCCAATAATATTTTCCTCTCTCTCTCTCTCTCTCTCTCTCTCTCTCTCTCCTCTCATAAAGGTGTGGCAGAATAAATTGATTTACGAGGAAAGAAGGGAGAGGAGGAGGAAGAGGAGGAGGAAGAGGAGGAAAAAACAGGCAAAATGATCTATGAAATGAGGACGGTGAACAGGCCACAAAAAAATCAAAAACAACAAATGCCACCATCACCACTGAAACGACTGAATAGAGTGGGACGGAAACAGAAAGGTCCTTTGTTAGGAGAGAGAGAGAGAGAGAGAGAGAGAGAGAGAGAGAGAGAGAGAGAGAGAGAGAGAGAGAGAGAGAGAGAGAGAGAGAGAGAGAGGAGGAGGAGGAGGAGGAAGAAGAGGAAGAGGAGCGAAAGAAGAGGAGAGGGAGGAAGAAGAGGAATCAGGAAGGAAGACAGACTGGGCATATAGGAAGATAAAAAAAAATAATGTAAATGAGGAGGATAAGAGAGAGAGAGAGAGAAGAGAGAGAGAGAGGAGGAGAGAGAGAAGAGGAGAGAGGAGAGAGAGAGAGGAGGAGAGAGTAAGGGAGGAGAAGGAGGAAGAAAAAGGAGAAAAGAAAGGAAATAGAGGAGGAGGATAAGGAGGCAGTAAGGGAGGAGAAGGAGGAGGAAGAAGAGAAGGGGAAAGAAGAGGAGGAGGAGGACAAGGAGGTAGTAAGGGAGGAGAAGAAGAGAAGGGAAAGAAGAGGAGGAGGAGGACAAGGAGGTAGTAAGGAGGAGAAGGAGGAAGAAGAAAGGGGAAGAAGAGGAGGATGAGGAGGAGGAGGAGGAAGGAGGAAGAAGGGAGGAGGAGGAGGAAGAAGAGGAGAAGGAGGAAGAAGAAGAGAAGGGAAAGAAGAGGAGGAGGAGGAGGAGGAGGAAAGAAGAGGAGGAGGAGGACAAGGAGGTAGTAAGGGAGGAGAAGGAGGAAGAAGAAGAGAAGGGGAAAGAAGAGGAGGAGGAGGACAAGGAGGTAGTAAGGGAGGAGAAGGAGGAAGAAGAAGAGAAGGGGAAAGAAGAGGAGGAGGAGGACAAGGAGGTAGTAAGGGAGGAGAAGGAGGAAGAAGAAGAGATGGGAAGAAGATGAGGAGGAGGAGGACAAGGAGGTAGTAAGGGAGGAGAAGGAGGAAGAAGAAGAGAAGGGGAAAGAAGAGGAGGAGGAGGACAAGGAGGTAGTAAGGGAGGAGAAGGAGGAAGAAGAAGAGAAGGGGAAAGAAGAGGAGGAGGAGGACAAGGAGGTAGTAAGGGAGGAGAAGGAGGAAGAAGAAGAGCAGGGGAAAGAAGAGGAGGAGGACAAGGAGGTAGTAAGGGAGGAGAAGGAGGAAGAAGAAGAGAAGGGGAAAGAAGAGGAGGAGGACAAGGAGGTAGTAAGGGAGGAGAAGGAGGAAGAAGAAGAGAAGGGGAAAGAGGAGGAGGAGGAGGAGGAGGACAAGGAGATATTTACACCACTGTCATAAGCATTTAACGTTCTCAAGGGAAGCCACAAGAGGTTAGTGTGGAGGGCGGCGGCTAGAGTAAAGAAGAGGAGGAGGAGGAGGAGGAGGGAAAGGAGGAGGAAAAGGAGGAGGGAAACTTGGAGTGGGCGGCGGTCAGACAGAGAAGGGAAAAGCAGGAGTCACGGGCATCTAGGGAAATCCTCCTACGTTCCCTTCCTCCTCCTCCGCCTCCAGGCCCTCCTCCTCCTTCAATGCAGTAAAGTTCTGAGTGGAGGGACGCTGAGGGAGAAAAGGGTATACAGGGAGAAAGGAGGAGGAGGAGGAGGAACTGCGAAGGGAAGTACTTGAAAGAAATGAGAGGAAAGCTGAGGGGAATATCAAAGGTGTGTGTGTGTGTGTGTGTGTGTGTGTGTGTGTGTGTGTGTGTGTGTGTGTGTGTGTGTGTGAGAGAGAGAGAGAGAGAGAGAGAGAGAGAGAGAGAGAGAGAGAAAATCCATTACTCCTTCAAAAGATGTATGTATATTTCCTCATGAATATTTATCAAGTAAAATCGTAGACTAAAACAGAAAAGTATGTAAAGTGTGTGTGTGTGTGTGTGTGTGTGTGTGTGTGTGTGTGTGTGTGTGTGTGTGTGTGTGTGTGTGTAGTGTGTTTGTTATGCATTTATTTGGTAATATAAATGTACATATGTTAATGCAGCTCCACGCAGGAAGACAACAGAGGCACTGCTGGACGCAAAAATAAAAAATAAAATGGGAAGCAGAAAAATGAGCAAAACCAAATTTGAATGTGAAAAATATGTGAATAGTTGTTTCACACACACACACACACACACACACACACACACACACACACACACACACACACACACACATTCTCTTTCCCTTTCCATGTGAGTAAGCGTCGGTGGTTACTTTCGTTGTGTGGTGTTGTTGGTGATATTGGTGGTGGTGGTGGTGGTGGTGGTGATGACTGGGGAGGAGATAACATAGAGGCAGGCGAGGGATGAACGAAGGAGGGGAAGGAAGAGGGAACCGATAACGGGATGAAGAGAGGGGAGACCAAGGGAAAGAGGGAGAGAAGGTGAATTCAGGGGACAGTAAAAAAAGGGAGATGGGATGCACGCGAAGAGGGGGACAGGTGAATCAAGGGCGGGGAAGGGGTGTGGGGGAGGGAGGGAAGGGGAGGAAGTGCAAACAAAGCAGGGGAGAAAGTGAACATTTGGAGAGGTGTCTAGAAATGCTTTGACGAGGACAGTGGCGTTACGATTTTGCAATAACAATAACAACAATAACTACCACTACTGCTGCTGTTCCTGCTGCTGCTACTACTATTACTACCACTATTATTCCTTTTTTTAGAGAATATTGCAATTTGATCTTTTTCCTTCTTATTTTATCTTTTAAAGTGAGCCTTATTATATATAGAAAAAGAAAAAAAGTAAAAGAAAAACAATGAAGAAAAGAAAATGCATCGTAAATAAAACAAAGCTGAAGGAGAGACAAGGAAATAACTGTTTGTTTGTTTGTTTGTGTACGTGTGTGTGTGTGTGTGTGTGTGTGTGTGTGTGTGTGTGTGTGTGTGTGAGAGAGAGAGAGAGAGAGAGAGAGAGAGAGAGAGAGAGAGAGAGAGAGTTATAAGATTACCTCCCTACCGCCATTTCATTAACAAAAATACAAGGTGAAGGAGGAGGAGGAGGAGGAGGAGGAGGAGGAGGGATCTTGCCAGGCGGTCTTAAAGTTGCAGAAAAATATGAAAAATATGAATCAGTGGAGAGTGACCGTAAGTTGTACGTGGTCGCTTCCCCCCCTCTCGCTTCACTCTCTCCCTCCACTCTCCCTCGCTTACTCTTCCTCCCTCTCACTTCCTCATTCCTTGTCTCCACTATTCCTTTCTCACGTATCTCTTCCATTCTTCCTCCTTCTTCCTTTCTTTTCCTTCCCTCTGCTTCCTCTCATCCTCTTTCTCACTTCCATACTTGATTCTTCTTCCTTCCTCTTCTTCCCTGTACTTCCACTGCTCTTCCTTTTCCTTACTTCCTCCTTTTATTCTTCCTTCTCCTTTCTTGCTCGATTCTTCCCTCACCTTTCACTTTTCTTCTCTCCCTTCCTTTCTTACTATTTTCTTCCTTGAGTCTTTTCTTCTCCTTTCTCTCTCCCTCCACTTCCTCAATCTCATTTTCTCCTTCAATTCATCTTCCTATATCGCAGTTCTTTCTCTCTCCCTCCACACTTTCTTCCTCAACACCTACTCTTCTTCCTCTTTGCTCCCAGTCCCATTTCAACTGCTTTTTCTCCTTCCATTCTTTCTGTTTATTCCTTTATCACTCTCCTTCCTTGCATTCATTTCCCCATTTCCTTCATCATTCATAACTTCCTTACAATGATTTTTCTCTCCTTATGCTTTCTCACCTATCCTACCTTCAGCCATTATCTTCCTCCTCCTCCTCCTCCTCCTCCTCCTCCTCCTCCTCCTCCTCCTCCTCCTCACATTAAAAGAAAGAAAGCCACGATTTACAACTTGGAACACGCAAAAGAAGAAGTCATTATGTAAGTGTGTTTCTCTCTCTCTCTCTCTCTCTCTCTCTCTCTCTCTCTCTCTCTCACACCTTACTTTTCACAGATTAAGAAAAGGAAATTAAATCGCAGAATAACTTTCCTCATCAGTTTAACACGAGAGAGAGAGAGAGAGAGAGAGAGAGAGAGAGAGAGAGAGAGAGAGAGAGAACGGTATATCAGGAAGGAAAATTAAAAGATAACAATTGTCGATAAATTAGAACTTTTAACAGCCATTCGGTGCTCGTATGAACGCTACCTCTTAAAATCCAAGGAGAGGAAAGGGAGAGGAGAGAAAAGGGAGAGGGGGAGAGCAAGAGGAAAGGGATGGAAGAGAAGAGGAAAAGAGTAGGAGCAGAAGAAACGGGGGTGGAAAAGAAAATAAGAGGGAGAGGAAGAGCAAGAAGGAAGGAAGGGAAGAGAAAAGGGAGAGAGAAAGATCAAGAGAAACAGGAGATGGTGAGAAAAGGGAGAGAGAAAGCAAGAGAAACGGATGAGAGGGAGAGAGAAGACGAAGAAGGAGCAAAAGGAACGGATGAGAGGGAGAAAGAATAGGGAGAGAAAGGGCAAGAGAAAAGATAAGGGAGAGAGAAAGCAAGAGAAAAACATGAGAGGGAGAGAGGAGAAAAGAGAGAGGGAGATGGAAGAAAAGGGAGAGAGGAAAACATAACAGAGGAAAAGAGGAGAAAAGCGACATAGGGAGAACAAGAGAAACAAGAGAGAGGGAGAGCGGAGGAAGGAAGGAAAAGTGAAGTGTTTTGGAGATGAGGAAGGAAGAGAGGAGGGGGGAGACATGAGACAGAAAAGCAAGGAATGAAGGAAAGAAGAGATGTAAGAAAGAGGAGGAAGGAAGAAAGGAGAGGAGGGATATTAAAGAGAAAAGGAAGAAATGAAGGAGAGACGAGAAGTGAGGGAAAGCACGTAATAAAGGAAGAAGATAAGTGAGGGAGAGAACGGAAGGAAGGAAGGAAGGAAGAGAGAGGTTTGAGGAAGAGAACGGAAGGAAGGAAAGGAGAGGTGAGAAAGAGAGGAACGAACGAAGGAGAGGTGTAAAGGAAAGCACGAAATGGAAAGGAGAGGAATGAGTGAGAAGAGGAGGAAGGAAGGAAGGAAGAGATGTGAAAGAGAAAGGAAGGAAGGAAGGAGGGAAAGAGGGAGGGTAGAGGTGTAAGGGAGAGCAATCAGCGGGTGTCACTCCAGCTAAGGTTTTGGGTCCTCACCTCACTTTCCAAACTCTTGCTCAGCGGCGACTCAACAAAATGAGCAATGGATTGGTGGCGGCTAGTGAGAGGAAAAAGAAGCAACGAAGAAGACGAAGAAGAAGAAGAAGAAGAAGAAGAAGAAGAAGAAGAAGAAGAAAAACAGACTACAACTGATAGGAAAAATTTGATGGGGTGAGATGAAAAAAGTAAACAGGCGTCGGGTTAGGAATTAAAGTGAAAGAGAAATATTTACCGTGCAGAGAGAGAGAGAGAGAGAGAGAGAGAGAGAGAGAGAGAGAGAGAGACTAATTACATCCATACACCTTTCATCACTATTTCCCTCCCTCTTCCGTCCGTTGATTTGCTCCCTTCCTGTACATTCATTAAACATCTGCCTCGTAAATCTGAAGCGAAGTAAAGATAAACAAATTTAGTCCCGTCGCGCAAAAGTGATAAACAGATAAGAGAAACATAACTCACTTCTCATCTCGACGTTATTAATACATAGATAAATACAAAACGATTAATATCCTTCTAACCTCCCCCCCCCCCCTCCCCCCTAAAAAAAACAGGCTAAGTCAACTGAAGGGATAGAACACGAGAGGCAACCAATAAAAGTCATAATACACAAAGAAGAGTTGGATCGTGAGTCTTGATAAGTATTGGTAAGGATAAATATATAAAGGAAATAAACGTTGACACACGGGAAAAGGCTAATAATTAAATAAATAAACAGAGAAACAAGGAAAAAGATCCCAGAAAACAAACGCTGGGGAAATATTAATAAGAGAAATAGACACATAGTGGAAACGAGGCTATTAATCAATGAAAATCAGACACACGAGAAAAAGTAATTAAAGAAATAAACAAAGCCACAGGGAAAAAATAAAAAAAAGATAAAGATAGAAGAGAAAGATAAAAAAGGGCAAAGGATAAGTATCGAGTCAAAATTATGAAAAAAATATTACTGCTACTACTACTACTACTACTACTACTACTACTACTACTACTACTACTACTACTACTACTACTACTACTACTACTACTACTACTACTACTACTACTACTACTACTACTACTACTACTACTACTACTACTACTGCTACTACTACTACTACTACTACTACTACTACTACTACTGCTACAACTACTACTACTACTACTACTACTACTACTACTACTACTACTACTACTACTACTACTACTACTACTTCTACGACTTCTTCTACTACTACTACTACAACAACAACAACTACTACTACTACTACTACTACTGTCACTCCTACTACTGCAGCGATATTGCTAGTATTGTATCGAACACTGAATACATTTCCACCTCAATGGCTTGCTACAACAAACACGCATTCCATTCCCTCCCTCCCTTCCTCCCTTCCAATATTGCTTCCTTCCTCGTTCCTCCATTCTCTCCCTTCTTCCCTTTCTCTAGTTCCTCTTCCATTTGCTTTCTTTACTTAATTCTCCACCATCCTCCTTCGCTCTTCCTATCTTCTTGATCTCTTTCGTTCTTCTTCTGTTTTTCGTTTCTGTGCTTCTTCGTCTCATTTTATCCCTCCCTCTCTCTACACATTCGCTTTCCTTCACTCTATTGACCATTTTGTTTTCTCTCTCTTGTTCCTCGTTCCTCTTTCTCCTCCTCTTTCTTTTCTTTTCTTAAGTGGGCACCACCACCACCACCACCACTGTGATCTCCTCCTCTTTCTTCTCCTCCTATTCCTCCTTCTTCTTCTTCCTCTTCACCTCCTTCTTCCTCCTCCTCCTCCTCCTCTTCCTCCCCTTCCTCCTCCCCGTATTTTTCTTCACCCTCCTCCTCCTCCTCCTCCTCCTCCTCCTCCACCTCCACCTCCACCTCCACCTCCACCTCCCCCTCCTCCTCCTCCTCCTCCTCCTCCCTTTTTCAATAATAGAGTCGTCGATCACTGGAATAGACTCCCACCGTCAGTAGTTAGCGCACAGAGTATCAATAGGTTTAAGTCTTCATTGGATAAGTACTTCAGGGATATAAGATTATACTGACCCTTCTTCGCATGTTTTCAGACAGATTGTAGCAAGACCTCAACCTAAATCCATATTATTCTCCCCCACAACCTAGATTGCAAGTAGCGTAAGTTAACAATAGAGTAAAGCAACAGTTAATGTCCGCATTACAGGTGGAGTGAGGTGTGGGTGCAGTAAGGTGACAGGTTACTGGTGCGTGCCTAGTACCGCCGGTAAAACGAGGATCAAGCCTCCACCTGTGCCCCTGAAACTACACCTCACCCGTCGTGAGTATTAGGGGGGATTCTGGGGCTGCCCTGTGTAGGCCACTCGGCCTCTTCCAGCCTCCCTGCGTTTCCATGTTTTTATGTTCTTACGTAATGAAGTCATTTTCCCCCATAGCTTAGGTTACCAGTAGTGTAAGTTAAGGGTAGTAATTTCCTATTATTTCTCTCTTTACTGTAAAATTTCCATGTCCCTTTCTTCCTTAAAGGTACATGGTGTTCTCTTCTAACTAGTTCCTGCCGGCACGTTGCCGGAGGGAGAGGTGGGTGGGGAGGAGCCTTCATCTATTCTGTCCTGTTCTACCACACGTAGATTACTAGCAGTAGCGGTAGTAAACAGACACCCTCGCCATAGACCGATAGGTCTTCTGGTGTCTGTTCTTCCTATGTATTCCTATGTATGTATTCCTCCTCCTCCTCCACCTCTTCCTCCTCCTCCTCCTCCTCCTCCTCCTTCTTCTCCTCCTCCTCCTCCTCCTTCTCCTCCTCCTCCTCCTTCTCCTCCCTAGCTTGCAGACGAAGACGCAAGATCATCCTCCCAGCCATCTCCTGTGAAGACGGATCACACTTCCCCGGATCAAGGGCCAACACCAAGGTTAACATAAAACTGGTGGGTGACAGCATTGTTAGAGAACAATTGACTGAGTTCTGTGGACGAATTATCAAGAACAGGAGACGCTACTGTATTCCTGGTGCAAAACTACAAGATATAGAAGAGGCGGCAGACTTCGTCTCAGACCACACGGAACAGGACACACTCTTTGTTTTGCACGCTGGAACGAACAACGTTCAAACAATGCGCACGGAGGAAATTTTAGCTGACTACCGACGAGTAATCCGCCGCTACAAGGAAAAGTCACACCACATCATTGTCTCCGGGATTCTTCCGAGAATCAACGCCTTCACAGGCTTTCCACAGAAAGGCGTCAAACCGACGGCAGACTGCGAAATTATCCTGACCTGGACCTGATCACTCGGTGGTCGGAAAAATGGCAGATGTCCTTCAACACTACCAAATGTAAAGTAATGCATATCGGATCCAGAAACAGCAACCACACATACCACATGGGTGGCGAACCACTGCATGTTGTGCAAGAGGAAAGAGACCTCGGGGTCACCATCAGCAGTGACTTTAAACAAATAAAACACTGCAAGTCCGCCTGTAAGAAAGCCAATACAATGCATGGGTTCATAGCGAGGAACTTCGAATACAAGACCCCGGGAGTTATGTTATCCTTGTATAATTCGCTGGTAAGGCCCCACCTGGAATACGCCGTGCAATTCTGGTCTCCAAATTACAGGAAAGACATTGAATTACTTGAGAGAGTACAGCGCCGCGCCACGAAGATGATACCATCACAGAGGACGAAGCCCTATGAAGAGCGACCCGAGCGACTCAACCTCTTCACGTTGGAAAAGAGACGACTGCGGGGAGACATGATACAAGACTTTAAGTACCTGAACAAGCTCAGCAACGTTGATCACTCCAAGCTCTTCACGCTACAAACTAACCTGAGAACAAGAAACAACGGAAAAACAATTCAAGCAGAGCGATGCAATACCGACATCGGCAGGAGTTATTTCTCGAACAGATTTGTTCGCCACTGGAACAGCCTTCCTGCAGAAGTGGTTAGCGCAGAGAGCATCAACTCATTCAAGAAACGCATTGATCGCCACTTTGCTGCATCGGGAGTAAACTGAACGTATCCAAGAGTAGGTGCACAAGTGCTTTAATCCTTCCCTGCAAGCCACTCCTTTGGCAAACGGATTGATTAAATAACTGAAAGCAGGCAGCCTAGTAATGAGCCAACAGGCTTTCTGCTGCCTGCTAGTCCATGTTTCCTCCCCCTCCTCTTCCTCTTCCATCCCTGTCCACCTCCCTTCCAACCTCCCTAAAAAAGTCTTTCCACAACCTGTAATTATTTTCCACAGAATATCTCTTTGGTTTGCAGAACGGCTCATGTAAGTGTATTCGGCTTAATGTACACACACACACACACACACACACACACACACACACACACACACACACACACTGGGTCAAGGGCAAAACGTGCGTGTGAGTGGGTGCATTGCTATCCTTGTTTAATTGTTTGTTTGTTACTCTCTCTCTCTCTCTCTCTCTCTCTCTCTCTCTCTCTCTCTCTCTCTCTCTCTCTCTCTCTCTCTCTCTCTCTCTCTCTCTGTGTGTGTGTGTGTTTCGTTTCGGCATAATGTGTAGTTGAGGAACGCGCCGCGCCACGATTACGAAGCGGCCTGTGTTGTGTTCTGTTGTGTTGTGTTGTGTTCTCGGGCGGAATAAATTAATGAATGAATAAGGAAAGTGAGAGGGAGTAAATATGAATGTTGATGCTCGTTACTAATCGTTCCTGCGACTATTATCATTATTGTTATTATTGTCATTAAGAAAGAAAGACAAGTGCTATAAACGCAAAATCTATAAATTCAAACATGACAAAAAAAGTCTACGAAATATTAAGTGATGCTCGTGCGGCATTTATCATCATTATTATCATTAAGATCATCAACATTAAGAAAATAAGTAAGAAAGAAGTGCTGAAAATGCAAAACTAGTAAATTAAAACAAAAACTAAGTATAATATAATGAATAAAACAAAGAAAGGATGTACGAAGCAATATTACAAAAGAATTAAGAGAGCAAGAAAAAGTGAAAAAAAACCCACGAATAAGTAATATTTAATGACTGAAAAGAAAAAGGATGTACAAAGAAATGTTAGAAAAGAATTAAGAAAGTAAGAAAAAAGTACTAAAAACGCCAAGCCTACAAACAAAAGTACGTAAAAATTATGGAATATTTAATGAGAGAGAGAGAGAGAGTATAAAGGAGTACTACAAAGAAAAAAGTTCCTAAAGTATTACAAAGGACAGGCTGAACAACGTATACCACTACCACAACAACATCTACCTGTAAAATAATGAAACCGAAGACAGCTCTCAAAAGGTATACACTACAGGTAACACAATAGCAATCCCCCACATAGCCTTCGTCTCGACAATGAACTATGTAAAGAAAGAAAGAAAAATGCATTGAAGGTGGATTCCAGAAGAGTGAATGAATAGCAGAGTGACGGTGGGCATCTTCCGCTTCCCAGAACTCTCTCTCTCTCTCTCTCTCTCTCTCTCTCTCTGTTTCACTTTAACTTTGCAGCCACGTCGTTACATTACCCAAAGCAACACATCGTCCTCCTCCTCCTCTTCCACTTCTTCCTCTCCTCTTCCTCCTCCTCCTCCTCCTCTTCTTCTTCTTCCTGCTTCTCCTCCTACTTCCCCTCCTTTAAGTGTATAACTTTTCGCCATTTCCTTCCTTCCTTCCTCAGGCAGATTCCGTTAACCTCTCCTCCTCCTCTTCCTCCCCCTCCTCCTCCTCTTTCCTGCCCCTCCTCCTCCTACTCCTCCTCCTCCTCCTCCTTCCTACCCCCCTTTGACTCGTCCTTTCTTCCGTCCCTCCTATTTCCTTTCCTTCCTTCCTTCCTTCCTTCCTTTTCTTCGTTCGTTCTTCCCTCTCTTCCATCACCCACTGAATAGCTGGCTAGGTGAATTTCCACAATACTTTTTCTTTTCTTCCTCCTCCTCTTCTTCTCTTTCCTCTCTTATCCTCCTTCCCTCAGTTTCTCCTCCTTTCTCTTCTAATTGTTTTAACTCCTCTTCGCCGCTTCCTTTTTGTTCTCTTCTTCGTCTACGTCTTTCAACATTAATTAATTTCTCTTCCTTCATTTTCTTCTTCGTAAACTATTTCATTTCTTCTTGTTCCTCTTTCCGCTCACGTCTTCCTCCTCTTACTCGTCTCCCACACTTCCTCTTGATTGTAGCTTCCTCCTCCTCCTCCTGCTTCAGGCATAGAACCCTCAGGTCTCCGCTTTCCTCCTACTTGTAACTTGCCTCCTTCAGGACACACACACACACACACACACACACACAGGTAGTACTTGACATAGTTAAGAGAGAGAGAGAGAGAGAGAGAGAGAGAGAGAGAGAGAGAGAGTGGAAACCCAAGTCCCACTGCGCACAAACTGACAATAGCTGAATAATTTCTCTCTCTCTCTCTCTCTCTCTCTCTCTCTCTCTCTCTCTCTCTCTCTCTCTCTCTCTCTCTCTCTCTCTCTCTCAAATATGTTGAGGTAACCTTATTTTCGTTTCGCCAACATTTTTCCCTTCCCCGCAATGTTCCTTTTTTCCCCAACTTTTTTTTATTATCTCTTCTTCTGTTTCTTCACTTTATATTCTTTGAAATTTCTTCTATTGACTTGGGTATCTTCGCTTCGCTTCGCTGTGTGTGTGTGTGTGTGTGTGTGTGTGTGTGTGTGTTGGGGCGGGCCGGGGGAGGGGGAAGCTCTCCATCCTTGGGTCTTCAAACCTCAACAAATATCGTTTATATGTTTTTTTCCCTGACAACGATAACAACAACAAATATTGTCTACCTTTAAAAAAAACTTTCCTAACAACAACAACAAATATCATCTATGTAATATTTTTTTATAACAACAAATATCGTCTATAATTATTTTTCTTTCTTCGCCCTTTCTTTGTATTTCACTTTATTGCCTTTTATTTTTGTGATTTCTTCTCCTTGTAAGGCTTGACTGCCGAATATTGAAAGCAGTCTTGCTTTTCGATTCATTAGACTTTATTCGTTTCGGTCCTGGATCAAGAGTGTCTTTCTTAACCTCTCTTTCTCTCTCTCTCTCTCTCTCTCTCTCTCTCTCTCTCTCTCTCTCTCTCTCTCTCTCTCTCTCTCTCTCTCCTGATTGCTCTCTGTCGGAATCCAATTTTCCCTCCAATTTTCTTTCACCTGAGAGAATATTATCAAAGATCAAGAATTTACCAAATGCTCAATTTTTCAACGGTTTCCCCTGAAATTCACTCCCGCGTCTCGTTTTCTTTTTCGACTTTAAAGAAAACGTTTTAATGGTCTACTACACCCCACATTATTTATATGCACGGACCGCTAAAAGGAGGACGAACGACACTATTTTAACTGGAAAGAAGCGACGTGGAGGGAGAGTTACGCTTCTCTTTCATAATGTTCTTGGCTCCTGAAGAGATACTGTTGACGTGTGTGAGTTACCTGTTTATTTGTAGCTTTTCCTGTTTGTCATGTTCTCTCAGCCACTCTTCCGTGTTTTATGCGTGGTTCGGCATTTTTAAAAGCACTCCGCTGTTTTTCCTTTTCTTGTTTTATACCTTCCACCACGGTAAAAATCTAGTATTATATATTTTCTTGTATATTTACAGCACAATTTCTAATATGAAAGACTTTGTTTAATACCTTTTGCCACAGTGAAGTCTAGCACTATGTTTTTTGTGTGGAATTTCAGTGTATCCAGGATCTTATTTTTACGGGTATCTGTTAAAGCCATACACATATACATTTTCCCACACTGTCGTAATTCTAAAACATGGTGAAGAATGGTACGTGTCGGAAGCGCTTCTCCTCGCAGTTTGTCGAGTTTGCCAAGCACTGCATTATATCGCGGCAAAAGGGCGAGGACACGAGATGTATCGGTGTACCCACGCGTGTTCCTGGAGATAGATGGAGGAGATAAGGTCGAGAAGAGGAAGGAAAGGGAAGGAAAGGGGCAGGGCGGGTAGAGATGGAAAGGAAAGGGAAAGGAAGGGAAGGAAAGGGAAGGGATGGGAGGGGAAGGGAAGGGAGGGGAAGGAATGAGAAGGGAAGGGAAGGAATGGGAAGGGAAAGGACGGGATGGGAAGGAATGGGGAGGGAAGTGAAGGAAAGGAAAGGGAAAGGAAGAAATGGGACGGGGCGGGAAGTGATTCGAAGGACAGGATAGGGAAGCGAAGGGATGAAAAAGGAAGGGATAGGGAGGGATGGGTAGGGAAGGAAAGGGTAGAGTAGGGTAGAGAAGGGAAGGGGAAGGTATAAGATTAAAGGAAAGGTAAAGGAAGAGAAAGGAGAGGATAGGAGAGGGAAGGGAAGGGAGAGGATGGGAAGGAGAGGGAAAGGAAAGGAACAAGAGGAAAGGGAGGGAATGGAAAGGAATGGAAAGGAAGTACGCAAAAGAAGGCAGAGACGCGAAATGATGGGAGGAAACGTATTAGGAAGAGAAAGAAAATGAACAAAAAGTGCAAGAAACGTAAAGGAAGGTTAAACGATAATGGGATGGGAAAGGAGAGGATTTTAAAGGAAACGATACGAAAGGAAAAGGATGGGAAGGAGAAGAAAGAAAAGGAATGGAATGGAAGGGAAAGGAAGGAGATGGTTAGGGAAGGGAAAAGAAGCGAAGGGAAAGGGAGGAGAAGAAAAGGGGAGGAAAAGGAAGAAAAAGAAAAGGAATGGAATGGAAGGGAAAGGAAGGAGATGGTTAGGGAAGGGAAAAGAAGCGAAGGGGAAAAAAAAGAGAGAATGGAATGGAAGGGAAGGGAAAAGAAGGAGAAGGAAGAGAAGCTAGGAAAAGAGAAAAGTACAGAACGGAACAAAAGAGGAAGGGAAAAGAAGGGAAGGGAAAAGAAAAGGAGAGAATGGAATGAAAAGGAAGGGAAAAGAAGGCAAGGGAAAAGAAAAGGAGAGAATGGAATGGAAGGAAAAGAAGGGAAGGGAAAAGAAAAGGAGAGAATGGAATGGAAGGGAAGGGAAAAGAAAAGGAGAGAATGGAACGAAAGGGAAGGGAAAAGAAGGGAAGGGAAAAGAAAAGGAGAGAATGGAATGGAAGGGAAGGGAAAAGAAGGAGGAGGAAGAGCAACTAGGAAAAGAGAAAGGTATATACAGAACGGAACGGAACAGAAGGGGAAGGCAAAAGCAGCAACGGGATGGGGAGAGAGAGACAGGCAGTGGCTTCTTGCGCATACCACGATTTTTTCACTTTCGCCGCTCATGAGGACAAATTTCAGCCCATAAATAACAATGAAGCATCAATTTCTTTTACATGGCAACAGAAAACGGAGCACTGCTTGGAGGGGGGGCTAATATATTTCATCATTAGTTGCATGTCCTGCGCTGCCATCGCTCTTACGGGGCCAGAAAAAGAGATGGAGAGCATAATAGATTGTTTTCTTTTTTTTGTGGGTATGTTGACGTATTTCACCACTAATTTATGCTTTCGAGAGAGAGAGAGAGAGAGAGTTCCCTAATGTCCCGCTAAGTGCTTGAAGTGAAATATTTCCAACTGTTCTTTACCTCCTTCGTATACTTCAGTGTCAGGCTGTCTCTCTCTCTCTCTCTCTCTCTCTCTCTCTCTCTCTCTCTCTCTCTCTCGTCCTTCACATTCTTCACTTTCTGTCGTTGTATTGAGAAAAGTCTTTATCGTGTGCCGTTTCTTTCTCACGCTTCTCAATTCAATTTCGTTTCTCTTCCTTTCCCTTTCTTTTCCTTCCCTTCCCTTTCCTTTCCTTCCTTTTTCTTCTCTTTCCTTCCTTTTTCTTTTCTTCCCTTCCCTTCCCTTTACTTCCCTTCCCTCCCCTCTTCTTTCCTTCTCTTCCCTTTCTTTTTCTTTCCTTTCCTTCCCATTCTTTCCTTTCCTTTCTTTTTCTTCTCTTCCCTTCCTTTTTTCTTTTCGCCCCTTCCCTTCCCTTTATTTCTCTTCCCTCCCCTCTTCTTTTCTTTTCTTTCCTTCCCTTCCCTTCCCTTCCCTTTCTTTTTCTTTCCTTTCCTTCCCATCCCTCCCTTTCCTTCCTTTTCTTTCCTTTCCTTTCTTTTTCTTCTCTTCCCTTCCTTTTTTCTTTTCGCCCCTTCCCTTCCCTTTATTTCTCTTCCCTCCCCTCTTCTTTTCATTTCTTTCCTTCCCTTCCCTTCCCTTCCCTTTCTTTTTCTTTCCTTTCCTTCCCATCCCTCCCTTTCCTTCCTTTCTTCTCTTCCTTCCTTTTCTTTTTCTCCTTCCTTCCTTTGTTCTCTTCCCTCCCTCTTCTTCCTTCCTTCCTTCCTTCCTTCTTCCTTCCTTTCTTTTCCTTTCCTTTCCTTTCCTTGCCACCCCCTCCCTGTCCTTCCTTTTTCTTTTCTCCCCTTCCCTTCCCTTTATTTCTCTTCCCTCCCCTCTTCTTTCCTTCCTTTCCTTCCTTTTCTCTCCCTTTTCAATTCAATTTCGTTTCTCTTCCCTTCCCTTCCCTTCCCTTTCCTTCCCTTCCCTTTCTTTTCCTTTCCTTTCCTTGCCATCCCTTCCCTTTCCTTCCTTTTTCTTCTCTTCCCTTCCTTTTTCTTTTCTCCCCTTCCCTTCCTTTTATTTATCTTCCCTCCCCTCTTCTTCCCTTCCCTTCCCTTTTCTTCCCGACCCTTCACTTCTCCTTCCTTCCCTAAACTTCCCTTCCCTTTTTTCCCCTTAGCTTTCCTTCCCCTCCCTTCCCTTTTCTTATTTTCCCTTCTCTTTTCTTCACTTTCCCTCCCTTCCCTTCCTTTCCCTTTCCTCTTCATAACTTCCTTTCCCTTCCCTTCCCTTCACTTATCTTCCCTTCCCTTATCTTTCTTTCCCTTCCCTTATCTTCCTTTCCCTTCCCTTCTTTGCCCTGCTCTTCCATTCCTTTTTTTTCCTTCACTGATTGATTTTAATATTTCATCATCACTCTTTTTCTCCTCTTCCAGTAACTCTCTTCATGGACACTAATGATGTTACCCGCAATTATCTACATTTTTGGGGGTTTCATAATTATTCAGTCTCATTTCTAGGAAGGCAATTTTTTTTTTCTTCCCTTGTTCCATTATCTCACATTTCTCTTTTTCTGTTTTTATATCCGGCTTTTCTTTCTTCATACCTTTCCAATTTACAAAAAAAAAAACATTCACGGCACTCAGGTTATTTTCTTTCCTATATGCTTTTTTTTTTTTTAAGTCCGTATGTAGTTCAATGTGATAACCTTTTTCCTCTACGCCATCACTCACTATCAGGCGCACTAATCACTTTCTCTCCCTCCATTTCACACTGTATTTTATCTTTTTCCAGTGTCGTATTCATCATCCATTTTTCTTCTCGTATACGCTTTTGCATTTCCAGTTTTCCTGTACAGTTTTTATTTCACAGCTTTCATCCCTCTTCTTAGTTTTCTGTACATATGCATTACACATACATATTTTTTTTCACACACTCACAATTTACACCATTCAACGCTCTTCTGTTCTTGTGTAATTGTTTTCGGCTGACAATTGTTTTTCTTTGTCTGTCACTCATTTGTATATCGATGGGGACAAACGTTATAGTAGGAAAAACAGAAAATTAGAAAGCGGAGAAATACAATATAAAGAAATCATTGATAACCAAACAGAAGTAAAAAAAAAGCAAGGAGACTGTGTAAAAAAATGACATGTTGCGAAAGGATACGGGATTACATTTGAAAGATGAAAGAAACGGATTTTGTAAAGGTAAAGAGAGGTGTGCCAATGAGGGAAGGAGCGAAGGTAGTGTGTTAAATTCAGTGAAGAAAGGAATAGAAACCGAAGTAATAATTAAATGCTGAAGGCTGATGTTCGAGGAGGATATGTAAAAAAAATGGAGGCCTGTAGAATGAAGGAAAAAGGGGAAGGAAATAATATAGGGCCAATGCGATGGAGATGAGCACTGAGGTCACGCGCAGCTATATGTGACCTCGTTTTCATTATATTTATCCTATCTTTCGCCTGTCTGCGCACCTGCCTCTCTTTACGCTTAACCCCTTGACTGCGGATTTCGAAGACCTCACCAAGCTACAGGAATGGAACAAAAAAATGCAAAGTCATGAACCTTGGGAGGGGATATCCAGCATACCAATACCACATGAGGAACACTCCACTATCCACCACAGAGGCAAAGAAAGTCCTGGGAGTGTATGTTACCAGGCTACCAGAGAAAACCAAATCCGTGCCAATCGCAGCGGACGGATTAACAATTTTTCAGGGATTAGTGCTGTTGCTTTTTTTCGTTCTCTAAGTACTTCTCTTCCCTTATATATCATTCCGTATTCAAAGTTCTTTCCTCCAACGACTTTCCACCTTTCTTTGTTCTCTAAGTACTTCTCTTCCCTTATATATCATTCCGTATTCAAAGTTCTTTCCTCCATCGACTTTCCACCTTTCCTTGTTCTCTAAGTACTTCTCTTCCCTTATATATCATTCCGTATTCAGAGTTCTTTCCTCCAACGACTTTCCACCTTTCTTTGTTCTCTAAGTACTTCTCTGCACTTATATATCATTCCGTATTCAGAGTTCTTTCCTCCAACGACTTTCCACCTTTCTTTGTTCTCTAAGTACTTCTCTGCACTTATATATCATTCCGTATTCAAAGTTCTTTCCTTCATCGACTTTCCACCTTTCCTTGTTCTCTAAGTACTTCTCTTCCCTTATATATCATTCCGTATTCAAAGTTCTTTCCTCCAACGACTTTCCACCTTTCTTTGTTCTCTAAGTACTTCTCTTCCCTTATATATCATTCCGTATTCAGAGTTCTTTCCTCCATCGACTTTCCACCTTTCCTTGTCTCTGTTTACCTTGTACACACTCCAAGTCATTCATCTCTCACATGTATTTATTTTTCATTAGGGTATTGCTTTTTTCCTTCTTGTTCCTCATTCATAATTCCGTACTATATTATTTTCTTCCCCTTTTTCCTTCATTCTACGGACCTCCATTTTCTTTACATGTTCTCCAGTTCTTATGCACATCTTCGAAAATTAGCCTCCAGCATTTAATTATTACTTCGGCTTCTATTCCTTCTTCACTTAATTTAACACACTACCTTCGCTCCCTCCCTCCTTGGCACACCTCTCTAGATTTACAAAATCCGTTTCTTTCATCTTTCAAATGTAATCCCGTATCCTTTAGCAACATGTCATTTTTTACAGTCTCCTTGCTTTTTTTTGTCTTCTGTTTGGTTATTAATTATTTCTTTATATTGTAGTTCTCCGTTTTTAGTTTTCTGTTTTCCCTACTATAGCGTTTACCCCCTAAATTTACCTTTATATTTAATACTATAACTCACATAATTCAAAGTAATTCACCTTCAGATATCTACCTTTGCCCTTTCACTAAAACGTTCTCTCCTATATTTTTCTTATTCCTTTATCTTTTTAACGTCCGTCATATACATATCATCAAACTACACTCGCTCTTCTGTCTCCTAGGCATCCGCCACATAGAACAAAGTAATTCACCTTCAGATATCTACCTTTGCCCTTTCACTAAAACTTTCTCTTCTATACATATTTTCTCTACTGCAATATCTTAATAACGTCACTTTAGTTGCAGTTTATCATACTATACTCGGTCTTCCGTCTCCTACTCACCTGTAACCCAAATTAATTCACTTTCTCATATCTACAATTTGCCCTTTCATTAAAACTCTCTCCTATACATGTTTTCCTCACTGCAGTATCCTCTTTTATGTCCTTGATTAACAGTTCATCATGCTACACTCGCTCTTCCATCTCCTACCTGCCTGTTAACTCTCTCTCTCTCACTTGCGTTCCCGTCCAGGTGTGTGAGCGGCAACAGCTGTACGGGAAGGGTGAGAAGATGAACTTGTGCCGTAGCTTCGTTATTCAAGACAAGTGACTGACAAGTGCTGCTCTTACTCCTCCTTCCCGCCGTCCCTGAAGCCATACTTTGGGGGAAACTTATTGCACACAGAGATGGAAGCTCCTAGGCGTGTATCTATCTGTCTGTCTGTCCGTCTGTCTGTCTGTCTGTCTTTCATATTTGGGTCTGTATCGCTGTTA
The DNA here is from genome assembly GCF_024679095.1 of Eriocheir sinensis. Taxonomy (NCBI): domain Eukaryota; kingdom Metazoa; phylum Arthropoda; class Malacostraca; order Decapoda; family Varunidae; genus Eriocheir; species Eriocheir sinensis. Next base: position 13,284,104 of record NC_066529.1, read on the forward strand.
GTTGTGGTCTTTGTCTGTCTGTCTGTCTGTCTGTCTATCTTTGTCTGTTTATCTTTCATTTTTGGGTCTGTATCGCTGTTAGTTGTGGTCTTTGTCTGTCTGTCTGTCTGTCTGTCTATCTTTGTCTGTTTATCTTTCATATATGGGTCTGTATCGCTGTTAGTTGTGGTCTTTCTGTCTGTTTGCCTGTTCGTCTGTCTTATTACACACAGACAAGGTAGCTCTGAGGCGTGTTTCTATGTGTGTGTGTCTGTCTGCTTGTCTGTATTTATTTGTCTGTCTGTCTATTTGGGCATATATCACATTTAGCTGTTGGGTTTGACTGCGTATTTTCCTTCTTTGTCTGATTATCTTTGTCTGTTTGTGCCGGCCTGTCTGTGTCTGTTTGTCTGTCAATATTTATCTGCCTGTCTTAAATTCCATGGATCTGTAACGCTTTTAGTTGCTGTCTGTCTGCCTGTTTGTCTGTCCGTCCGTATGTCTCTTCCCTTCCTTTTTCTTTTCTCCCCTTCCCTTCTTTATTTCTCTCCCCTCCCCTTTCCTTTCCTTCCCTTCTCTGTCTCCCTTTGTTTCTCTCTCTTTAAGCTGCAACACACTCTCTCTCCTTTCTGTGTTTCCGCTTCTTGCCTTTCGTTCCCTCTCTCCTCGTTCTTCTATCTTTATTAATCTGTCTGTGTCTCGCTATCATCGTCCTTTGTCCGTCATTCCTCGCCATTCTGTTTTAGCTTTATTTGCTCTCCTTCTCACATCGCTTTCCTCTTATTCCTGTTCGTTTATCCTCATTAATTATCTCTGTTTTCATCATTATTGTCTTCCCGTCTCCTCCATTAAACTTGCCGCATGAATAATAACTCGCTTTGTCATGTGGTGTTTATTTATTTTTTGTCTTACGTCTTCTCTAGTTTCAGTCTGTCGCCTCGAGGTGTGAGTTCCTATTGCTTTACGCGACAGTTTCCCTCCCTTTCTCTCTTTAATGAATCTATTATTATCTGTCAAAAGCTTCTCTTCCCTTCCTCCCTTCCTTTCTTTCTTCACTTTTCTGTCGTTCAATCATCTATTAGAATCCAGGACACTTAACTTCCTCATCCTCGTGTCCTTTGTTGATTATAAAGATTGGTTCGCGATGTTACAGTTCCAAGCATTTATTTCGTGTGAGTTATTTTTTGTATTGAATTTCGTTTGAAGGTAAATGCAATCTTCCTCCGTATTGTTGTTATTGCGTCCATTATCATCTTTTTCCGACCATATTTTTTTCTCAAAGTTAAGATCGTTAGTGCTCTCGTGCATGCTTCAAGATTAGGTTATCTCTCTGTTTCTAAGTTACCTCCGCCCCCTCTCCGCTCTCTCTCTCTCTCTCTCTCTCTCTCTCTCTCTCTCTCTCTCTCTCTCTCTCTCTCTCTCTCTCTCTCTCTCTCTCTCTCTCTCTCTCTCTCTCTCTCTCTCTCTCTCTCTCTCTCTCTCTCTCTCTCTCTCTCTCTCTCTCTCTCTCTCTCTCTCTCTCTCTCTCTCTCTCTCTCTCTCTCTCTCTCTCTCTCTCTCTCTTTTACACATCCCAGCGAACATAGCTCATCATTTATATAACATACGTATCAACTTGTGTCTATTTTTATTCTTTAATTAGCTCCGTTTCCTGGAACAATTAGATCTCTCTCTCTCTCTCTCTCTCTCTCTCTCTCTCTCTCTCTCTCTCTCTCTCTCTCTCTCTCTCTCTCTCTCTCTCTCTCTCTCTCTCTCTCTCTCTCTCTCTCTCTCTCTCTCTCTCTCTCTCTCTCTCTCTCTCTCTCTCTCTCTCTCTCTCTCTCTCTCTCTCTCTCTCTGTATATATACATATACATATACATATACATATACTGTTCTCTGTGGGTCGCGATCGCTATATCTTTCATCGCCTGTTGGATTCACTTCGTTATTTTTCACATATAAGTACCGTAGATCTTTGAAGTTTCCTAATAAATCCACGTGGCTTCTTTCATTCATCCATCATTCACAAGTATCCATGTCATCCCGTCACTTCATCACTCACCTCTTCCCTCACGTTAGCTTTCCTTTCCCTGAACACTTCATTTATCTTCATGTATCTGCCTCCAACTCTTTCATCCTCGCTCTCTCTCACTCATTCATCATCTTTATTCATTGTTCCGTCACGTAATATTTCATGAATTGTATCATACTACATCTTCCCTCTTTTATCGTTGCCTTCTTTAATTAATCCTTCACACTCATACTTATTCGCAGCTCCACACGATCCATCCTCGTTCTTTACCTGTCTCTCAAATACACGCACTCACATACCCGCACGCACACATCTGTCTTTCTTTCCTGCGCGCGTATCCGGGTAAAACGAAAGCAGTGTGTTGAGCGAGGAAGCAAACCTTAGCATTAGCTCTGTAACTTAAGGAGCCAACTGACAAACTCGCACTCCTGCTTCTTGTCGCTGCTGAAGACTTACTTAGCTCCAAATTCACCGGCGCACACACACACACACACACACACACACACACACACACACACACACGCACACGCACACACACACACACACACACACACACACACACACACACACACACACACACACACACAGCAAGGAGAAAGATAGGCCTATACCAGTAGCGTTTCCAGTTCTCCGTTTTCTTGTATTTTGATCTTTTTATCTGCTGAGTCAGTCTTTGTTTGCCTGCCTGCCTGTCTGTCTGTCTGTCTGTCTGTCTGTCTGCAAGTAATATGTGTGTAGCTTTTCGCTCCCTCTCCACGTCCTTCTAGATTTATTTCATTTTATTTTTGGTGATTTGTCTGTTAAGAAGAATGTTTGAGAATTGTTGCTTCTCTCTGCCTTCCTCTTTACCGACTTAACCGACTTGGATTAATTTTACTTCTGTCTTCGACCACCTATTTTTTTTTTTTTTTTGGCTTTTGTATTTGCTTGTCTGCATCTGTGCTTCCCTCGGTAAAGGTTGTATATGTGTGTCTGTGTGAATGTGTGTGAATGTGTGTGTGTGTGTGTGTGTGTATGTGTGTGTGTGTGTGTCCCAGAACTAGCTACAGCTACAATATGTATTTGAAGACAAAGGGTAAATTATGATCACTGTGGCATGAGATCATATGGTTAATTGCTCTCTCTCTCTCTCTCTCTCTCTCTCTCTCTCTCTCTCTCGTCCCCGGCTACGATTAAAGATTCCTCTTCATCAGCTAAAGCGATTCACTCACTCACTCGAGAACCAATACGCCAAAGACCGTCCTGCGATCCTTCCTTCAGAGTGTATTTGCTCGACAGCTCCTCTTAGCTCCCGATGTTCTCAGTCTCGGCAGCGTTGAGCGAAGGGATCGTATATATATGGAAATGTGGGCGTTATTTCATGCTATTTTTCGTTTCTCAGGCTTCCTCTGACACGAAATGAAATCCGCTTCGGTTTGAGAGCGTTTAAGTCACGTCCGTATGGCTTCTGATGTTAATTCGTGTGATGAACGTCGGGTGGGATGGTGAAGGATCAGATGGAGAAATGGGGTCAGAGGTGGTGGTGGTGGTGGTGGTGGAGCAAAGAGGATACCAAAGGGAGGATAATTAAGTAACCAGTGAGTGTGTGTGTGTGTGTGTGTGTGTGTGTGTGTGTGTGTGTGTGTGTGTGTGTGTGTGTGTGTGTGTGTGTGTGTGTGTGTGTGTGTTTACATTGCGGCCTATTGCGCCGGTAGGCTTCTTCCCGGTGGATCCTGATGGTCGGTCCAAGGGTTCTTTCCGGTGGGTCCTGATGGTCGGCCCAGGCCGTTCTGGCGCAGGCGAGTGTTTATAGTGGCGCCATCTTGCATCTTGTGTGTGTGTGTGTGTGTGTGTGTGTGTGTGTGATTTGATCTTTAAGACGTCAGAGATAGCATTGGTAAACCGTAGAAGGGAAGACATTAATAATATAATCTCTCTCTCTCTCTCTCTCTCTCTCTCTCTCTCTCTCTCTCTCTCTCTCTCTCTCTCTCTCTCTCTCTCTCTCTCTCTCTCTCTCTCTCTCTCTCTCTCTCAGGTGATGTCATATTATCCACCGAATCTAGTTTAGTTTATGATAGAGAAACGGAGAACCAACGTACCATTATCAGACTGGACACAAGGACCAACTGCTGACTTCTCAAATTAGCTGCTATTATCCCTTCTCTGATGATGATACTGATGATGATGATGGTGAGGGTGGTGATTACTGTCATTCGTCGCTCTAAGGGCCACATTCTTAAACATTTCGTTACCCAAGCACATATATTTGACAAGTCTTTGGTAGGATGTGTGAGAATTTCTAGGGGTAGTTTTATGACCCTGGTGGTAGTCTGACAGAGCTTAAGTATCATGAATGCCAAACAAAACGCATGAGAACTTGATTAACCTTCTTTTCGATGTTTGGAAATAGATTATGAAAAGGGTAGAAGCGTCTGAGAATGCCGACTTAAATGTATGCCAAGCTTTGTATTTCCGTGGCAGCAGATCTTAGGGCTGGTTCCTCAGTCCAACACAGAGTCATTGTTAGCGCCAAACCAAACTATATGCTCCACAATGATCTATTTCTACTCAATACCAGATACGAAAGATATTTCCTGTGTGGTTTCCTAAAATTTCCTTCTTCTTATTTCAACGCCAAACTATATGCTCCACAATGATCTGCTATTTCTACTCATTACCAGATACTAAAGAGATTTCCTGTGTGGTTTCCTAAAATTTCCTCCTTTTTATTTCAACGCCAAACACTATAGAAGGAATTTTCGTATTTTTATGGGTTTGGTTGGGAAGCTTACGAACTTGCTGCACTGGACTGTAAAACTGGCCCTTATTATTATCATTTATATAACCACAACTGCACCTGAGAGAGAGAGAGAGAGAGAGTGGGTGTGTATCCCGCAACACCTTAAATACGTAGGTGTTGCGCTAATTAATACATCCCCCGGCCCCCCCCCCCCCCTCCTACCAGGAACTTCATCCCGGGACCTGATCTAATCTTCTCTCCCTTCCTCCTCCTCCTTCTCCTCCTCTTCCGCATCTTTCTCCTTCTCCACAACTTTCTCCTTCTCCTCCTCCGCATCTTCTTCCTCCGCATATTTTTTCTCCTTCTACGCCTCCGCATCTCCTCCTTCTCCTCTTCTTCCTCCTCCTCCTCCCCATTTTCCCCTCAACTAACACCTCCATCCACTTGTATCTTTATAATTTTTCTTCCTTCTCTTTTTGCTCTTTTCCTCCTACTTCTCCTCCTCTTTCTCCTCTTGGCACTCCCCCTTCTCCTAATCCTTCTCTTCCTCCTACTCCTGCCGTTGTTTTGCTGGAAGCTCTCCTCTCCCTATTTTGATCCAATTTAGGGTGAGGCCTATAGCTTTATTTTTCCATCATCCAGCATTCTCAAGACAGGTCCCCTTCATTTTAGCCTGCTTCCTTCCCTTCCCTCCCTTCCCTCTCTCTCCCTTCCTCCCTCAGTTCCCCTCACCTCAGTATGCCTCTTCCCCTTCCCTCCCTTCCCTCTCTCTCCCTTCTTCCCCCAGGTCCCCTTCACCTCAGTCTGTCTCCTTCCCCTCCCTTCCTTCAGTCTCTCCTCCCTCTTCCCTCATTTCTCCCTCACTTATTTCCCTTCCTTTCCACTGTTCCCCCACCCTTCCCTCCGTTCCCCTAACCTCAGTCAGCCTCCTTCCCTTCCCTTTTCTCCCCTTCCTTCCCCCTTTTACCCCAGTTTTCCTTCACCTCAGCCTGGCTCTTCCCCTTCCCTTCCTTCAATCTCTTCCCCCTCTTCCCCCACTTCCCCTTCACCTCACCCTGCCTCCTTCCCTTCCCTTCCCTCCCTCTCCTCCCCCATCACTGATTTGACACCCACCTAGACTTACACATATCCTTTTCCCACCATCTTTCAGTAAACTCTATACTACCTTGCATCCTACCTGTATACCATCTGTTTATCACTCTCTCCTCATGTACCTGTCACCATTCCCCTTCCTCTCATTCTCATTTCTTCCCTATTCTTCCCCTCACCCACACACCACTGTCCTCGTCACCAGCCTAGGCCTACACATTCCCTTTCCATTCCACCCTTTGGCAAACCCGATATCCTGCACCATACCTGTTTATCACCTTTCCCTCATCTACCTGTCACCGTCTTCCTTCCCCTTATTCTCAATCTTTCCCTATTTTCACCTCACCCACACATCACTGCCCTGTCACCACCCTAGGCCTACACATCCCCTTTCCCCACCACCATATAACCAGTGCGTTACGTTTTGACCACCTTCCCCTCATCTTCCTGTCAGCTTTCCCCTTCACCTTCCTCTCATTCTCTCTCAACACCCTCCGCACGCGTCATCTAAGCCCAAATTCATATTTATGTACATAATCATAGGAAATATGGCTTTCTGATGTACAACGTCACGAACACGAACACACACACACACACACACACACACACACACACACACACACACACACACACACACACACAAACACACACACACTATTATACCCGCTTTTGTTTTTATTTCTATTTCCTTCCGAATTTTGCATTAAAAGGATAAAGGATCGATACGTGCTTGTCAGAGACGGCAGAATAAACACATTATATTTCTGATATTTCTGACATTTTCGCTCTCTCTCTCTCTCTCTCTCTCTCTCTCTCTCTCTCTCTCTCTCTCTCTCTCTCTCTCTCTCTCTCTCTCTCTCTCTCTCTCTCTCTCTCTCTCTCTCTCTCTCTCTCTCTCTACCATTATTAATTTTTTTTCTTCACAATCACCTTTCTCCTTCATATCATACATTATATTCTCCCTTTTCTATCCACTTCTCCGATTCCTCTTCCTGTTTGCCCAATCTGCCTACTTCTCTGTTAGCTATTATTTTCTTTCTACTTCTCCTTCAATGCCCATTCCTATCTTAACCTTTTGTTCTCTTTTACTAAGCTTTCAAATCATAACTCCTCTTTGTTTCTTCTACAGTTATTCTTATTTTTTCTATCTCTCCAATTTCCCTTCCTATCTCTGCCTTTCGTTCCCTCTTCCTACGTTTTCAAATCTTTACTCCTCTTTGTTTCTTCTTATCCTTCTACTTTTCCTCCAGTTCCTATTCCTGTTTTGGTCTTTTGTTTCCTATTCCTGTTTTGGTCTTTTGTTTCCTATTCCTGTTTTGGTCTTTTGTTTCCTATTCCTGGTTTACTCTTTTGTTTCCTATTCCTGTTTTGGTCTTTTGTTTCCTATTCCTGTTTTGGTCTTTTGTTTCCTATTCCTGTTTTGGTCTTTTGTTTCCTATTCCTGTTTTGGTCTTTTGTTTCCTATTCCTGTTTTGGTCTTTTGTTTCCTATTCCTGTTTTGGTCTTTTGTTTCCTATTCCTGTTTTAGCATTTCGTTCCCTCTTCCTAAGCTTTCAAATATTTACTCCTCTGTTTCTTCTTATCCTTCTACTTTTCCTCCAGTTCCAATTCCTGTTTCAACCTTCTGTTTCCTCTTCCTAAGCTTTCAAATATTTACCCCTCTGTTTCTTTTTATCCGTCTGCTTCTCCTCCAGTCTCCGATCCTGTCTTAGCCTTTTTTTTGTTTTGTTTTCGATTCTTACCTCTTTGTTTCTTTCGCAGGATATGGGCGGCGTGAGGCTGTGGGGAAGTCTTTGCCTCTGTGCGCTGCTTTGTCTCCCCATCACCACCGCCCTAATGACTAATCCTACGCACAGGTAAGTTCTCCCAGTACTTGCCAGGTGTATCATTTTTATAGTACATTTGTTAGACGCCAATGTAAACGAAATTCTTAAGATAAATATCGAGAAGGTGGTGATTGAAAGGCAAAGAGGGAGTGGGATAAGGCTAAGGGATAGGGGAGGGGGCGAGAAAGAAAAAAAATAAGTGGGATGGAGGCCTTAAAAAAAAGGGAAAATAAGAGATGTACGAAGGGAAGGAGAAGGATGGAGGCATGATAAGAGAAAAATAGGATTAAAAAAAGATCTGAGAAAACAAGGAATAATGGAAACAAAACAAGGCAGAAAGGGAGCGACAGAAAATGAGAAATGAAGACAAAAAAAAAAAAAGGAGGGAGGAGGAGAGGGGAAAGAAATGGATGTTCGGGAGGACGACAAGAAAGAGGATGTAAAAATGTTGAAAAGAATGGAAGGGAAAAACAAGTAAAAACACTGAAGGGCAAACGCGAAAGGCTAAAAAAGAAAAACAAAAAAAGAAAGAGGTAAAAAGTGATATACAAATTCCTGAGCAAGCCACCACCACCACCACCACCATCACCACCACCACCAAAACTATAACTACCACCACTACCACCACAACCACAACTACCACCTCCACCACACCCAGGGACCCTAACATGCCAGGTTCATTTTCTCAGACACTTTCGGCTTTCACTAACTATTTCCAATGGCCGATATGGAGATGAATCGGGTTCTCGTCTGTTCTTCTTCCCGCTCATAGTGCAGAAGCTCCGTAAACTACCACTAGGCTTATAAAACTACCCAAGGGAATAGCCACAACCCCTACGGAAGCCTTGGATGTGTGGGCCCCGAAATGTGTCAGATACGGCCCAGGGCGATTCGTTCTAGCGTTCTCCCAGCAACACGAGGCACGTAGCGGTGGTTGTCGCCTGGCCATGCACGCACCCACACACTCACACACGCACGCATATACATGGGCCAGCGAACGAGGGCGAAGTTTGAATTGGGTGACTGCTAGTTGACTCTCACGTTGTTAGGAGCCAGGGAATACACACACACACACACACACACACACACACACACACACACACACACTCACACACACACACACACACACACACAAATACTTCTTTTAAACGAGAATAGCAGTACATGATGGAAACTATACTCAGACATTTTCTATTCTTCTCATTAACTTGAAGTCCAACGATAATTTCCCCTCACACTGGCCTTGCTTCCCTTTCTCTCCCTCCTCTCAGCTTTGTTCCTCGCCCACATTACCCGACTCTATAAACTCTATTAGCAAATGAATTCCAGATAATTTCCCATCACCTCATCAGCATACCTCCCCTCCTTTCTCCATCTTCATCATGACGTTAATAAGCTGTAGAGATGAAAAAACACACACACACACACACACACACACACACACACACACACACACACACACACACACACAGACACGCACAAAACCGTATCCTGAATTCCCAAGATCATTTCCTCTCCTCTCACCTCTCCTCTCCTCCCCTTACCAAACCCAGACACAAAAACGCTTTCACAATACTGTTAATTAATCTCCAGCTGACCTGATTCCTTTTCTCTGTCTGTGGCGGAGACGATGAAAATGTGGTGAGGTCAAGAAATAATTAGAAACCTCTCTCTCTCTCTCTCTCTCTCTCTCTCTCTCTCTCTCTCTCTCTCTCTCTCTCTCTCTCTCTCTCTCTCTCTCTCTCTCTCTCTCTCTCTCTCTCTCTCTCTCTCTCTCTCTCTCTCTCGATAGATATATATATATATATATAGAGAGAGAGAGAGAGAGAGCACAATATTTCTTCGGTTGTCTAAGAGATAACTTCAATTTATCAGTAAAAAGAGAGGCTGGAATGGATGGCGGCCTTGAGGGAGTGAGGGAGGAAAGGAAGGAAGGAAGGAAGGAAGGAAGGAAGGTCAAGGGGGAGGAACAAACCAAGAACGGGAGGAAGAAGGAAGGAAGGAACAATGGAAGGAAGAAAGGTCAGAGGGGAGGAATAAACCAAGAACTGGAGAAAGAAAGAAGGAAGAAAGGAAGGAA